>NC_045543.1:66809108-67141608 GCF_009769535.1 Thamnophis elegans | reverse complement strand
AGTCCCAGCTGATCAGGGGGGAATGGGGATTTTGCAGTATCCTTCCCCTGGAGTGGGGAGTGAATGGAGATTTTACAGCATCCTTCCCCTGCCATGTCCACCAAACCATGTCGCGCCCAAGCCACGCCCACAGAACTGGTAGTAAAAAAAAATTAATCCCACCACTGACTATGAGTTCTAGTAAAAAGGGGTTATGTAGGGGATATAGACTGAGAAAAATATTGAAAAGTGCTATCCTAAAAAGTCAAAAGTAAATCTCATACAGTCCAACAACTATGTTCTCCAGGTAAACAATTAAACATTTATAATTCCCTATCTATGTAGTGAATAGGTCATCCTACAATGCATCTTCTATTATAATCTGAGTATATTGTATTGTCAATCTCGCTAAATCTAATGTGTGTTACGTGGGAGTAAGCACCTTCTGACTCAGCATTATATTTATTACAGCCATTCTTTACACCCAAAGCATAATCAGAAGCCTAGGCTGAAATGAAAGCTGTCAATCTATCCACTAAAGAAAAACAGCATATTCTAAAATTATTTTTAAAATGTCATTATCTTGTGCATTGGTGTGGCATATTGATTATACCTTCGTTCTTATTTATCCTACAAATTCATTTTCTCAAATCCAAATTCTATTGAAGAAATGCAAATAAACTATCTTCATTCTGGTTAATTTGTTTCTCTCCCTTTCCTTTCAAGTCACTAATTAACCAGTTTTTCTATTAAAAAAAAGAAAAGAAAACAAAAACCATTCCAAATTCTGTTCTTTGACTTATGCCCTTTTCCTTTTGCAGGGGTCTTTTGGTATCCAAAATTGACTGTTTTGCAAAACAACCATTTTCCAAATGCTCGTTTGACTTGATAGGGGCAGAGGTGACAACCTGTGGCCTTTAGGGCCATGTGTATCCCTTAACTTAATTGTATGCAGCTATGAGCATCTAGTCAATTAGGACCTCTATTAAAAGGAAGTGTAACCTCCGGGCAGAAAAAGGCAGAAAAGGAAAATAGCCATAATTTCACTGTGTTAGATCCATTATTCTTCATTCATTTTTGCTCCAATAAGGTTATTGGAATGGATATCTTATGTGTTCCTTCCTGGTAGCCTTTGATAACTGTAATTAAACAGTGTGTTATTTTGCCAGGACTTTCAAGATAATTTGAAGTAACCAGTGGCTTATTGTAGCAGTGGCCAAAGCCATTATACAGGCAGTCCTCAACTTATGACCACAAATGAGCCCAAAATTTATGTTGCTAACAGAGACATTTGTTAAGTGAGTTTTGTCCCATGTTATGACATTTCCTGCCACATTTCTTAAGTGAATCACCGCAGTTGTTAAATTAGTAACAGGGTTGTTAATGAATCTGGTTTCCCCATTGACTTTGCTTGTCAGAAGGTTGCAAAAGGGGATCCCATGACTCTGGGACACTGAACTGTCATAAACGTGAGTCAGTTTTCAAACATCCAAATGTAAATCACATGGCCACAAGGATGCTGCAATGGTCATAACGGTGAAAATCAATCATAAGTACTGTCTGTACAAAAAGTACGAACGGAACTTTTTTCAGTACCTTTATAACTTTGAACGGTCACTAAATGGACTGTTGTAAGTTGAGGACTACCTCTATCTAAACGATTCAGAACATCTGAGTATTAGCTACCAAGATTGATTGATTTGGCTCTAGTATGATAGTGTGATCATAAACCACATATAAATTTAATACATAAATAAATAAAGATGCTGGGTGGAAGGTTGGCAAGAACAAAACATGAAACATTAAAAAAAACCTGACTGCATGATTTAGCTCATTTTGTAGTTGGATACGATGAAAACTAGATTCCAGGAACATCTGCAGGAAGTAGAGACTCTTCTCCCTGATCCAAGGACAGGAGCTAAACTTAGTGAGAAGATGTGTAACCTGAAATTCATATGCAACTAGCACTTAGGTGCTTTTGAGAGGAGAAACATGCAATCACCCCATTTGGATATGATACTCCAATGAATAATATTCATATCTGGATTCCTAGATAAGTTCACTATTTTTACAGAGTGATTGAAATTAATTCAATTATTTTCCCCACATAGTAATGAAAACAAAGGCAACACCTCCTAATTCCTTCAGTAGTTAGTGGCAACATAAACTGCATGTGTGAAAATTATCAAAGGCAGCTTTCAGGTACTGTATAACCCCGGAAGTGCACACAGATAGGTTTACTTTCCCATAGTGAATAAACAGTCATGTATGAACTTTCTCTCATTGACTTTCCAAGTTGGGTTTGTTCAGGTTCATCATAAGTGTCTGCTGTAAGATTTTATGCAACAGTAAGAATAATCAAAGAAGATTGAATTCCAAATACCAAAGTCCTAATCTTCTTGAATATGATGATAAGTTTGCCCATACCTGTAAGAATCTTGGGAAAAACTGATCCTTCTCAATGCCAAACCAAATATGCAGAAGCTCTAGTATAGAGGCTAGCTGGCAAATACGCATCCCAAGTCCAATAGAGTGGAAAGTGTCTGCAACAGAATCTACAGATGCAAAAGGAAAAACACTGATTTAAACTTTTAGGACACTCCCTTTGTCAAATTCTTCCTTCTTCCCACTGACCTTCAAGAGGATAGGATGTTAATACTTGCCCACTTTCCAAAACTGGCCTTAAAGATTTTTGAAGATTTCCTGTACATATATAAATAATAATTCCTGAACATTTGGATGTTTTTGTCTTTGTGTATGTTTTGGCACAGAGAATACTGTGCAAATTTTTTCTACAAGGTTTTCAAAGGAGAATAGATGAAATGTGGAAATCATGCCTGTGGAACATGGGCCTGTAGAATACATGGCATTTAATTTGGTGACAATATGGGAAAGTAATTCAAGACCAAATTTATGAATTAAATTTCCAGGAATTTGAATTATTGCCCCCTCCTAAAAATGGCTAGGCTTCTATTCTCTCTCTTTTTTCTTTGGATAACAAATCATTCTGTTAATCTACTAGTAATTTTATCCCAAGTACTGTCTGTAGTAACATTTGAGCTGCTGTGCATTCTAATCTAGTTCAGTTTTACGTAGACTATATTCATGTAAAATCGATTAAAATAATAGGCCATTATTCAATATAGTTCTTTTTGCTGGGACTTGATTTATTGCTATATCAATCCTTGATTATACACTGACTGATCATTTCCTCTGCATTTTCAGACGCAAAATGTTAGGGTTTCCTTTAAGTAATAAGTTCCACATGTTCTAAAAATGGGCTCAAAGCTTTTACAGTGCAATTAAATGCTATAGGGTTTTCAGATCGCGGGTCTCCCAGCAATTGTTATTCACTGGGACTTTAATCCATTTGATTAATGTGCATTTAATGTAACTTAGTCATGATTTACTTTAGCTGGATTGGTCTGATGTCATTTCTGTTATATAGGAAGTGAACAGTCAGTTATAATTACTTACAACCTCTCTCTTTTTCCAATATTCGTGATCAACTTTGATCAGTTGATTAAACTAAATGGTTTGGGCATATGCAATGTGTTAGGAATTAAAAGGTTGAAAAAAAGTCCCTAGATGATTAATTGTTTGAGTTTTACTGGAATAACTATACTAATTGCTTCAGAATTGCATAAACGTGGACATGCAGAAAATGGAGTTTTAAAGGAAAGAACCCCAAATTAATCTTGCTAAAAGTTGCCTGTAATTGGGAGATGTCAAGCCTGCTTGGATGTTCCCATATTGAATTTTTTTAAATTTTATTTATTATTTGGCAAGCATGTATGAGATAACAGATATAAGCATAAACATGATTATGAATATATGAAATGGATACAAATAAATGGTGACATTAGGACAGGGACGGTAGGCACTTTGGTGTGCTTATGCATGCCCCCTTACAGACCTCTTAGGAATGGGGTGAGGTCAACAGTAGACAGTCTTAGGTTAAAGCTGTGGAGGTTTGAGGATGTAACAACAGCGTCAGGTAGTGCATTCCAGACATTGACCTCTCTGTTGCTGAAGTTGTATTTTCTGAACTCAAGCTTGGAGCGGTTTACCTTAAGTTTGTATCTACTGTGTGCTGATGTATTGTTGTGGTTGAAGCTGAAGTAGTCATTGACAGGTAGGACATTGTAGCAGATAATTTTTTGTACACAAAAGGATAAAATATTAGGGGATTTGGGGGATCCTAAGACTGAAAAGGGAATGAAAAGTACAAAAACAGTTCAAAACATGTAAGAGAAGAACTTTCTTCCAAAACCAATCCCTACGTAATTAAGATTGATAATTGTCAATGAATATATATTGCAAAAGTATGGGGACAATTTGTTTTTTAATCTCATTTCCATTCAGAATCACCCAGAAAAAGGCCCAGGTTTGGGTAATTGAAATTGCCAAAAGTAACACATAATTGTACTGCCTTAACCAGATTGTTGCCTCACACCGCTACTTCCCTAGTTAACTTTTTTTTTCAAACTATAGGTCATAATATTCAAGGAGGTTATAAGCAACTTATAGATCTCTCTCTGCATCCATCCATCCATCCATCTATCCAATATCTATCTACCTTAATATGGACAGCAAAACCTGGACTGACTTTTGAGAAATGGCTAAACCCATGGATCTAACCATTTGCCCAAACTACCAGTTCTTTTCATTAAAAAAAGGTAAAGGACTCCACTAGTCATTTGTGACTATAGGGGGGCAATGCTTATCTCTGCTTCAAGGCCATTAAGCCAACGTTGTCCGAAGACATTTCCACTGTCATGTGGCCACTGAAGTACCTATTTACCTTCCCACTGAAGTGCTACCTATTTATCTACTTGAATTTGCATGCTTTCAAACTGCTAGGTTGGCAGGAGCTAGGGTAAGAACAGGAGCTTGCGTGACACTTGGTCTCAAACCCGGGCTGCGGACTTTCCAGCAGACAAGCCCTGCATCTTAACTGCTGAGCCACCCCATTGGCCTGTTCTATTCATAGTTTCATAATCATAGTTTGTTTTATTCATAAGGGGAATGAATCTGCATTTATCATTGGTTGTCAAACTTGTGGCCCACAGGTTGGATGCATCATGCACTGGCCAGGCCCATTCCCGATTTAGTGAAGGGGAAAAAGTTGTGATATGTAATGTGAGGACGCCATGACAGCGCGAGTTTCACACCTCCAATTTACAGGGTTTGACACTGTAGAGTTAGAGCACCTTTGCCTTAATCTATAATACTGGTTCTTTATTTTTGAAAATCTTTCCACTTTTCAGGAACTGGGATCAAATCAACCCTATTTCACACAACCATCTGAATCCCAACTGTGAACAGAACTACACTTCCATTTAGGCTAATGTTTATAATTCACCTTCAGTCATCTGTTCCACACCAGGAAGTCAGAAATGTGGGTCTGAAGGAAACACTGCAATAAAGACATGATTAGGCCCACAGTGCCTACACTTTCTTCCCCAGGGTTTATCTGTAAGCGAAGGTGTCAATAATGCCAAAATGGCAGGCATGACAGGGCACTTCACCTCATCCCCTTTGTGTGCAACATCTTATAAAGCACAATTTTAAAAGGGGCAGGACTTAGACTGCTTGGTCAGGCTGTCATTTTGATAGCCTTTTTTTTCCTCATGATTTCAAAGAAAAATATGAAGAGACCATCATCAGAGAGATAAATGGATATTTAAAAACAAATGAACCATGGTTTCCTGAATGTAATTTTAAGAAACAACAACCAGAAAACTGATTTGGATTGATTTTATAGTTCTATTGTCACTATTTTTTAAATTTCAAAATAGCTTCTCAGTGAATAAAAATATAAATACAATGGTTCTCTTACATTTGGGGGCGGGAATTTAACATACGTATTATATATGGGTAAAAAGGGTTCTATACTTTCAAGTCCAAATTTCTAGAGCAATATCACTGTTAGATCTACTTCAGTTAATACTTAATTTGTTTATTAACAAGCTTTAGCAAAAAGTAAAATGTATGACATGAGCCTACCTTCCCCAAATGAAAGAAATCTGATGAACATGTTGGTAAATATCCATGAATGTCCACAAAACTGAATTAAATAATAGCTGAATATATATGCATTCATTGTTTTTCTGTTCTTTTCTGAAAAGACAAAAATACTAATTCAAACACCAAAGCCTGATCTCAGAATTCTAATAGCAAAGAATCATATCTTACCTGCTCTCTATTTTCTTTAAAGCATTTTCTATATCACACTAATATCTTACAAATTATGCCAAAGCAACGAAGGAAGAAAGAAAACCACATTTAAAAGTTTGAATGCTCATACCATTATTTTTTATTTATTTGCATTAGAGTACTAGGAAATTTAAAAAATTATTTTTCTGATAATGTGTCCCCTCTATTTTTGTATGTGTGTGTGGTGGCATGGCAAACCACAGAGTAGAAAAACTCAAAATAAATAATGATAAGCCCTCATTTAAGCTAAGAAAGCTGAAAGAGTAAGAACAATTTTCATTAGCTGAAGCAAAACAACAATGGGCACCAGCAACATTTGAAACAAAATTCAACAGACTGCCAATAAAAGAAAATATTTGTAGCTCAGAGTTGAAATAAGGGCCCCTTGGTGCTCTCTGAGCTTGGTTGTTTTCTTGCAGATGTTTCATTACACATAATTTCATTGACTAGCACTGATGATGTTACCTGGTTAGGCTAATGAAACGCCTGCAAGAAAACAACCAAGATTAGAGTACATCAAGGACCCCTCAAAAGGCTACTTTTGGATGGGGCCAAAATCAATATCGATATCCTAAGACCAACTGGTTACACTTCCCTTCTTTTCTGGGTCATAAGAATATAGGCACATGACAAACTTAGTCAAATATTTGTCACCCACTCCTTCCATTTTTTAAAAAGGCAACGGATGTTTTGGTGTGCCGTAGATATTAGGAACTGAGTTAACCACAAGGGTCAGCTGTGGCATTTTGACATGGTTCCTAAACCAGAGAAGCCTGTCTATATATATAGCAACAGGGCTCACACTTATTTGCACATAACATTTGAGGAAGCAACTTCATTGCTTCTTTGCAAATTTCTCCTTTGGTGGCAGCCAAGCACTTAGTGCCACTGCTTTTTGCATGCTTTCGATAAAGCCAGCTGGTTGACTTTGGCCAGTCGTTCTCTCTCAGCCCAACTCACCTCACAAGGTTGTTGTTGTGGGAAAATAGGAGGAAATGGGCGTATTGGTACGTTCGCCACTTTGAATTACGGTACTTAAAGGTGGAATAAAAAATATTCTTAAAAAATTGACAGCTGCCTTCTCTAGTGCAGAAGACGAGAAACCAGTGTAGCTGGAGGATGATTCAACCCTGATCAAGACATCTGACTTCCTTTCAACTATAACACATTACTACTCAACTACTCCATCGGCATCCAGCCAATCTCTTTATCTTCCCACTGGTAGCTCGAAGAGCTGGCAAAGTACAGGTAATCTTTGACGCATGACCACAATTAAGACCCACGTTTCTGTTGCTAAGCGCGGCAGTTCTTAAGTGAATTTTGCCCCACTTTATGACCTTTCTTGCCCCAGTTGCTTAGTGAATCACTGTAGTTGCTGCATTAGTTAGTTGTTAAATCTGGCTTTTGCACCGACTCTGCTTGTCAGAAGGTCTCAAAAGCCGATGTGACCCCAGGGGCCCTGCAACTGTCATAAATCTGAGTCAGTTACAAGTGGCCAAATTTGGATGACGTGACCATGGGGATGCTGCAGTTAAGTGTAGGGGGGAAAAAACGGTCACAAGTCACTTTTTTTCAGTGCCCTTGTAACTTTGAACGGCCACTAAACGAACGGTTGCAAGCCGAGGACTACCTGTGCCCAATAATAAAGATTAGATTAAATTAGATTGAATTAGATTAAAACGAGCGATGGAATCCACCCCACACGTCTCAAAAGCCTCTGTGTCCTGGATCCTCTCTGGAGGCGCAACGCTTTCCAGACTGCAGAGGCAACCCACTGCCCAGAAACATCGGAAAGGAGGAGGGGGGTCCCAAAAAGGGGAAAGAGAGCCTCAAACAAACCCTCACCCTCTCACTAGAACCTCCCTGCGCACGCGCGGCGTGCGGAGGAAACCCCCAGTGACAAGGGGAGTCCTGTCAGTTTTTCGCACCAAGCCCTTACTTACCCCCGGGGCACTCCGGCTCCGGCTCTCCGCTCCTTAGGCTGAGGGTTTTACGGGCTCGCGCGCTCTCCGACGGTCGCGCCTTCCTTTTTTCACCCCTGGCCGATTCCCTACCCTGAGCTGAGGCGAGCTGGAAATCGTCCCTCCCTCCTCCTTCCCTCCCTTCCCTTCCTCCCCGTTTACGTCTCTAGCCAGTGCGGCCAAAGCCGGCGATGGTGTCCGAAGTCTGAACTTTTAATGGATCAGAAGGAACAGCGTGGGGTGGGGACGGGGGGGGGGTCCCTTCTTTCGAAACAGCGGAGGCTGTGTGTGTGTTTGTGTTTGTGTGTGTGGGCCGGAAGGTTTTGCTCAAGCTAGGAATGCAATGGCGACGCCGGGCTGCGCGTTTCTGCAGGGATGGTGACCCTTTCCTTGCCTTTTCCTTGCGGCTGCAGCTGTCAAAGAAATATGCCTCTGTGTGCCCGGTTTAAGAAATGGCATGTCAGCGGCTTCCCTCTTTTGCAGCCTTGCGTTGAAAACTTAGGCAATTTCCCCGGCAACCCGAACAAAATGCTTGCGCAATTCTGCTCTCACTGACCAAGAAGGCCATCAACGGAGGCGAATTTTTATTTACTTCTCTTCCAAGCGGACTAAGAAAAATGTTTGGCCTCACACACACACACACACACACACACATACACGGGGCAGCTTCCCTGCCGTCCCGGGGCGGGGAGGAAAATTTGGCCGCACACGGAGCCTTCACACAACACCCTTAACCTAAGGTGGCGCAGTGGTTAAATGCAGCACTGCAGGCTACTGCTAGATCAGCAGGTCAGCGGTTCAAATCTCACCGGCTCAGGGTTGACTCAGCCTTCCATCCTTCCGAGGTGGGTAAAATGAGGACCCAGATTGTTGGGGGCAATATGCTGACTCTCTGTAAACCGCTTAGAGAGGCCTGAAAGGCCTATGAAGCGGTATATAAGTCTACTGCTATTGCTATTGCTATTGCTTAAAGTGTAGCTATATTGGGCTGTCAAGGAGGAACGACAGAGACCCAATTCACAAAAATGCTTCAACAGCAATGGAGGGCTTCCCCCTTTACTCCCACCCCTTATCAATTAGAGCACACGGCATACCCAATTAAAACCTGTTGGGATGCTTTGGATTTTTTTTTTAATTAGGAGCCATTAGATAAGGAAGTGATACCAGGTGAGACCTGGCAAATCAATCAGAATGATGTGGATCCAAGGCTGCTCTCCCATGTTACTGGCAGCCTCCCCACCATGTCTCAATATTTGCATGGAATGTGATGGCAAGAAATATTATGCTACTTCTGGGATGGGACAATTTAGTCTGGGCTGAGGGCTAGAGGGAGATTCTAGTTTGAGTAAGAAGCCCTGGTAAGTCGGCTATAATCATGACACAGGATGGGGTCTTTGTGATTTCAACCATCCTATGGTCCTCTTTTGTCCCAAAGTTTATTGCCAAGTTCATCTTCCTCTGACTTCATATTCACACACAGGGCGTTTTCCCATGTTTAAGTAAAGCACAACTCTTTCATTATTATTTATTTCATTCATTAAATATGAAACTCAGTCAACTGAACATTTTAAGATGTGTCGCAAATACCATTGACTGGTGCTAATGGTTTATACTGCCAGTGTCTTGGGTACCAACCAAGTATCTTCTTAAAATATATGAAGTTCCTAGTAGCACAGGTTTTTTTGTTGTTGTTCTGCTGGTGTTATTGCAGGAAGCTGCAATTTCTTGATGTGTTTTGTAAAATTCTTGGACATGGTACCAAGTGCCCCGATTATTATTATACTTTATTTACTAAACATGAAACTCAGTCAATTGAACATTCAAAAGTGCATCACAAATACCATTGACTGGTGCTAATGGTTGATACGGGTTGCTATCAGTGCCCTAGGTATCAAACAATTACCTTCTTAAAATATGCAATGTTCCCAGCAGCACAGTTTTTTTGCAGTTATGCTGGTGTTATTGCAGGATGCTGCAATTTCTTGATGTATCTTATAAAATTCTTGGACATGGTACCAAATGCCCCAGTGACAATGGGTATCACTGTTATATGTTTCATCCATAGTCGTGTAGTTTTGATGGTCAGGTCACCGATTTTGTGATTTTTTTCTAGTTCTTTTTCTTCGACTCTGGTATCTCCTGGTACAGCAATATCAATAAACTGTACTCTTCGGTCCTCTACAACTGTGATATCTGGTGTGTTGTATTCCAAATGATGATCCGTCTCTATTCGAAAGTCCCATTATTATTGTTGTTGTTATTGCTACTGTTGTTGTTGTTATTTACTTACAGTAGTTGACTTCACTCAACAGAGGGGGTCTGCAGAGTCCTGGATTTCATGAAACAAGCATGCAACATTGCACCACAAGCTCTGCCCTAAATGTGTGTATCATAATGCACTACAAATGTGGTAGAACTTACATCATGCCATGACAATGCAACCCTTGTTTGGCAATTTGCCCCCAGATATACAGATGCCTCCGTAATCCAGCATTTTGATTTTATACTATACCTGAAGCCACAAAGTTAGCAGCACAGCACAGTTTTCATAACAAGCTATGTTAAAATACAGTTGGCAAATTTATGGTTCTCTGTGTTATTCAAACATAGCTATGGTCACCTCCAATGCCTACTCTTGAATCCATTTCAAATTTGTGTACAGATAGTCCTGGATTTACAACCCAGATTCAAAGTTCTGATGTTTAACAACCCGGGGGGTGGGGTGGGGGGGTGTCACATGACACCACTCTAGGTGCTTGGCAATTAGACTGCATTTATGGAGCTGGAAGGAACATTGGAGATCTTCTAGTCCAGTCCCCTGCTCAATAAATTGACCCTCTCCTCTTTGTGGCAGCCTCTCAAATAATGGAATACTGCTCTCATGTAATCCTTTTCTTTAGACTAGCCAAACCCAAACCCTGCAGCCATTTTTCATATGTTTTGGTCCCCAATCTTTCATCTGTAGTTCAAGAAGAGAAACAGACTCATAGCCTAAAGAGAGATGTGGGACATTACTTTAGCCTGCAATATATTAACATGATCCACCTACACAAAATGAAAGAAACAATATGGGAAGTATGTTCAGATACCACCATTAATTCTCCTTTGTTCAGGAATCTCATCTATTCATACATTTCTCATTACAGGAAAAGTGTGAGTCCTTGTGATTTAATAGCCTCTTTTATTTCTTTTCTCTTACTTCTTTTTAATATTTGGCTTTTAATTCAATTTTCTATTCTATTCAACCAGGATAAAATCAAACAAACTAAGATAAATAAATGGTTAACAGGTGAGATCTTCTTTGAGTCAGATTGGACACGTTATCTTGGTTAAGGTTTTATTCCTTTTTGCCTGCCAGTGAGTTTTGCACACCAATTAGTTATGTTTGCTTCTTAGGATTGTCTCACACTTCCTTCTGCCATTGATGGGTTAGGTTTATAAATGATGATTAATGATACCTGTCAATCAGCATTAATAAACGTAATGCAATTTATGTACCACAGGGTAATTACAACAAAGATATTGTGCCAATTGTTTATATCCATCATAGGAAAACATTTATAGACTTGAGTTCTTAAAATTAGTGGTTGCCAAAAAGAAACAAGAGCTTAATTGTTTTAAGTTTGAGTTCTAGCCTACAGCCCTGATATTTCTGGTAATTTTTTATCCAAATTATATCCAGGTCCAGCTCAGCTTCATTTTCTGAAATCAGCCAAGGTTGACAAAGGCGCTGCTAACAAGGTGAAGTCTGAAAGTTTATAGTACTTTAATTGAAATATTTTCCTCTTAGGAAAGTACTAAATTAGGAAACAAACGCCTAGACACAAATGCATTGCTGAACTTCTTCAGGAAAGGTACATGGTGGAATAGAGAAGAATTAACATTATTATCTAATAAGTATGAAGAAACCGATTCTCCCTGCAAGCTGTTAATATTCATAATAAATTCATAATATTAATAATAAAGCCAATCAATTGACTCCACTTAGGGACTGTTCGGTGAATTGGCATGATGGGCTATTTGGATATACTGTAACTGGGGAAACGCTGCAAATGCTTAATAAATAATGTAAGTAGTCCTTATTTAGTGACTGCCTTGTTTCGCAATCCTTCACAGTTACGATAGTGATGAAAAAATCACGTTTTGACAAATCCTTGTATTTACAACCTTTGCATGTCTGTAAAGCAAAGGAAAGATGAAGTAAGGTCTTAAGCACAGTCACAGTTTCACTTAGCAACTGCTTCACCTAACAATCAAGTTGCCGGTCCCAATTGTGGTCTGTAAATGAGGGCAATTTGTAAAATATAAGTAACTATACGAAGTCTTTTCACCAATATGTCTTCAAAAGGAAGCCACCTCTCAGCATATGCAGTGAAGTCTCATTTAAATTATTTTTTTAAAAAGGCCTTTGGGGGGGGGGGCAAATGGGTCAATAGCTTAATGGGTCAATCTTCTTTCTCTTAAACAAAAGGAAACTCCAACCATTGAGAAAAATTAGAACTAAGTACTCTAAGTGAATGATTGCAGAACTTTCCTCCAGAGCTGGGGGAAAGATAATGTGTGGGGAAGCGGAATGGATTAAAATCCTGGAAAAGGTGTGCAGTTGATTAATTGGGTGGAACTGTGGTTAGGCATATTGCCCAGCACATTTTCTGAAAGATCTCACCTTTTCAACTGTTAAACTATGTTCAATCCACTACATTACAAATGTGATTAATTTTACAGCATCAGTGAAGTTTCTTTATAGAGCCTTGGTCTCATTTTGCCCTCTAGTGCACAGCAGAGGTATAACATCTTTTAAAGGTAATGCAGCACCAATGTACAGGTAGTCCTCGACTTAGTGAAGACTACCTGTGCGTTCATTTAGTGACCGTTCAAAATTGCAACGTCACTGGAAAAGTGACTTATGGCTGTTTTTCACACTTATAACTCTTACAGCATCCCCATGGTCATGTGATCAAAATTCAGATCCTTGGCAACTGACTCATATTTATGACGGTTGTAGTGTCCCAAAGTCATGTGATCCCATTTGGTGACCTCCTGACAAGCAAAGTCAATGGGGAAACCAGATTCACTTAACAACCATGTTACTAATTTAACATGCTTGTTAATTCACTTACAACACTTAACAACTGTGGCAAGAAAAGTAGTAAAATGGGGCAAAATTCACTTAACAAATGTTTCACTTAGAAACAGAAATTTTGAGTTCAGTTGTGGTCGTAAGTCAAGGACTACCTGTATAGATAGTCCTTGACTTACTACCAATAGTTTAATGACCATTCAAAGTTATGACGGTATTGGAAAGGGTGCGTGATTCGTAAAATAGTTCCATCTATCAATAAACATCAAACCATCCTCTCCCACAGCCACAGGACTAAATTTTGGGTGCTTGGCAATCTGGCTTGTATCTAGTTTGTATCTATGACTAGTTGTAGCATCCCACGGTCACATGACCTCAACTTGCAATGGTTTTCACTGGTTCCTGACAGGATAAATGGATTCACTTAATAGCCATGTGATTTGCTTAACAATCACCATAAAAACAATCAAAAACTTAGGTCCAGTCATATGGGAGCCTTCACTTATGACCGCAATGACTTAAAACCAAAATTCCAGACCCAGTTCTGGTTGTAAATTGAGGACTTCATGT
The DNA here is from genome assembly GCF_009769535.1 of Thamnophis elegans. Taxonomy (NCBI): domain Eukaryota; kingdom Metazoa; phylum Chordata; class Lepidosauria; order Squamata; family Natricidae; genus Thamnophis; species Thamnophis elegans. The sequence continues at coordinate 67,127,799 of NC_045543.1, read as the reverse complement.
ACAATATTTCTGTACAATTTTTCATTTTAAAAAAATTCAAATTTAACTGATATTGAATAGCTAAATCGAATTGGCTAGCCTAATACTTGGATAAAAGTATATGTACTTAGAACTTAGCACTTGGACCACCATAAGGCAAACCATTTTTGCAGTATTGACAAAACCTGCATGCTTCCATATGATCTCTAGGAAAAGGGTTTATTGAAGGGTATTTTACATGTTTACTAAAGGTACTGACATCTCTTGAGCCCATGATAGTAAGCAACAAAGTAAAGGATTGATAGCCATAACTGATATATTTTGCTTATCCCCTTTACTATGTGTATATGGCTTTGCCATGATGTATCCCAGAATAACTGAATAAAAAAATTGGAAGGAACCTTGGAGGTCTTCTAGTCCAACCTCTTGTCCAAGTAGAAAACCCTATAACATTTCAGACAAATGGTTGTCCAATCTCTTCTTTAAAATGTCCAGTGTTGGAGCATTCATAACTTGTGGAGACAATTCCCTTCTCACTAGCACTATACTATATTTCCAGTAATGCAACCTAAAATTACATTGGTCTTTTAACCCGCTGCTCAGGCAGGAAATGGTTTCAGACAAATGGTTGCCCAATCTCTTCTTAAAGACTTCCAGTGTTGGAACATTCACAAGTTCTGGAGGCAAATTGTTCCACTGATTAATTGTTCTAATTGTCAGAAAATTCCTCTTTAGTTCTGTGTTACTTCTCTCCTTGATGAGTTTCCACCCCTTGCTTCTTGTCCTGCCTTCAGGTGCTTTAGCTGCCTCTTGACTCCCTCTTCTTCTTTGTGGCAATCCCTGAGATATTGGAACACTGCTATCATGTCACCCCTAGTCCTACTTTTCATTAAACTAGACATACCCAGTTCCTACAACCGTTCTTCATATGTTTTAACCTCCAGTCCTCTAATGATCTTTGTTGCTCTTCTCTGCACTCTTTCTAGAGTATCAATATCCTTTTTACATTGTGGTGACCAAAACTAGATGAAGTATTCCAAATATGGCCTTACCAAGGCATTATAGAGTGATATTAACACCTCACATGATCTTGATTCTATCCCTCTGTTAATGCATCTTAGGACTGTGTTGTTGTTTTTTGGCATCGGCAGCACACTGCAGGCTCATATTTAAGTTATCGTCCACCTGAACTCCAAGATCCCTCTCATAGTTACATCATTGAGCCAGCTACCACCTATACTATACTTATGCATTTGGTTTTTCTTGCCTAAATGTAGAACCTTACTTTTTTCACCATCTCTGAAAACTTGAATCTAAATGAATTGATTGATTGACTAGTAAATGAAGGAGTGTTTACAAATAAGATCAAAGGACTTCAACTTTTTCAGCTGTCTTCATTTCTGATATTATATATAATGGAGAAAAGCTCAGGAACATTTAGATTGCTCTTTATTTAGAAAATAAATATTATTATTTTCCTATAAAACTACAATGGAAACTTTATTAAAACATTTTATAGCTGATAAAATTGTAGAACCGATAAAAGGCAGTAAAAAGAATGCAAATACTATACAACAAATGACCATCATGGATGAATGTCAGATAATAACAACAGGGAATTGTTTCAGTGATGATAAAATTATCTAGCAATTGAAAGCCACGGTAAGGTTTATCAGTCAAAGCAATCCTTAAAAATATTATTTTTCCCAGTTCCAAAGTTTTTCTAGGCAGGAAAAACTGAGGAATGTACAGGTAGTTCTCGTAGTCATGTGATCAAAATTCAGATTCTTGACAACTGATTCATAGGTATGATGGTCTTAGTGTCCTGGGATCATGTGATCACCTTTTGCTACTGGACAAGCGAAGTCAACAGGGAAGTGAGATTCACTTAACAACAGTATTACTAACCACTACAGTGATTTACTTAACATCTGTGACAAGACAGGTAACTCACTTAACAGTGGTATCACTTAGCAACAGAAATGTTGGGCTCAATTGTGGCTGTAAATTGAGGACTACCTGTATTCTGGCGTCATTTGGGGAAAGGATCTTTTCAACCTTGTTTGAGGCTTTCTTTATGTCTGAAAATCAATGTATTAAGGTATTTGTTCTGACAAAATACAAATCAGGATTCCATTTCATGCCTGCACTTCTACTTACAACTATAGAAAAATTAAATAGTGAAGCAATGTTTGGGTGATACCCCTAAGTACAAATAACATCTGAAGGATGCGTCACTTAAATACTCTTTTTTTAAAAGACAGAATGTTAAATATTAAAAATAAATAATATCTGGAATTGTATAAATAAAATAAGTAAATAAATAAATAATTTTAAAATGCTATGTTTAAATTTCAAGTAGTTACTTCTCCAGGATGACAATCACATCTGAAGCTATAGGATTGGTGAAGGTTTGCTGGCTTGTATTCAGGTGATTGAGAAGTCAAGTTTGAAAGCTTGATCTCAACTATATTTAAAGTCTCGGTTCTTGTTAAATGATTGTTCCAGAGTTCTTGTGATGTCCTTTGTTCTTGCGTATCTGCTTCAAGATGAGGCTGTGTGTCCCTTATCATCCCAGAAATTTTGTTGAACCTGTAATGCAGAAGAAAAAAGAAAAATGTTAGGTGATAGATGTAGTTTTAGCATTTGACGTCCAAAAAGCTCACGTTAAGAAACAGTGGCAATTTAAAAATGGGTAATAAATGCATATTCTGAAGGATAAACTGTGCCTCTTAAATAAAAACCCCAACTCTATAGTCATCTAACAGACCATGAGTTTAGTCTCCAATAGAAGATCTAAATTCTGTAGAATAAGATCTGGCTATGTGTGTGTGTGTGTGTGTGTGTGTGTGTGTGTGTATGTATGTATGTATGTATGTATGTATGTATGTATGTATGTATATATATATAATGATGATGATGATGATGATGATGATCACAAGAAGGATTTCATTGCATTCATGTCAGAAGCACCGAGGCTTTTCAGGGGTTTAAAAAATTAGACAGTGACATCACTATTGCCCAGGGGATACCAGTTGGAGTGAAGGACAGGAGCTCGCCCTATCCCAGGGCAACACTCGGGTCTCAAACTTGTTGCTTGTCCACCAAGCATCCGAATCATATGAACCACCATGCACCTATCCCAAGCAGGATGGGACAAGTTATATACTGCCTCCTGGAGGTCTATAAATTTACTAAACCAATGAAAGGTTGCTTCGGAGAATGTGAAATTATTATTTTTGGTATAAAAAACAGGCTAATAAATACAACATTGTAATATATATCCAGACATCCCTAGATAAGAAGCCCAATCGGGCTTTTGACCGCATGCGCTAAAATAAATCCTCCAAAAAAAATAAGCCCTCCTCAACAATATTGCAACACAGCAGCAGCCATAAGGTGACCACACTTACGGCCTCCTGCACTTCAAAAATAATAAGACCTCCCTGAAAATAAGGCCAAGTGCTCATTTTGGGGGTAAAAAGAAAATAAGACCCTGTAAAAATATATTCACTGTGTTTCCCCAAAAATAAGAGCCTGTCTTATTTTCGGGGAAACATGGTAAATATACTTTTATAACAGGAAAACAATTCAAGATGAATAGTTTATTACATGTTTTAAAATAAACATCAGATAAATATCTTACCTTTAGTGTTGAAGAGTTCTCAAAAGTTGGTCAAGGAATACAAACTGGATGCCCATAATTTCATGCCGCACAGCTTCCCAGGCACAAGAACTGTATTCTTCATCCTTTAGGAACCTGTCTAGTCTTAAAAAGTACTTCCTCAGTTTGAGTTTTGTACGGACATCTTTAAATGTTGCTTTCTTTCCAGTCTCTGCAACTGAGCACTTCTCCCACTGCACAAGCTGCTGGTCCAGAGATATTTGAAAATGTTCAGTGATTGTCATGTTCCATTCAGCTTTGGTAAAGTTTTGTGAAAATATTCTGTTAATCTGTTCCAGCATCAGACCAACGGTTGCTCTTGCATCCTCTTTGATGGACCCAGTATCATTGCCTATTGGGAAGGCAAAGTCTTGAATTTGATTGAAGCATTGCCAGGGAATCATTTTTGGTCCCATTGACTCCAAAAGCTTTATGGTGTTCATAGTTTCATCTTGTTGGCATTTCACAATATGGTTACAGTTGAGACTTCTGATTCCAGAGGAAAGTAAAAGCAAGAGGACAATGTACTGGAAGCAACCTGAGATCATGGTGATGCCTTTTCAGTGACCCGTATGGAAAGCCAAGACCCTGGACCTTCTTCAAGGATTCTTTGAGATGTTTGAGTCTGGGTACCATTTTCCTGAGTTTATTTATTAGAGCTGCAGAAAACTTCCCCAGTCCTAGCATTTTTCATTTTCATTTTCATTTTCAATGATTTAGCTTGGTAATTTTTGAATTACCCTCTTCCCCTTCATGGTAGATTGAAATATAGACTTTCAGTTTGAGCTATCTAGGTGGAACTACAACCACCATCATCCCCATCTTCCATTAAATATAATAAATAAATTGATTTTATTATCAATATAATAAAATCAATCAATCAAATCAATTACCAAAAAAAGTAAAAATAAGAGTGGATTGTTTTGCACAACAGTAATCAAAGTCATTCATATGGTGACCTGTGCCTCATACCAGCCTTAATGGGTATTTGATTTATCAAGAGAAGTTAATATTTTGTAATTGAGGGTTGAATTGTGGGTTCTTTGGTGCTCTTTGACTTTGATTGTTTTCTTGCAGACGTTTCATTTCCCAGCTAGGTAACATCATTAGTGTTAGAAGGGAAGGGAATGGTTTTTTTTCCTATGTTTATATACAAATAGCTTGCCTTGCCAGTGTTGGTGGGAGAGAGGACATGAATGAATGAATGAATGAATGAATGAAGGAAGGAAGGAAGGAAGGAAGGAAGGAAGGAAGGAAGGAAGGAGGAAGGGTTGCTATTTAATGCTATTTAATGCTATTTAAACAGAAAGTTTCCTCATATAGATATGAAAGCACATTTTAAATAGACTACAGTATTAATAATAAAATCTAATGTCAAAATCTTGGTGACCAGGCTGATCCCTAGGGAAGGGTCAAATGTGTCATAAGTCATGAATCCCTGCATGCCTGCAAGAGATCTAAGTCCAGCCCACTTTGAATGCCTTTCTTATCTCATTTCTCTTGACTGTTAGTTGATCAGATTCTTGTAGAGAGCTTAAGCATGCAATAAATCTTTATACTCATTTGAACTCCTGAATCTTCTGATTTCCCAGGCTCTTGATAAACCTATTGTAACGTATTTTAAAAGATGAGTATGAAGTTTGACAAGTTACATAACAGACCAACTTCAAATACTAAATGAATAATCTATAAAACTTATTTTAAAAATCCCTGTAATTACTCTTATTTTAGGACTTTCTTTTTTTAATAAAAAAGCTCTCTAATTTAACAGCATTATATTATTTTCCCTTATTAGAGAATGAGAGAATAATTTAATGTTAACTGATTAAATTCAGTAAGTCTATCAATATGTGCAAAAAGTGATTGATGAAGATAAAGATGGATATTTTCCTTTTTTAATATAACTCCAAATTATTTTTGGAGCTTTTGAGATTTGTCTTTCGATTTGTTAGAGGTAAAGTTACCACAGCATCAAATGCTCGGCTTTCTGTCATCACTTTCACTTTCCTATCGTCACTCTGCAGCTGCTGAGTGATTCCCGTTGTTAAAAAAGAGTTTGAAAATCACATGCTTTTCATCGTTAACAGCTAAGAAACCAATGCATAGACTGATAAATCAGGTTTTTTTCTCCCCTCTTTTTAATTAGGTATTGTAAATCCCCAGTGGAGCAGACAGAATGCATCAAAGATGACTGATGAGATGGAATTTGAAATTGGGGTGAGGATGTATTCTCTGTCTATTTTTGGACTACAGCATACATTTTTCCCCAGCTGGTCTAGCTAATTGTCAGAGATGAGGAAAGCTATATTGTACTTATGCAATCTCTAGGGACAGAAGATTGATGAATACTAGCTAAGTAATCCTCAATGCCTTTTGCAGATTTTAGACTACAATTTCCATGATTGAACGTTATGGGATTTGCAGTCCAGTTCAGTGGTGGGATTCAAAAAATTTTTACTATTGGATCTGTGGGCATGGCATGACGTGGTGGGTGTGGCTTGGTGGATGTGGCAGGGGAAGGATACTGTAAAATCTCCATTCCCACTCCACTCCAGGGGAAGGATACTGTAAAATCTCCATTCCCACTCCACTCCAGGGGAAGGATACTGTAAAATCTCCATTCCCTCCCGATTGGCTGGGACTTGGGAGGCAGAGAATAGATGGGGGCGGGGCCAGCCAGAGGTGGTATTTACCAGTTCTCCGAACTACTCAAATTTCCACTACCGGTTCTCTAGAACTGGTCAGAACCTGCTGAATACCACCTCTGGTCCAGTTGTGTGCTTGTCTTCCAGTTTATGAGAGGTTATTTGGCCAAGACAGTAATTCGCACCGTCTTCTACACAGGGCGAACTAGTCAGTTAGATGCTCATTAAAAATACTTAGGATAATCTGAATATTCAGTGTGATATAGTAATTCAAATGCACACTCACCTTTGTTTGAGCTTGACCCATCCATGACTTTTTTACTTTTACAGAATAACAGAATTGGAGATTTTCTACTCCTGGCTGTAAAATCTCCAGGGTTGGAGCACTCACAACTTCTGAAGGCAAGTTCTTCCACTGTTAGGAAATTTGTCCTTAGTTTCTAGGCTGCTTGTCTTCTTGTTTCCATCCATTGTTTCTTGTCTTGCCTTCATGTTCTTTGGAAAATTGGTTGACTCCCTCCCTTTTGTGGCAGCCCCTCAAATATTGGAACACTGCTATCATGTCACCCCATTAGGAAAACTTCCTCATTTTCCTCATTTATGCAGCCCTTATGGAAATCCATCCATTGCATTGGAAGCGGGAAAATTAGTCCGGCATTATGCTACCTTTTCCTGACTCCGTTTGTCAACTGCACAGGTTGTAGCTGCTAGGTATTTTGGGATACAGAAAACATTGGAGTTAAGGCTACATAAATGTTATCCATATCAGCATCAGGGATGAGTTATTTATATTCTTTCTTTCTTTCCTTCAGGAGCTACAACATTATTTCAATTTTTTTTCACCCAAAGTCTATGAAATACTGTAAGTTAGCCTGGGAAACCCTTTCTTTAGTTGTTTGTAGGGTCCTTGAATACAGCTGCAATATATGACTGTGAAAGTTGGAGCATAAAGAAGGCTGAGCACCAAAGAATTGAGGCCTTTGAACTATGGTGCTGGAGAAGACTCCTGCGAGTCCCTTGGACTGCAAGGCAATCCAACCGGTCAGTCCTAAAGGAGATCAACTCTGACTGCTCTTTAGAAGGCCAGATCCTGAAGATGAAACTCAAATCCTTTGGCCACCTAATGAGAAGGAAGGACTCACTGGAGAAGAGCCTCATGCTGAGAAAGATTGAGGGCAAAAGAAGAATGGGACAACAGAGAATGAGGTGGCTGGATGAAGTCATCAAAGCAGTTGGTGTGAGCTGAAATGGACTCCAGAGGATGCTAGAGGACAGGAAGGCCTGGAAGAACGTTGTCCATGGGGTTGCGATGGTTCAGACACTACTTCACAACTAATTAACAACAGGGTCCTTGAAATGGGTTGGCAAATCCTATGTTACCCCCTGTCTCCCTGATTACAACTATGTTGTAGCTCCTGAAAGAAAGGCAAAATATGAATAACCCAAACGATAACTAACTTTAATCTTCAAGGCAATTTGCTTTGGAATATCAATTGTTAAAAGTACAGGTAGTACTTGATTTACAACAATTCACTTAGTGACCGTTCTAAGTTACAATGGCAAAGAAAAAAGTGAGTTATGACCATTTTCCACACTTAGGACCTTGGCAGCATACCCATGGTCATGAGATTTACATTGGGATGCATGACAACTGACTCACATTTATGATGGTTGCCATGTTCCAGGGTCATGTGATCTCCTTTTGCAACCTTCTGACTAGCAAAGTCAAGGGGGAAACCAGATTCACTTAACAACTGTCCTAGTAATTTAAGAACTGCAGTGATTCACTCTACAAAGGTGGTGAGAAAAGTCGTAAAATGGGGCAAAACTCACTTAACAAATTTTACACTTAACAACATAAATTTGAGTCTCAATTGTGGTCGTAGGTTGAGGACTACCTGTATTTTATATCTTAGCTTGGGGGAACCACTAGATGGCAGCAAAACATTGTAGACAATTCCGATGCCACCTAGGTGTCCTCTGGAGTTTTGCAGCAAAAAACATGGTAGCATTAGATCCCATCTTTTTCTTAGGAGATGTACTTAGTTGGCTTGATTCTACTTACATGTGTGATGCTTATAATTTTGTTGGGAATAAACTGGAGGAATCCAACTAGAATTGTCTCAAACTTTTCCTTATGCATTTACTTATTATGGCATAAACCAGAGCAATCTTTCCAATCTTGGGCCATCTGAAAGTGTCGGGACTACAAATCTCATAATTCAAGGTTAGAAGTTTTAATCTCAAATGACACACAGAATTTCAAGTTGAAGAAGGATTGTTTGTAATGGTAGGGTTAAAAAGGATGACTTTTATAAATGCATTTGCTTTGTTTGAAGCACAAGTATCTGATACTGAAGTATCAGCTTTAGAATGATGCAAAGTTTGATTGCATCAACATTCTCACATTTGGCTGCACTGGACATAATAGATCCAGGGTCCCCATCCCCTGGTTCTTGGATCAGAACTGGTCCGTGACATGCCAGCAACTGGGCCACGCAAACAAGCAAAGCCTCATCTGTGGGATGCAAATAGTATGCAAAACCACGCCCCCTCCGCTCCATGGAAAAAGTGGCCCCTGGGGCCCAAAAGACTGAGGACTGCTGTGATGATCACCAAGAACTGTATACTGCGTTTCCCCGAAAATAAGAGAGGATCTTATTTTCTTTTGACCCCCAAAATAAGTGCTTGGGCTTATTTTCGGGGAAGTCTTATTATTTTTGAGGTGCAGGAGGCGGTGAGCATGGTCACCTCATGGCTGCTGCTGTGTTGCAATATTTTCAGGGAGGGATTATTTTCGGGGGAGGGATTATTTTAGCGCACATGCTCAAAAGCCCGATTGGGCTTATTATCTTGTGAGGTCTTATTTTTTGGAAAACAGGGTACATTCTTTGTAAGATAAACTCAATTATTTAACTCAATTTTAATTCAAAATAAACTCATCTGTCACAGAGTAATAACTACATTCTTGCCTTAGATATCACCATTTCTGTTTTCAATTAGTCCATTTTAGCTTGAAAAATTTCCCAATCTGTTCAACCGGAATATGCATTCTTCTTCTTTTTCCCCCCCTCCCTCTCAATTTCATTTTCAGTTTTGGGTTGTCAGCCTGTGATTTCAAGCTGTGGAATTTTCTTTGCTAATTTTTCTTTTAATTAAAATTATTTTTTTAAAAAAATAATCTAGTGGAGTTTACTGCAGCTAATCTGATTGCCTCTTTAAATGAGGTCAGTTTCTCAATCCTGCAGGGATCAAATAGGTTGAAACCTATCTGCACATGAATACTGTTAATGGATTTGGAAGTGTAAATGCACAACTGGAGTCAGAATCAGCTGTACATTCAAGAATTGGGTACTGTGAATTGTATTGCAAATTCCAAGCAGTTTGTTTCAGGGATGGGTTCTGGCTGGTGCTACTGCTGGTTTGCTCGTGTGTGGATGCTGGATGCACTGGATGCGTGCTAGGCGCGCATGCAGAGTTCAATAGAAATTGTTCTGCGCTTGCGCAGAACTAAAAAACAAGATGGCACCACCAATGGCGCCGACCAGAGAACCAGTTCAGGGGCGTGGCAGGCTTGGGTCGCTGCTGGTTCCAGCAACCCAGGCCGCCCTACCACTACCGGTTTGGCCAAACTGGGTCGAACGGGTGGGAATCCACCACTGGTTTGTTTGTTTGATTTATACAGATAGTTCTTAATTTACCACCATAATTGTGGCCAAAATTGCTATTGCTAAGCGAGATATTTGTTAAGTGCATTTAACCCTTTTTTATACCCTTTCCTCCCACAGTTGTTAAGTAAATCACAGCAATTGCTAAGTTAGTAACACAGTTGTTAAGTGAATCTTGCCTTCCCCATTGACTTTGCTTGTCAGAAGGTCACAAAACATGATCACATGACCTCGGGGTACTGCAACTGTCATAAATATGAACCGGTTGCTGAGTGTCTGAATTTTGATCACGTGACCACGAGGAAGCTACAACGGTTATAAGTATAAAAAATGGTCATAGGTCACTTTTTTCAGCGCTTATAACTTTGAATGGTCACTAAACAAACGCTTGTAAGTTAAGGACTACTTATATATTGCCTTTATTGTTTTTTGTAAATAACTCAAGGCGGCAAATTTACACCGTACTTTTTCCTTCTCCTATTTTCCCCACAACAACCATCTTGTGAGGTGAATTGGAGTGACAGAGACTGGCCCAAAGTTACCAGCTGCCTTTCATGCCTAAAGCAGGTCTAGAACTCATAGCCACTTGGTTTCTAGGCCTATATGTGGCCTCACTTCAGGGATAGATAGCTGGAAGCCAAAGATGACTCAAAAGCTCAATTCCTGTTTCAGTAAGAAGACAGGAATCTCAGTTTTTATCATTTGGTAGACAACTAATTAAGAGATACTGCAAGGATATTCTGGATTGTGTCATAGTCATTTGAATTAATAATTTGAGAACTTGGTTAAAAGACAATTCTTCCTCCCCCATTTTTAGGTCTAGAAGAAACAATGGAAGTCTAGATAATAGGATTTTTTTTTCCTTCAAAATATTTCCAGAAAAAAAGTTCAACTTCATTGAATTTGTATCACACTGTTTTTCAAGAAGGAACAATTGAATGTAGTGATAACTACTTACGAGATCAGAATAAATTTGATATATCTGCATAAACAATTATAAATACATTTCCATCCATAATAATATCCAAATATATAAAATAGTCAATACTACTTTTACCATTTGGAGTTAGAGAAGATTTGGGGTCTCTATTCAACATTCTGTATTCAGATATTTTTGCTACATAAATGGCGCTGATTAAAATGAAAGAAAGTGAATACCAGGGGAAATTGTTTATTTAATTTTTCCAGAAAATTTGCTGGAAAATAATAATAGTTTTTATTTTATTAAAATAATGATTGAACTGTGTAACAGGATATATAGAAAGTTTATTTATGTAAAACAGGTACATTTTAACATAACCATCTTTGGTAAGTTCGCCAATCATCCCCAAATATTCTTTGCTAATAGCAAGAATATACTTCATTCAGAATGGTGGTTTGTTCACAAGTAGTCCTCAGTTAGCGACCAACCATTCAAAGACTGTTCATAGTTAAGATGTCACTGAATGAGGGGAATTATGATCCTTCCCCATAGTTGCAGCCATTGAATTGTGCCCACTAGCACAAGATTATGATTGACAAACTGGCTCACAATTATGATGATTGCAGTGTCCCACAGTCAAGTGATCTTCATTTGTAACCTTGACTGCTGACTTCTGACAAGCAAAGTTAACAGGAAAGTTGACAGGAGGTCACAAATAGTGACCACATGACAGTGGAATTCTGGCACTACAAGAGATTTGCTTAATAACGCAATAGCCATTGTTAAATTAGTCCAGTCACATGATATTGCATTTTATGACTGTGTTGCTTAGTGCTCATTGTTAAGTGAGAACTACTATAAATAAACAATGCAAACATACAGGTAGACCTTGATTTACGACCATAATTGAGCCCACAATTTATGTTGCTAATCGAGACATCTGTTAAGTGAATTTGTGATCTTTCTTGCTATGGTCATTCAGTGAATTAGTGTAGTTGTTAAGTTAGTAACACTGTTGTTAAGTGAATCTGATTTCCCCCTTAACTTTGCTTGTCAGAAGGTCACAAAAAGTGATCTCATGACCCCAGGACACTGCCACTATTATAAATATGAATCGGTTCTCAAAGTGTCAGAGTTTTGATCTTGTAACCATGGGGATGCTGCAATGATTGTAAGTGTGAAAAATGGTCACTTTTTCCCAGTGCCATTGTAACTTCGAATATTCATTAAATGAAGTGTTGTAAGTTGAGAACTGCCTGCATATGGCTATTTCTTGTAATGGGGTTGGTTATTTTCTGTCTGAACTGGGATGAAAGCCTGATCAGGGGTATCTGAACGATGATGTTTTCTTTCTACATCGATAGAGCACTTCAAGTATTAGTGTAATGGCCAGGGATGTGGCCAGTTCGCTGTCATTCATTGAGCTTCATTTTCAGCTGCGATGGCCTCCTGTAGACCTCTGCTAGCAAAAATGGAGCTTGGCGGGGCTGTGCATGGCCTGCCCAGGCTCCATTTTCAACTGCAATGCCCTTCTGCAGCCCATTACCACAAAAATGGAGCTTGCGGAGGTCACTCACAGCCAGCCCGGGCTCCATTTTTGCTGGCAGAGGCACCATGGGCCAGCTCTTCCCTCAGTGGTGAAATCCAGCAGGTTCTGGAGAAATGGTAGCGGAAACATTGAGTAGTTCGGAGAACAAATAGTGGAAATTTTGAGTAGTTCGGAGAACTGGAAAATGCCACCTCTGGCTGGCCCCAGAGTAGGGTGGGAATTGAGATTTTGCAGTATCCTTCCTCTGCCACACCCACCAAGCCACGCCCACCAAGTCCTACCACGCCCACCAAGCCACGCCCACAGAGCCGGTATTTAAAAAATTTGAATTTTACCACTGCCTTCACTGTTTCCAGCACAGGTCCACTGCCAAATCTAAGCACCCTGTGGGCCGAATCTGGGCCACGGGCCATGAGTTTGACACCCCTGGTGTAACTGAAGTAGTCTATGCAGAACCTTATTCTATGCCCAGTTACAGGACAGGAACCCAGGTTATACTCTGTGTCTATTCAGTTGAACATCATCATGTTGTTTTCATTTATCTGATTATCTGATTGCGGAATTGCTCCACACAATTGCCCAAAATCATAGGTTTACAACATAAGAATAAAAACAATATTTTGCTGGCTGTTTTCTGCTGTCCACTGAACTGGAACTCCTTGTAAGCAAACTCTGCCTCTCTCTTTTTCTGTTCTGTTTATAACAAAGAATACACCAATCTTTAATGACAAAAGGAAAAAAAATGATTTTATGAAGAAAAAAACTAGTGCAAGTCATTGTTTACAATGTAGAACTAAAGCTGAAAATCTAATACTTCTGTTGAACTTGACACTGAACCAGAAGTACAGTACACTATAGAAATATCTTAAAATTTTAGCCCTTGCTTTGTGATAAATATTATTTTGTTTGACATTATCTTCTGTTGAACTGGGGACAATGAAAACTGGGGGAATCCTAAATCACTTCAATGAATTGTGGTTTTATCTGCTTTAACGTCACTGAGTCAAAATCCTATTTGTGCCCTACAAGCACAAGAATTGTCCAAAATGGATTTGCATTAACATTTTTATATTTAATTTGGTTGAAAGAAGGAACAATAAAAAGCAGGCAATTGTATTGTGGAGAGAAGAAACATTATTTTTATCACCTATGAAAATAATATCTTGAACTGTCTTCAAACAGTTCAAGATATTGAACTGAAGAGCCAGTATGGTCTAGTGGTTAAGGCACTGGGCCAGAAAGTGAGAGGTCATGAGTTCAGGTCTTGCCTTAGTCATGAAAGCCAGCTGTATGATCTTTGGGCCAGTCACTTTCTCTCTGCCCAATCTACCTCACAGGTTGTTGGAAACAGGAAAAGTGAGGTGTGTTGGATATGTTTGTCACTTTGAGTTATTTGTAATAAAAAATAAAGGTAGGATATAAATAAATTTTAAAAATAACAATAATAAAAATGTCTTATGATTTCAATGCAGATTATAGTTTCAAAACTTATACGACAACATGCCAGTGTTTTTTTCAATCAAGATATGATCAAATACTACGGAAACAGCTTCATGAATTAATACATTTTACAACTTCGTTAAAGGAGGATTTCTGATTTTTTTGATTGTGGGAGAATGACTAAAATTTGGGTTTCATGAATTTGTATGATATTATCTTTCATAATGTATTTATATGATTTATAATTATTATAAAAAGTACAGTTGTAATACCATAATTCTATACATTCATGGAAAGAAACTTGGTGATTTCTAATTTAGTTTGTTCCAAATAAAGCTGCATAAGATCCTACCTCATAGAAGGAAGGAAGGAAGGAAGGAAGGAAGGAAGGAAGGAAGGAAGGAAAGGTGGGTTGCTCCTGATTTGGCCCGGTTTGTCCGAACCGGTAGTAGCAGTGGCAGGAGGCTCCGCCCATCCACCTGGACGCTTCTGGGTATGCACTGAAGTTTCTGCGCATGCACACGAGCGTGCACGCAAGCACAACCTAACCAGTAGTAAACCGGTTAGCACACCACCATTGGAGGGAAGCTATATGCCTACACTAAAATAGATGAAATAATCCAAACTACCAATTTTATTTGAAGTTAGCATTTTAATAGAGAGACTTCTTGAATTTTATAACATAGCAATGAAGACTAGGATAGTATAAACATATAGCATAAATAAATAGATAAATAATGTATATAAATGAATAATAAATAAATTTTGGCCACACACATTGTTATACAGTACACATTGTTTTGTTACAAAGACAAAACATAAATAAATAAATAAATAAATAAATAAATAAATAAATAAATAAATACTACTGTAACTCTCTAGTGAAATTAATATTTTTAAAAAAAGAATAAAGATAGTTTGTAAAATAGTTTCACCAGTACTATTTCTACGACCCTTCAACATCTGTACTCAGTAGTTATATTGGATCGCATCTATTCCGTTGGAGTATTTTCTACCTAATTTTATCCCTGGAAAAATATCTCCGCATAATTTGTCTCCAAAGAAAGCAAAGTTAGCAATATTGGCTTGTTATCTCTCCTGAAATTGCTTCTCTTTATTGGCTTTGTGGTTCAAGTGGTCTCGTAGAGTCAAATGAATCACGGAACTTTCCGTAGTCATTGAATCAGTTCTGCAGGTGCATTGCGGCATCTTTTGCTGTGTTTCGATACAAAATATAGTGGAAACTACTTTCATCTGGTTCCATTCTGGTTGGTGTGGTTTCCCTGGGTTACAATGGTGATAAATTTTCCAGTACGTCTCTCGTCTCATGTCAACTGTCCCTGTTAGTTAACTGAAACCTCCTTGTATCATTGAGTCCAGTTAGGCACAATTTAAATTCTACTGGTTTCATTTGATTTTAAGTTCATGTATTTTTACCCTGTATATAATACCCTAGAAACATGCATTACATTTAAGGGAATGGGGTGAACGAAAGAACACAATTTTATCTTTTCGTGCAGAATTCTTGGATAAAGTCCACATTGGAATCTGTAGAAGTGAAGCCTGACAAATTTTGCAGAAAGTCTTTCCTTTTGTTTCAGGAGGACTTTTTCTATGGATTTTCATGTTTTTGGTCCTTTGTTTTTGAATAAGGCAATTGTTTTATTTTGCTTTTCAGTTCATAACATGTTGAAGCAATGCAGTCAAAGAGAAAGTAGAAAGAGGAAATGTCAGACGCTTTCTAGGAATAAGTGGAAGGCACTGAGCTTGGTCTGACTCAGATTTACTGGCCCTCCAGCGGCGCTCTAGGTGTCTCTTTTGGCACTTCATCTCTTGGAGTTCCTCGGTGAACCAAGGAGCTCTCCTGGATCCGCTACCTCGGAGAGGTCGCAAAGGCGCAATCCGGTTTAGAGCCTCCATCGCTGCTATATTCCAAGGAGCGACTAAGGACTCGACCGGACTGCGGACAAGAGTGTCAGGTATCACTCCAAGCACCGTCTGAAATCCCATAGGGTCCATCAGGCATCTGGGGCGGAACCACCTAATCGGTTCCTCCTCCCTACAGTGGGGGATTGGTTTCCGAAAGTCAAGCCTCAGTAGGAAGTGATCAGACCATGACAAGGGCAAGATCTTAATACCCCTCAACTCTAGATCACGCCTCCACTGCTCCGAGAGGAATACGAGGTCAAGTGTGTGACCGGCTGAGTGAGTCGAACCCCGGATTACTTGGGTCAAGTCCATGGCTGTCATGGAAGCCATGAACTCCTGTGCCCTATCAGAGCGTTCACCGAGCGTAGGCAGGTTGAAATCCCCCAGCACCATAAGCCTGGGGAACTCTACCGCCAGCTCGGCTACTGACTCGAGGAGCGAGGGGAGGGCTGTTGCAACGCTGTTGGGAGGTAGGTATGTTAACAGCAAGCCCACTTGACCCCCAAGGTCCAACTTCAACAACAAGGACTCACACCCGACAAGCTCTGGAGCAGGGATCCTACGAGGAACTAATGATCTTCGGACGATGACAGCCACTCCCCTACCCCTTCCTGGGGTTGGGGCTGATGGAGCACCTGAAATCCCTCTGGGCACATTTCAGTGAGGGGGACTCCTCCCTCCGGGCCCAGCCAGGTTTCAGTAATAAATGCCAGGTCTGCCCCCTCGTCTACTATTAGGTCCCAGATGAGGGGAGCTTTATGAACCACAGACCTGGCATTTAGCAACAACAGCCTGAGACCAGGGCCCTGACAATTCTTGCCATCTGGCCCTGGAGTGGAACTAACAGGGCCGGAAGGGGGGATCGCTGTGACGTAGCGGACCCTCCTTCCCCGGTAATGGCTAGCCCTGAAGTTCCCGTTGTAAATCATATGTTAGGATTTCAATGCAGATTATAGTTTAAACACTTATATGACAACATGCCAGTGTTTGTGTCAATCAAGATGTGATCAAATACTACGGAAACAGCTTCATGAATTAACACATTTTACAACTGTGTTAAAGGAGGATTTCTGATTTTTTTGATTTCTAATTTAGTTTTTTCCAAATAAAGCTGCATAAAATCCTACCACATAAAAGGTAGGTAGGTAGGTAGGTAGGTAGGTAGGTAGGTAGGTAGGAAGGAAGGAGGGAAGGAAGGAAGGAAGGAAGGAAGTTGGGTTGCTCCTGATTTGTCCCGGTTTGGCTGAACTGGTAGTGGTGGCGGCAGGAGGCTCCGCCCATCCACCTGGACGCTTCTGGGTATGCACTGAAATTTCTGCGCATGCACACGAGCGTGCGCACAAGCACAACCTAACCGGTAGTAAACCGGTTAGCAAATCACCACTGGAGGGAAGCTGTATGCCTACACTAAAATAGATGAAATAATCCAAACTACCAATTTTATTTGAAGTTAGCATTTTAATAGAGAGACTTCTTGAATTTTATAACATAGCAATGAAGACTAGGATAGTATAAACATATAGCATAAATAAATAGATAAATAATGTATATAAATGAATAATAAATAAATTTTGGCCAGCATACATTGTTATACAGTATACATTGTTTTGTTACAAAGACAAAACATAAATAAATAAATAAATAAATAAATAAATAAATAAATAATACTGTAATTCTCTAGTGAAATTAATATTTTTTTAAAAAAGAATAGATAGTTTGTAAAATAGTTTCACCAGTACTATTTCTACGACCCTTCAACATCTGTACTCAGTAGTTATATTGGATCGCATCTATTCCATTGGAGTATTTTCTACCTAATTTTATCCCTGGAAAAATATCTCCGCATAATTTGTCTCCAAAGAAAGCAAAGTTAGCAATATTGGCTTGTTATCTCGCCTGAAATTGCTTCTCTTTATTGGCTTTGTGGTTCAAGTGGTCTCGTAGAGTCAAATGAATCACGGAACTTTCCGTAGTCATTGAATCAGTTCTGCAGGTGCATTGCGGCATCTTTTGCTGTGTTTCAATACAAAATATAGTGGAAACTACTTTCATCTGGTTCCATTCTGGTTGGTGTGGTTTCCCTGGGTTACAATGGTGATAAATTTTCCAGTACGTCTCTCGTCTCATGTCAACTGTCCCTGTTAGTTAACTGAAACCTCCTTGTATCATTGAGTCCAGTTAGGCACAATTTAAATTCTACTGGTTTCATTTGATTTTAAGTTCATGTATTTTTACCCTGTATATAATACCCTAGAAACATGCATTACATTTAAGAGAATGGGATGAATGAAAGAACACAATTTTATCTTTTCGTGCAGAATTCTTGGATAAAGTCCACATTGGAATCTGTAGAAGTGAAGCCTGACAAATTTTGCAGAAAATCTTTCCTTTTGTTTCAGGAGGACTTTCTATGGATTTTCATGTTTTTGGTCCTTTCTTTTGAATAAGGCAATTGTTTTATCTTGCTTTTCAGTTCATAACTGAATTGTTTTATTTTGCTTTTCAGTTCATAACATGTTGAAGCAATGCAGTCAAAGAGAAAGTAGAAAGAGGAAATGTCAGACGCTTTCTAGGAATAAGTGAAAGGCACTGAGTGAAAGTTGAGTGGCTTCATATTGCTGCTTTTCATATTGCATCATAGGGAGCAAGTCAGGCTAGAAGGAAAAGGAAAAACAGTTAGAAATTCCTATTCATGTTAACAATTAAACTATTAAGGATTTTAATTCAAATTAATAAACATTGGTGTATCCATGCTTGGAATAAAAATGTACTATATTTCTCCACCTAGCCTAATTTAAACCAAGGAATTCCTAAAATGTTGGATTCATGAAAATTGTATGATTTTACTTATTAGAGCCGTACAAATCGTTCAATGGTGCTCAGATGATCAGGACACGCCTTGACATAACTGCTTCTACTTCACCATTTGAGAAGTAGATCCAGAGAGGCATTTCCCTCATGAACAAATTGTGTTATGCATTTATTTGCGTAGCCCTATTATTCTTATAGCAGATTGAGTTGCCATTCAATTTTTCCCTTTTGTAACATTCAAAGGTCAAAGATTGTAGTAATTTAATCAAAAGAAGTAGTCTAAATGCTAAAGATTTAGGTCCAGCTATATATTAAAGCTATAATCACCACATCTGCATCTTTTTTAGATGCAAAATCGCCAGTCAGAGGCCTTTTAAAAGAAACCATATAATACAGGGGGAGGGGGGGGAAATCTGTATTGTAATTCCAAATGGTGGAGCATTGTAGAGTGAGATATTTTTATAGAATGATTTTTTTTATGGACACCATTTGATAATCCTAGATTCACAGGGTTCATAATTGTGTTGGGCCATCACTTGTTGAGAAAAGTTGATTCTTCATAGTTGCTTGTATTAGGGATCTAAAGGTAACTTGAAGGAAAATTCAGAGGTGAAACAGAAAATTCCTAGCATAACATATTCAGTGGGAACCACTATAGTTAAGGTGGACAAAGAGTGTAGCAATTATTCCTATATAAGATTACAGAAAACTCTCAATGTAGGTTGTTAACAAAAATATTGTCAATGATATTGACAATGACATCAAACATAATAGTCAGGTAATTCATACATTGTTTCTCAAAAGAATCATCAATTTTTGGGGGGAAGACAGAATTTTGATGTAAATATCATAAGAAGTAACTGTAAATTTTCCTAATTTCCCCATTTCCCTTTCAATTCTAATGAAAAATAGTGTTTAAGAAGTACTTGATACCTTGAGTTGGAATCCTTTGGATAAGTTGATGAATCAATAGGAAACTTTCTCTGAGTTGGATCTGGACAATCTCCCAGGCGCAGGAGCTGTGTTTCTTATCTGTCATGAAATCATTCAGCCCTTGAAAATACCTCTTCACTCTTAATCTGGTGAGCTGCTGTTTCTGATCCCTTGGACTCGATACGGTGCCAGTGCCTAACTCTGCATTTTGGCATGTTTCCAGATTCTTAATCTGCTGATCCAATCCAGTATGGAAATTTCTTAGAGAATTCTCATCCCAAAACAATTCAGCAGGAACTTGTTTGAAGATGAGGTCTGTTTGTTGGAGCATTTCTTTTATCGCTATTTTGGCATCCTCTTCCTGAGATACTTCATTCATGCTCATTAAATGTTCTTCATTGAGAGGTGAGAAGTCTACAATATCTCCAATACATTGGAAGGGAATGGTGGCTCCCATATGACTTCCCAAGAGTTCCAGGTTTCCTTTGTTGGCTTCTTGTAGTCTGCTGTGAAGTTGATCGCAGTGCTGAGATGAGACTTTGGTGAAGAACATCACTAGACAGATTTGCAGAAACCAAAATTGTGTCTTCATAATGAAGATGAAGGAATGTGACCTCTTTTCAAAAGTGGAATCTGGAAGATTGGTTCTTTTGAAAGATGCTCCTCAGTCTGCTGCATCTTTGTATTTATACCACTAGGATATTGAAATTTCTTTTTTCTGTTTCTTTACTGATTCTCTGTATTCTGATTTTCACTTTTTTTTTTTCCCTTATGTATACCCCCAAACCATTCTGAAAGGCGGTCATATTTGGAAAACAGAATGTTGAATGTGTACATTTCCCCCCAAAATTAAATCAAATCAAAACTGTTAACTGAAAGTTAACAATCAGATGAAACTTTCATCGTCCCTAATTATTTTTAAAATGAATTTAAAATAGGGGGTTTTTTGGTGTTGTAATAGATATTATGGCTTCAGTATTTACTTGTTCCCTGTAAAATAATTTCTGAGAGTCTAGAATTCTCCACTGATAAATCTTGTAGGATCTTTTTACTAACCTGATTGCACAAACCAGATCATATATAGATGATATTCCAAAAAAGAGTATAAACAATTATGAATAACAATACAGGTAGTCCTCAACTTACAACCGCAATGGAGCCTGACAATTATGGTCATAAGTCATGATGAGAGTGTTGGAAGAATTTCTTGGGGTCCCTTTTCTTTGGAGTCAGAAAAAGAGGAATCAAAACAGAAGGCTAGCTGCTGTAAAGGAGGTCTCTCTTTTTATTTCCAAAAGCAATATAAAGTTGTTTTGGGGGCAGCTGGCAACTGACTGGCACATCAGCAAGATTTTTATAAGAATTTGAGGCCTCCGTGAAACAAATGTGAGCATGATGTATAATTATGATCAGTAGAATTTAGAGGAAAATTTTTGTTTTCTTATCTCCTTTATCAGAGAAGATCTTCCTGGTTAGGCACATGGATTTTGTCATTGGCTTTTATGGGTGCAAGAAGCATGGGAATAAGTGTTAAATTCCCATGGCTTTTAAATGTAGATTGGCTGCAATGATTGATTCCTGCTTTCTGTGCTTTTTTTACTGCCACCTACTAGAGAAGTGATGGCGAACCATTTTCACCTCAGGTTCCAATAGTACACATGCACATGCTACCGCGCATGCACACGTGCCCACACCAATAATTTAATCACCCCATGCCGTGCCCCCGTGCATGTGCGTGTGACACCCCCCCCAGCTGCTCCACGCATGCGTGCACAGCTTTTAGGAGCCTGGGGAAGGCAAAAACGCCCCCATGCCCCCATCGGAGGCCCCCTGGAGGCTGAAAACCCCCTCCCAGAGCCTCTGCACCAGCCCTGAACTTACTTGGCATCTCGTGGAGACTCCTGCGAAGGGAAGGGCAGTGTGGTTGGGTCAGTTGAAAATCAACTGGCCAGCGCATGCATGCACGCTGGAGCCAAGCTAGGGTAATGGTTCGCATGCCCGCTGATCTGGCTCTGTGTGCCACCTGTGGCACGCATGCCATAGGTTCGCCATCACGGTTCCTAGACCTTCATATTATTACTTTCTTTGGTTTATCTAAGGTCGTGTGAGAAAACATATCTCCGCTATTGCCAATCTGTGGTTAAAGGTTTGATTTCAGTAGTCTATCTCCGTCTGTCTGGGATCTTAGTACCTTGAGCGATCTTCAGCGCCTCTAGTTTATTACTTTCCTGACTTTCGGAAGTTATGAGATATATATTATATCTCCGCCTTAATTTATTTAAGGAAACATTGTATTTTATGAATGGAGGGAAACTGTCTCCATCTTAATAAGTGGTGCTGACAGATGGCATAAGCGATTTAAAGGAAAATAAAGGGATCAGGGTGCTTTCTTATGCGGATTTCTCCTTACTCCTTCAGGAAGATTTTTCCTTGGGGGAGTGTCTCCTGATTATGGGGGGGGGGGGGAATTCAAAATAAACTACATAAGAGAATAGATAAAAACAGACTTGGAAGGGAATTTGCAGGTCTTCTAGGCCAACCCCTGCCCAAGCAGGAGACTAACTCAGTTAATGGCAGTGGTACAACATCTAGAGTTGACCACCAATGTGCTCCAGTTTCAGAGAATCTTCAAATTCATAGTCATCCAGTCTTGCTAGGGCTGAGTTGGACCTATTCCTTCCCATCCACACATAAAAGATGCTCAATATAAATACTTACGCTGCACGTTCTGTCACAACCATAGTTGACAAATCACAGTGACATTGTCACAATATTGAACTGAAGAGCCAGTTTGGTCTAGTGGTTAAGGCACCAGGCCAGAAAGTGAGAGGTCATGAGTTCAGGTCTTGCCTTAGTCATGAGCCGAGGTGGCGCAGTGGTTAATGCAGCACTGCAGGCTACTTCAGCTGACTGCAGTTCTGAAGTTCAGCTGTTCAAATGTAACCGGCTCAAGGTTGACTCAGCCTTCCATCCTTCCGAGGTGGGTAAAATGAGGACCCGGATTGTTGGGGGCAATATGCTGACTCTGTAAACCGCTTAGAGAGGGCTGAAAGCCCTATGAAGCTGTATATAAGTCTAACTGCTATTGCTTTTGCTATGAAAGCCAGCTGTATGATCTTTGGGCCAGTCACTTTCTCTCTGCCCAATCTACCTCACAGGTTGTTGGAAACAGGAAAAGTGAGGTGTGTTGGATATGTTTGTCACTTTGAGTTATTTGTAATAAAAAATAAAGGTAGGCCATAAATAAATTTTAAAAATAACAGTAATAAAAAATGTTTGTTTGTTTGTTTGTTTGTTTTATTAGTTTTGTATGCCACCCGCTCCCGTGGACTCCGGGCGGCTCACAATAAAACAGGGAAAGGGGATAAGTAGGACAATACAACAATTTAAAAATACACAACATTCACAATTGGAGCGGGGCTGGATACTTCAACAGCCCCCGGCCTGTCGGAACAGCCAGGACTTAGTAGCTTTACGGAAGGCTGGGAGGGTAGTAAGGGTCCGGATCTTCATGGAGAGCTCGTTCCAGAGGGCCGGAGCAGCAATAGAGAAGGCTCTCCCCCGGGGGATTGCTAGCCGACATTGGCTGGCAGATGGGACCCGAAGAAGGCCAAGCCTGTGCGATCGAATTGGTCTTTGGGAGGTAATTGGCAGGAGGCGGTCTCTCAGGTACCCAGGTCCGATGCCATGCAGGGCTTTATAAGTAACGACTAGCACCTTGAACCGTGTCCGGAGACTGATGGGCAGCCAGTGCAGCTCGCAGAGGAGAGGTGTAACGTGTGTGTACCTAGGTGCACCCACAATCGCTTGCGCGGCTGCATTCTGGACTAGCTGAAGTCTTTGAACACTTTTCAAGGGCAGCCCCATGTAGAGCGTGTTACAGTAATCAAGTCTTGAGGTGACGAGGGCGTCAGTGACTATATGAAATGCCTCCCGGTCCAGGTAGGGTCGCAATTGGTGCACCAGGCAGACCTAGGCAAAGACTCCCTGGTCACAGCCAACAAATGGTGATCTAAAGTCAGCTGTGGGTCCAGGAGGACTCCCAAATTGCAAACCCTCTCTGAGGGGCATATAATTTCACCCCCCAGACTGAGAGATGGAATAGCTAGCCAATCTTTGGGAGGGAGCATCAATAGCCATTCAGTCTTGTCGGGATTGAGTGCAAGCTTGTTCGTTCCCATCCAGACCCTAACAGCCTCCAGGCACTGGCACATCACTTCTACTGCTTCACTGATTTGGCATGGGGCGGACAGATACAATTGTGTATGGTCCACATATTGATGGTATTTAATCCTGTGCCACCGTATGATCTCACCCAGCGGCTTCACGTAGATGTTAAATAGGAGGGGGGACAGGACCGAGCCCTGCGGCACCCCATAATTGAGGGGCCTAGGGGTTGACCTCTGCCCTCCGACCAACACTGACTGCGACCTGTCCGAGAGGTAGGATGAGAACCACCCAAGAATGGTGCCTCCCACTCCCACCTCTTGCAACCGTTGCAGAAGGATACCATGGTCGATGGTATCGAAGGCCGCTGAGAGGTCAAGGAGCACTAGGATAGAAGACTGACCCCTATCCCTGGTTCATCAGAGATCATTGATCAGCGCGACCAAAGCAGTTTCCGTGCTGTAACCAGGCCTGAAACCAGACTGAAGGGGATCCAGATAATCGGTTTCATCCAAGGACCGTCAGAGTTGAGAGGCCACCATTTTCTCAACAACCTTCCCTACAAAGGGGAGGTTGGAGACCGGATGATAGTTGCTCAAAATGTCTGGGTCCAGAGACGGTTTCTTCAGGTGGGGTCTCACCACCGCATCCTTTAGGAGGAGCGGGAAGGATCCCTCCTGGAGAGAGGTGTTAATTATCGTCTGGATCCAGCCACGTGTCACCTCCCTGCTGGTCGAAACCAGCCAGGAAGGGCACAGGTCCAGTATACAAGTGGAGGCGCACACTGCTCCCATGGCTTTGTCCACTTCCTCAGGTGCGAAAAGTTGAAACTCATTCCATAAGCTCTGCTCAAGACCTTCCCCCGGTACCTCGGCTGGTACCGTGCAATTGGAGTCCAGGTCTGTCCGAATCCGAGCGACTTTATCTGTTAAATACTGGACAAATTCCTCACCTCTACCTTGTAAAGGTTCATCCGCATCCCTCCCTTTCAGGAAGGAGCGGGTTATCCTAAACAAGGTGGCTGGGCATGATTCAGCGGATGTAATAAGAGTGGCAAAATGCGAACATTTCGCCGCCCACACTGCCACGAGATAGGCTCTGATATAGGCTCTCATCAGTGCTTGGTCTGACTCAGATTTACTGGCCCTCCAGTGGCACTCTAGGTGTCTCTTTTGGCACTTCATCTCCCGGAGTTCCTCGGTGAACCAAGGAGCTCTCCTGGATCCGCTACCTTGGAGAGGTCGCAAAGGCGCAATCCGGTTTAGAGCCTCCATCGCTGCTATATTCCAAGCAGCGACTAAGGACTCAACCGGACTGTGGACAAGAGTGTCAGGTATCACTCCAAGCACCGTCTGAAATCCCATAGGGTCCATCAGGCGTCTGGGGCGGAACCACCTAATCGGTTCCTCCTCCCTACAGTGGGGGATTGGTTTCCGAAAGTCAAGCCTCAGTAGGAAGTGATCAGACCATGACAAGGGCAAGATCTTAATACCCCTCAACTCTAGATCACGCCTCCACTGCTCCGAGAGGAATACGAGGTCAAGTGTGTGACCCGCTGAGTGAGTCGAACCCCGGATTACTTGGGTCAAGTCCATGGCTGTCATGGAAGCCATGAACTCCTGTGCCCTATCAGAGCGTTCACCGAGCGTAGGCAGGTTGAAATCCCCCAGCACCATAAGCCTGGGGAACTCTACCGCCAGCTCGGCTACTGACTCGAGGAGCGAGGGGAGGGCTGTTGCAATGCTGTTGGGAGGTAGGTATGTTAACAGCAAGCCCACTTGACCCCCAAGGTCCAACTTCAACAACAAGGACTCACACCTGACAAGCTCTGGAACAGGGATCCTACGAGGAACTAATGATCTTCGGACGATGACAGCCACTCCCCTACCCCTTCCTGGGGTTGCGGCTGATGGAGCACCTGAAATCCCTCTGGGCACATTTCAGTGAGGGGGACTCCTCCCTCCGGGCCCAGCCAGGTTTCAGTAATACATGCCAGGTCTGCCCCCTCGTCTACTATTAGGTCCCAGATGTGGGGAGCTTTATGAACCACAGACCTGGCATTTAGCAACAACAGCCTGAGACCAGGGCCCTGACAATTCTCGCCATCTGGCCCTGGAGTGGAACTAACAGGGCCGGAAGGGGGGATCGCTGTGACGTAGCGGACCCGCCTTCCCCGGTAATGGCTAGCCCTGAAGTTCCCGTTGTAAATCATGTGTTATGATTTCAATGCAGATTATAGTTTAAACACTTATATGACAACATGCCAGTGTTTGTGTCAATCAAGATGTGATCAAATACTACGGAAACAGCTTCATGAATTAACACATTTTACAACTTTGTTAAAGGAGGATTTCTGCTTTTTTTGATTTCTAATTTAGTTTTTTCCAAATAAAGCTGCATAAAATCCTACCACATAAAAGGTAGGAAAGAAGGAAGGAAGGAAGGAAGGAAGGAAGGAAGGAAGGAAGGAAGGAAGGAAGGAAGGAAGGAAAGGTGGGTTGCTCCTGATTTGTCCCGGTTTTGCTGAACCGGTAGTGGTGGCGGCAGGAGGCTCCGCCCATCCACCTGGACGCTTCTGGGTATGCACTGAAGTTTCTGTGCATGCACGCGAGCGTGTGCACAAGCACAACCTAACCGGTAGTAAACCGGTTAGCAAATCACCACTGGAGGGAAGCTATATGCCTACACTAAAATAGATGAAATAATCCAAACTACCAATTTTATTTGAAGTTAGCATTTTAATAGAGAGACTTCTTGAATTTTATAACATAGCAATGAAGACTAGGATAGTATAAACATATAGCATAAATAAATAGATAAATAATGTACATAAATGAATAATAAATAAATTTTGGCCACACGCATTGCTATACAGTATACATTGTTTTGTTACAAAGACAAAACATAAATAAATAAATAAATAAATAAATAAATAAATAAATAAATAAATAAATAAATAAATAATACTGTAACTCTCTAGTGAAATTAATATTTTTTTAAAAAGAATAAAATAAAATAGTTTCACCAGTACTATTTCTACGACCCTTCAACATCTGTACTCAGTAGTTATATTGGATCGCATCTATTCCATTGGAGTATTTTCTACCTAATTTTATCCCTAGAAAAATATCTCTGCATAATTTGTCTCCAAAGAAAGCAAAGTTAGCAATATTGGCTTGTTATCTCGCGTGAAATTGCTTCTCTTTATTGGTTTTGTGGTTCAAGTGGTCTCGGAGAGTCAAATGAATCACAGAACTTTCCGTAGTCATTGAATCAGTTCTGCAGGTGCATTGCGGCATCTTTTGCTGTGTTTCAATACAAAATATAGTGGAAACTACTTTCATCTGGTTCCATTATGGTTGGTGTGGTTTCCCTGGGTTACAATGGTGATAAATTTTCCAGTACGTCTCTCGTCTCATGTCAACTGTCCCTGTTAGTTAACTGAAACCTCCTTGTATCATTGAGTCCAGTTAGGCACAATTTAAATTCTACTGGTTTCATTTGTTTTTAAGATCATGTATTTTTACCCTGCATATAATACCCAAGAAACATGCATTACATTTAAGGGAATGGGGTGAACGAAAGAACACAATTTTATCTTTTCGTGCAGAATTCTTGGATAAAGTCCACATTGGAATCTGTAGAAGTGAAGCCTGACAAATTTTGCAGAAAATCATTCCTTTTGTTTCGGGAGGACTTTTTCTATGGATTTTCATGTTTTTGGTCCTTTATTTTTTTTTGAATGGCAATTGTTTTATTTTGCTTTTCATTTCATAACATGGTGAAGCAATGCAGTCAAAGAGAAAGTAGAAAGAGGAAATGTCAGACGCTTTCTAGGAATAAGTGAAAGGCACTGAGTGAAATTTGAGTGGCTTCATATTGCTGCTTTTCATATTGCATCATAGGGAGCAAGTCAGGCTAGAAGGAAAAGGAAAAACAGTTAGAAATTCCTATTCATGTTAACAATTAAACTATTAAGGATTTTAATTCAAATTAATAAACATTGTTGTATCCATGCTTGGAATAAAAATGTACTATATTTCTCCACCTAGCCTAATTTAAACCAAGGAATTCCTAAAATGTTGGATTCATGAAAATTGTATGATTTTACTTATTAGAGCCATACAAATCGTTCAATGGTGCTCAGATGATCAGGACACGCCTTGACATAACTGCTTCTACTTCACCATTTGAGAAGTAGATCCAGAGAGGCATTTCCCTCATGAACAAATTGTGTTATGCATTTATTTGCGTAGCCCTATTATTCTTATAGCAGATTGAGTTGCCATTCAATTTTTCCCTTTTGTAACATTCAAAGGTCAAAGATTGTAGTAATTTAATCAAAAGAAGTAGTCTAAATGCTAAAGATTTAGGTCCAGCTATATATTAAAGCTATAATCACCACATCTGCATCTTTTTTAGATGCAAAATCGCCAGTCAGAGGCCTTTTAAAATAAACCATATAATACAGGGGGAGGGGGGAATCTGTATTGTAATTCCAAATGGTGGAGCATTGTAGAGTGAGATATTTTTATAGAATGATTTTTTTTATGGACACCATTTGATAATCCTAGATTCACAGGGTTCACAATTGAATTGGGCCATCACTTGTTGAGAAAAGTTGATTCTTCATAGTTGCTTGTATTAGGGATCTAAAGGTAACTTGAAGGAAAATTCAGAGGTGAAACAGAAAATTCCTAGCATAACATATTCAGTGGGAACCACTATAGTTAATGTGGACAAAGAGTGTAGCAATTATTCCTATATAAGATTACAGAAAACTCTCAATGTAGGTTGTTAACAAAAATATTGTCAATGATATTGACAATGACATCAAACATAATAGTCAGGTAATTCATACATTGTTTCTCAAAAGAATCATCAATTTTTGGGGGGAAGACAGAATTTTGATGTAAATATCATAAGAAGTAACTGTAAATTTTCCTAATTTCCCCATTTCCCTTTCAATTCTAATGAAAAATAGTGTTTAAGAAGTACTTGATACCTTGAGTTGGAATCCTTTGGATAAGTTGATGAATCAATAGGAAACTTTCTCTGAGTTGGATCTGGACAATCTCCCAGGCGCAGGAGCTGTGTTTCTTATCTGTCATGAAATCATTCAGCCCTTGAAAATACCTCTTCACTCTTAATCTGGTGAGCTGCTGTTTCTGATCCCTTGGACTCGATACGGTGCCAGTGCCTAACTCTGCATTTTGGCATGTTTCCAGATTCTTAATCTGCTGATCCAATCCAGTATGGAAATTTCTTAGAGAATTCTCATCCCAAAACAATTCAGCAGGAACTTGTTTGAAGATGAGGTCTGTTTGTTGGAGCATTTCTTTTATCGCTATTTTGGCATCCTCTTCCTGAGATACTTCATTCATGCTCATTAAATGTTCTTCATTGAGAGGTGAGAAGTCTACAATATCTCCAATACATTGGAAGGGAATGGTGGCTCCCATATGACTTCCCAAGAGTTCCAGGTTTCCTTTGTTGGCTTCTTGTAGTCTGCTGTGAAGTTGATCGCAGTGCTGAGATGAGACTTTGGTGAAGAACATCACTAGACAGATTTGCAGAAACCAAAATTGTGTCTTCATAATGAAGATGAAGGAATGTGACCTCTTTTCAAAAGTGGAATCTGGAAGATTGGTTCTTTTGAAAGATGCTCCTCAGTCTGCTGCATCTTTGTATTTATACCACTAGGATATTGAAATTTCTTTTTTCTGTTTCTTTACTGATTCTCTGTATTCTGATTTTCACTTTTTTTTTTCCCTTATGTATACCCCCAAACCATTCTGAAAGGCGGTCATATTTGGAAAACAGAATGTTGAATGTGTACATTTCCCCCCAAAATTAAATCAAATCAAAACTGTTAACTGAAAGTTAACAATCAGATGAAACTTTCATCGTCCCTAATTATTTTTAAAATGAATTTAAAATAGGGGTTTTTTGGTGTTGTAATAGATATTATGGCTTCAGTATTTACTTGTTCCCTGTAAAATAATTTCTGAGAGTCTAGAATTCTCCACTGATAAATCTTGTAGGATCTTTTTACTAACCTGATTGCACAAACCAGATCATATATAGATGATATTCCAAAAAAGAGTATAAACAATTATGAATAACAATACAGGTAGTCCTCAACTTACAACCGCAATGGAGCCTGACAATTATGGTCATAAGTCATGATGAGAGTGTTGGAAGAATTTCTTGGGGTCCCTTTTCTTTGGAGTCAGAAAAAGAGGAATCAAAACAGAAGGCTAGCTGCTGTAAAGGAGGTCTCTCTTTTTATTTCCAAAAGCAATATAAAGTTGTTTTGGGGGCAGCTGGCAACTGACTGGCACATCAGCAAGATTTTTATAAGAATTTGAGGCCTCCGTGAAACAAATGTGAGCATGATGTATAATTATGATCAGTAGAATTTAGAGGAAAATTTTTGTTTTCTTATCTCCTTTATCAGAGAAGATCTTCCTGGTTAGGCACATGGATTTTGTCATTGGCTTTTATGGGTGCAAGAAGCATGGGAATAAGTGTTAAATTCCCATGGCTTTTAAATGTAGATTGGCTGCAATGATTGATTCCTGCTTTCTGTGCTTTTTTTACTGCCACCTACTAGAGAAGTGATGGCGAACCATTTTCACCTCAGGTTCCAATAGTACACATGCACATGCTACCGCGCATGCACACGTGCCCACACCAATAATTTAATCACCCCATGCCGTGCCCCCGTGCATGTGCGTGTGACACCCCCCCCAGCTGCTCCACGCATGCGTGCACAGCTTTTAGGAGCCTGGGGAAGGCAAAAACGCCCCCATGCCCCCATCGGAGGCCCCCTGGAGGCTGAAAACCCCCTCCCAGAGCCTCTGCACCAGCCCTGAACTTACTTGGCATCTCGTGGAGACTCCTGCGAAGGGAAGGGCAGTGTGGTTGGGTCAGTTGAAAATCAACTGGCCAGCGCATGCATGCACGCTGGAGCCAAGCTAGGGTAATGGTTCGCATGCCCGCTGATCTGGCTCTGTGTGCCACCTGTGGCACGCATGCCATAGGTTCGCCATCACGGTTCCTAGACCTTCATATTATTACTTTCTTTGGTTTATCTAAGGTCGTGTGAGAAAACATATCTCCGCTATTGCCAATCTGTGGTTAAAGGTTTGATTTCAGTAGTCTATCTCCGTCTGTCTGGGATCTTAGTACCTTGAGCGATCTTCAGCGCCTCTAGTTTATTACTTTCCTGACTTTCGGAAGTTATGAGATATATATTATATCTCCGCCTTAATTTATTTAAGGAAACATTGTATTTTATGAATGGAGGGAAACTGTCTCCATCTTAATAAGTGGTGCTGACAGATGGCATAAGCGATTTAAAGGAAAATAAAGGGATCAGGGTGCTTTCTTATGCGGATTTCTCCTTACTCCTTCAGGAAGATTTTTCCTTGGGGGAGTGTCTCCTGATTATGGGGGGGGGGGAATTCAAAATAAACTACATAAGAGAATAGATAAAAACAGACTTGGAAGGGAATTTGCAGGTCTTCTAGGCCAACCCCTGCCCAAGCAGGAGACTAACTCAGTTAATGGCAGTGGTACAACATCTAGAGTTGACCACCAATGTGCTCCAGTTTCAGAGAATCTTCAAATTCATAGTCATCCAGTCTTGCTAGGGCTGAGTTGGACCTATTCCTTCCCATCCACACATAAAAGATGCTCAATATAAATACTTACGCTGCACGTTCTGTCACAACCATAGTTGACAAATCACAGTGACATTGTCACAATATTGAACTGAAGAGCCAGTTTGGTCTAGTGGTTAAGGCACCAGGCCAGAAAGTGAGAGGTCATGAGTTCAGGTCTTGCCTTAGTCATGAGCCGAGGTGGCGCAGTGGTTAATGCAGCACTGCAGGCTACTTCAGCTGACTGCAGTTCTGAAGTTCAGCTGTTCAAATGTAACCGGCTCAAGGTTGACTCAGCCTTCCATCCTTCCGAGGTGGGTAAAATGAGGACCCGGATTGTTGGGGGCAATATGCTGACTCTGTAAACCGCTTAGAGAGGGCTGAAAGCCCTATGAAGCTGTATATAAGTCTAACTGCTATTGCTTTTGCTATGAAAGCCAGCTGTATGATCTTTGGGCCAGTCACTTTCTCTCTGCCCAATCTACCTCACAGGTTGTTGGAAACAGGAAAAGTGAGGTGTGTTGGATATGTTTGTCACTTTGAGTTATTTGTAATAAAAAATAAAGGTAGGCCATAAATAAATTTTAAAAATAACAGTAATAAAAAATGTTTGTTTGTTTGTTTGTTTGTTTTATTAGTTTTGTATGCCACCCGCTCCCGTGGACTCCGGGCGGCTCACAATAAAACAGGGAAAGGGGATAAGTAGGACAATACAACAATTTAAAAATACACAACATTCACAATTGGAGCGGGGCTGGATACTTCAACAGCCCCCGGCCTGTCGGAACAGCCAGGACTTAGTAGCTTTACGGAAGGCTGGGAGGGTAGTAAGGGTCCGGATCTTCATGGAGAGCTCGTTCCAGAGGGCCGGAGCAGCAATAGAGAAGGCTCTCCCCCGGGGGATTGCTAGCCGACATTGGCTGGCAGATGGGACCCGAAGAAGGCCAAGCCTGTGCGATCGAATTGGTCTTTGGGAGGTAATTGGCAGGAGGCGGTCTCTCAGGTACCCAGGTCCGATGCCATGCAGGGCTTTATAAGTAACGACTAGCACCTTGAACCGTGTCCGGAGACTGATGGGCAGCCAGTGCAGCTCGCAGAGGAGAGGTGTAACGTGTGTGTACCTAGGTGCACCCACAATCGCTTGCGCGGCTGCATTCTGGACTAGCTGAAGTCTTTGAACACTTTTCAAGGGCAGCCCCATGTAGAGCGTGTTACAGTAATCAAGTCTTGAGGTGACGAGGGCGTCAGTGACTATATGAAATGCCTCCCGGTCCAGGTAGGGTCGCAATTGGTGCACCAGGCAGACCTAGGCAAAGACTCCCTGGTCACAGCCAACAAATGGTGATCTAAAGTCAGCTGTGGGTCCAGGAGGACTCCCAAATTGCAAACCCTCTCTGAGGGGCATATAATTTCACCCCCCAGACTGAGAGATGGAATAGCTAGCCAATCTTTGGGAGGGAGCATCAATAGCCATTCAGTCTTGTCGGGATTGAGTGCAAGCTTGTTCGTTCCCATCCAGACCCTAACAGCCTCCAGGCACTGGCACATCACTTCTACTGCTTCACTGATTTGGCATGGGGCGGACAGATACAATTGTGTATGGTCCACATATTGATGGTATTTAATCCTGTGCCACCGTATGATCTCACCCAGCGGCTTCACGTAGATGTTAAATAGGAGGGGGGACAGGACCGAGCCCTGCGGCACCCCATAATTGAGGGGCCTAGGGGTTGACCTCTGCCCTCCGACCAACACTGACTGCGACCTGTCCGAGAGGTAGGATGAGAACCACCCAAGAATGGTGCCTCCCACTCCCACCTCTTGCAACCGTTGCAGAAGGATACCATGGTCGATGGTATCGAAGGCCGCTGAGAGGTCAAGGAGCACTAGGATAGAAGACTGACCCCTATCCCTGGTTCATCAGAGATCATTGATCAGCGCGACCAAAGCAGTTTCCGTGCTGTAACCAGGCCTGAAACCAGACTGAAGGGGATCCAGATAATCGGTTTCATCCAAGGACCGTCAGAGTTGAGAGGCCACCATTTTCTCAACAACCTTCCCTACAAAGGGGAGGTTGGAGACCGGATGATAGTTGCTCAAAATGTCTGGGTCCAGAGACGGTTTCTTCAGGTGGGGTCTCACCACCGCATCCTTTAGGAGGAGCGGGAAGGATCCCTCCTGGAGAGAGGTGTTAATTATCGTCTGGATCCAGCCACGTGTCACCTCCCTGCTGGTCGAAACCAGCCAGGAAGGGCACAGGTCCAGTATACAAGTGGAGGCGCACACTGCTCCCATGGCTTTGTCCACTTCCTCAGGTGCGAAAAGTTGAAACTCATTCCATAAGCTCTGCTCAAGACCTTCCCCCGGTACCTCGGCTGGTACCGTGCAATTGGAGTCCAGGTCTGTCCGAATCCGAGCGACTTTATCTGTTAAATACTGGACAAATTCCTCACCTCTACCTTGTAAAGGTTCATCCGCATCCCTCCCTTTCAGGAAGGAGCGGGTTATCCTAAACAAGGTGGCTGGGCATGATTCAGCGGATGTAATAAGAGTGGCAAAATGCGAACATTTCGCCGCCCACACTGCCACGAGATAGGCTCTGATATAGGCTCTCATCAGTGCTTGGTCTGACTCAGATTTACTGGCCCTCCAGTGGCACTCTAGGTGTCTCTTTTGGCACTTCATCTCCCGGAGTTCCTCGGTGAACCAAGGAGCTCTCCTGGATCCGCTACCTTGGAGAGGTCGCAAAGGCGCAATCCGGTTTAGAGCCTCCATCGCTGCTATATTCCAAGCAGCGACTAAGGACTCAACCGGACTGTGGACAAGAGTGTCAGGTATCACTCCAAGCACCGTCTGAAATCCCATAGGGTCCATCAGGCGTCTGGGGCGGAACCACCTAATCGGTTCCTCCTCCCTACAGTGGGGGATTGGTTTCCGAAAGTCAAGCCTCAGTAGGAAGTGATCAGACCATGACAAGGGCAAGATCTTAATACCCCTCAACTCTAGATCACGCCTCCACTGCTCCGAGAGGAATACGAGGTCAAGTGTGTGACCCGCTGAGTGAGTCGAACCCCGGATTACTTGGGTCAAGTCCATGGCTGTCATGGAAGCCATGAACTCCTGTGCCCTATCAGAGCGTTCACCGAGCGTAGGCAGGTTGAAATCCCCCAGCACCATAAGCCTGGGGAACTCTACCGCCAGCTCGGCTACTGACTCGAGGAGCGAGGGGAGGGCTGTTGCAATGCTGTTGGGAGGTAGGTATGTTAACAGCAAGCCCACTTGACCCCCAAGGTCCAACTTCAACAACAAGGACTCACACCTGACAAGCTCTGGAACAGGGATCCTACGAGGAACTAATGATCTTCGGACGATGACAGCCACTCCCCTACCCCTTCCTGGGGTTGCGGCTGATGGAGCACCTGAAATCCCTCTGGGCACATTTCAGTGAGGGGGACTCCTCCCTCCGGGCCCAGCCAGGTTTCAGTAATACATGCCAGGTCTGCCCCCTCGTCTACTATTAGGTCCCAGATGTGGGGAGCTTTATGAACCACAGACCTGGCATTTAGCAACAACAGCCTGAGACCAGGGCCCTGACAATTCTCGCCATCTGGCCCTGGAGTGGAACTAACAGGGCCGGAAGGGGGGATCGCTGTGACGTAGCGGACCCGCCTTCCCCGGTAATGGCTAGCCCTGAAGTTCCCGTTGTAAATCATGTGTTATGATTTCAATGCAGATTATAGTTTAAACACTTATATGACAACATGCCAGTGTTTGTGTCAATCAAGATGTGATCAAATACTACGGAAACAGCTTCATGAATTAACACATTTTACAACTTTGTTAAAGGAGGATTTCTGCTTTTTTTGATTTCTAATTTAGTTTTTTCCAAATAAAGCTGCATAAAATCCTACCACATAAAAGGTAGGAAAGAAGGAAGGAAGGAAGGAAGGAAGGAAGGAAGGAAGGAAGGAAGGAAGGAAGGAAGGAAGGAAGGAAAGGTGGGTTGCTCCTGATTTGTCCCGGTTTTGCTGAACCGGTAGTGGTGGCGGCAGGAGGCTCCGCCCATCCACCTGGACGCTTCTGGGTATGCACTGAAGTTTCTGTGCATGCACGCGAGCGTGTGCACAAGCACAACCTAACCGGTAGTAAACCGGTTAGCAAATCACCACTGGAGGGAAGCTATATGCCTACACTAAAATAGATGAAATAATCCAAACTACCAATTTTATTTGAAGTTAGCATTTTAATAGAGAGACTTCTTGAATTTTATAACATAGCAATGAAGACTAGGATAGTATAAACATATAGCATAAATAAATAGATAAATAATGTACATAAATGAATAATAAATAAATTTTGGCCACACGCATTGCTATACAGTATACATTGTTTTGTTACAAAGACAAAACATAAATAAATAAATAAATAAATAAATAAATAAATAAATAAATAAATAAATAAATAATACTGTAACTCTCTAGTGAAATTAATATTTTTTTAAAAAGAATAAAATAAAATAGTTTCACCAGTACTATTTCTACGACCCTTCAACATCTGTACTCAGTAGTTATATTGGATCGCATCTATTCCATTGGAGTATTTTCTACCTAATTTTATCCCTAGAAAAATATCTCTGCATAATTTGTCTCCAAAGAAAGCAAAGTTAGCAATATTGGCTTGTTATCTCGCGTGAAATTGCTTCTCTTTATTGGTTTTGTGGTTCAAGTGGTCTCGGAGAGTCAAATGAATCACAGAACTTTCCGTAGTCATTGAATCAGTTCTGCAGGTGCATTGCGGCATCTTTTGCTGTGTTTCAATACAAAATATAGTGGAAACTACTTTCATCTGGTTCCATTATGGTTGGTGTGGTTTCCCTGGGTTACAATGGTGATAAATTTTCCAGTACGTCTCTCGTCTCATGTCAACTGTCCCTGTTAGTTAACTGAAACCTCCTTGTATCATTGAGTCCAGTTAGGCACAATTTAAATTCTACTGGTTTCATTTGTTTTAAGATCATGTATTTTTACCCTGCATATAATACCCAAGAAACATGCATTACATTTAAGGGAATGGGGTGAACGAAAGAACACAATTTTATCTTTTCGTGCAGAATTCTTGGATAAAGTCCACATTGGAATCTGTAGAAGTGAAGCCTGACAAATTTTGCAGAAAATCATTCCTTTTGTTTCGGGAGGACTTTTTCTATGGATTTTCATGTTTTTGGTCCTTTATTTTTTTTTGAATGGCAATTGTTTTATTTTGCTTTTCATTTCATAACATGGTGAAGCAATGCAGTCAAAGAGAAAGTAGAAAGAGGAAATGTCAGACGCTTTCTAGGAATAAGTGAAAGGCACTGAGTGAAATTTGAGTGGCTTCATATTGCTGCTTTTCATATTGCATCATAGGGAGCAAGTCAGGCTAGAAGGAAAAGGAAAAACAGTTAGAAATTCCTATTCATGTTAACAATTAAACTATTAAGGATTTTAATTCAAATTAATAAACATTGTTGTATCCATGCTTGGAATAAAAATGTACTATATTTCTCCACCTAGCCTAATTTAAACCAAGGAATTCCTAAAATGTTGGATTCATGAAAATTGTATGATTTTACTTATTAGAGCCATACAAATCGTTCAATGGTGCTCAGATGATCAGGACACGCCTTGACATAACTGCTTCTACTTCACCATTTGAGAAGTAGATCCAGAGAGGCATTTCCCTCATGAACAAATTGTGTTATGCATTTATTTGCGTAGCCCTATTATTCTTATAGCAGATTGAGTTGCCATTCAATTTTTCCCTTTTGTAACATTCAAAGGTCAAAGATTGTAGTAATTTAATCAAAAGAAGTAGTCTAAATGCTAAAGATTTAGGTCCAGCTATATATTAAAGCTATAATCACCACATCTGCATCTTTTTTAGATGCAAAATCGCCAGTCAGAGGCCTTTTAAAATAAACCATATAATACAGGGGGAGGGGGGAATCTGTATTGTAATTCCAAATGGTGGAGCATTGTAGAGTGAGATATTTTTATAGAATGATTTTTTTTATGGACACCATTTGATAATCCTAGATTCACAGGGTTCACAATTGAATTGGGCCATCACTTGTTGAGAAAAGTTGATTCTTCATAGTTGCTTGTATTAGGGATCTAAAGGTAACTTGAAGGAAAATTCAGAGGTGAAACAGAAAATTCCTAGCATAACATATTCAGTGGGAACCACTATAGTTAATGTGGACAAAGAGTGTAGCAATTATTCCTATATAGGATTACAGAAAACTCTCAATGTAGGTTGTTAACAAAAATATTGTCAATGATATTGACAATGACATCAAACATAATAGTCAGGTAATTCATACATTGTTTCTCAAAAGAATCATCAATTTTGGGGGGGAAGACAGAATTTTGATGTAAATATCATAAGAAGTAACTGTAAATTTTCCTAATTTCCCCATTTCCCTTTCAATTCTAATGAAAAATAGTGTTTAAGAAGTACTTGATACCTTGAGTTGGAATCCTTTGGATAAGTTGATGAATCAATAGGAAACTTTCTCTGAGTTGGATCTGGACAATCTCCCAGGCGCAGGAGCTGTGTTTCTTATCTGTCATGAAATCATTCAGCCCTTGAAAATACCTCTTCACTCTTAATCTGGTGAGCTGCTGTTTCTGATCCCTTGGACTCGATACGGTGCCAGTGCCTAACTCTGCATTTTGGCATGTTTCCAGATTCTTAATCTGCTGATCCAATCCAGTATGGAAATTTCTTAGAGAATTCTCATCCCAAAACAATTCAGCATGAACTTGTTTGAAGATGAGGTCTGTTTGTTGGAGCATTTCTTTTATCGCTATTTTGGCATCCTCTTCCTGAGATACTTCATTCATGCTCATTAAATGTTCTTCATTGAGAGGTGAGAAGTCTACAATATCTCCAATACATTGGAAGGGAATGGTGGCTCCCATATGACTTCCCAAGAGTTCCAGGTTTCCTTTGTTGGCTTCTTGTAGTCTGCTGTGAAGTTGATCGCAGTGCTGAGATGAGACTTTGGTGAAGAACATCACTAGACAGATTTGCAGAAACCAAAATTGTGTCTTCATAATGAAGATGAAGGAATGTGACCTCTTTTCAAAAATGGAATCTGGAAGATTGGTTCTTTTGAAAGATGCTCCTCAGTCTGCTGCATCTTTGTATTTATACCACTAGGATATTGAAATTTCTTTTTTCTGTTTCTTTACTGATTCTCTGTATTCTGATTTTCACTTTTCTTTTTCCTTATGTATACCCCCAAACCATTCTGAAAGGCAGTCATATTTGGAAAACAGAATGTTGAATGTGTACATTTCCCCCCAAAATTAAATCAAATCAAAACTGTTAACTGAAAGTTAACAATCAGATGAAACTTTCTTTCATTGTCCCTAATTATTTTTAAAATGAATTTAAAATAGGGTTTTTTCGGTTTTGTAATAGATATTATGGCTTCAGTATTTACTTGTTCCATGTAAAATAATTTCTGAGAGTCTAGAATTCTCCACTGATAAATCTTGTAGGATCTTTTTACTAACCTGATTGCACAAACCAGATCATATATAGATGATATTCCAAAAAAGACTGTAAACAATTATGAATAACAATACAGATAGTCCTCAACTTACAACCGCAATGGAGCCTGACAATTATAGTCATAAGTCATGATGAGAGTGTCTCACGCATGCCATAGGTTCGCCATCACGGTACTAGAGCTTCATATTATTTCTTTCTTTGGTTTATCTAAGGTCGTGTGAGAAAACATATCTCCGCTATTGCCGATCTTTGGTTAAAGTTTTGATTATAGTAGTCTATCTCCATCTGTCTGGGATCTTAGTACCTTGAGCGATCTTCAGCGCCTCTAGTTTATTACTTTCCTGACTTTCGGAAATTATGAGATATATATATTATATCTCCGTCTTAATTTATTTAAGGAAACATTGTATTTATGAATGGAGGGAAACTGTCTCCATCTTAATAAATGGTGCTGACAGATGGCATAAGCGGTTTAAAGGAAAATAAAGAGACCAGGGTGCTTTCTTATGGGGGTTTCTCCTTACTCCTTCAGGAAGATTTTTCCTTGGGGGAGTGTCTCCTGATTATGGGGGGATTCAAAATAAACGTTATAAGAGAATAGATAAAAACAGACTTGGAAGGGACCTTGCAGGTCTTCTAGGCCAACCCCTGCCAAAGCAGGAGACTAACTCAGTTAATGGCAGTGGTACAACATCTAGAGTTGACCCCCAATGTGCTCCAGTTTCAGAGAATCTTCAAATTCATAGTCATCCAGTCTTGCTAGGGCTGAGTTGGACCTATTCCTTCCCATCCACACATAAAAGATGCTCAATATAAATACTTATGCTGCACGTTCTGTCACACCCATAGTTGACAAATCACAGTGACATTGTCACATTTTATTCCAAGGGCAATCAAACAAATCACTTTTCCCCTGAAAATTTATTTTACAGAATTTATTATTCTGCACACACAAAAAGGAATGTTACATTAAAATACAGAATATTGGAGATCAAAAAATTTGTTCACAAGAGGAGCTAAATAAATACAGGCAAGATTAGACATTTTACCATCAATAATATTGTGCATCTCTCTCTTTCTCCCTCCTTCCCTCCCCCATACCCCTCTCTCTCCTCCCTCCTCTCTCCAGAAGGTTGAGTCCAAGAATCATCTCCACCAGAAGACTACTTATATTGAGACTAATTATTACTTTGCAATTCAGAATATTGAGAAGTCCTATGTATCAACCTTGGAAGACATGGGTAATCTCTTCTCTAATCACAGAATCATTTCTTACAGACATTGTTATGTCCTTTATTAATCAAACAAGGACACAAAAGCTCAATGAAAATGGCTGAATTTAGTGCCGTAGCAATTGTAGTCTCAGCAAAGGTCAGATATGAACATAATATTTACAAAATACAGAGTACAGGATAACAGAGTTGGAAAGGACCTTGGAAGTCGTCTAGCTCCTGTTCAAGCAGGAGACCTTAAAACATTGCAGACAAATAGTTATCCAGTGTTTTCTTAAAAACCTCCAGTGTTGGAGCACCCACAGTTTCTGAAGGCAAGCTGTTCCCCTGAATAATTGTTCTCACTGTTGTATGATATTGTATTGTAGTTGACATATTGTATAGCACATTACAGTAATCCAACTGGGAATTCTAAATTAGTAGGTAAATTAATGTGAGTAGGTAAATTAATGGGGGCAAATGGGGGTAATCCAGAAGGACCTCTCAATTGCACTAGCTCTCTTTGTGAGAGTGTTGCCCCAGTCATAGAGGAAGATAGAAAATTTTGGGGGGACCCTCAAGGCTTAGCAGAGATGAGCATCCAAGATTCCCAGGGTCCAGACCCTTGAATAGAAACCTAAACCAAAGTCCAAGTTTGGCAATAATTGGGTGTCATCAACATATCACGTGTTAGTACGACTTTATAATACCTTGGTAACAACACACTTGTTGGCTTGTTTTGGTCACCATGATATAAAAAAGATGTTGAGACTCTAGAAAGAGTGCAGAGAACAGGAACAAAGATAATCAGGAGTTTAGCAGCCAAAACATATGAAGAATGACTGCAGGAATTGAGTATGTCTAGTTTAATGAAAAGAAAGACTAGGGGTGACATGACAGCAGTGTTCCAATATCTAAGGGGCTGCCATAAAGAAGAGGGGGATCAAAGCACTTGAAGGCAGAACAAGAAGCAATGGATGGAGAAATTTCTTGACAGAACAATTAACCAATGGAACAACTTGCCTCTAGAAGTTGTGGGTGCTCCAACAGTGAAGGTTTTTAAGAAGAGATTGGACAACCATTTGTCTGAAATGGTATAGGATTTCCTGCCTGAGCAGCGGGTCAGAATCAGAGGTGGGTTGCTGCCAGTTCAGTCCGGTTCGGGTGAACTGGTAGTGGACCCACGCCTGCCAGGCCCCCGAACTGGTTCCCTTGCTGCCGCTTGGTCACTGTCATTTTGAATTTTAGTGACTGCGCATGCGCAGTTCACTTTAAATTGTTCTGCACATGCGCACAAAACAATTTACATTGAACATCGTGCATCTGGTGCACGAGTGCACACATTGTGCGTGGGTTGTCAACCCACAGCAACGTGGGCAGCAACCCACCCCTGGTCGGAATAGAAGATCTCCAAGATCCCTTTTGAGTCTGTTATTCTGTTATATATTGGTCTTATTGGCACACTCTTTCTCTGTTTTTGAATTAAATGCAGTGGTGGTATTAAGCCAGTTTGCACTGGTTCATCTGAACCGGTGGCTACATTTTTCTGCAGTTCAGCAAACTGACTGATCACACCACTGGCTGGCCCCTCCCTTCACAGCCACTCCTTGCCTGGCCTGAGAAGGAAAGGCTAACGACACAGGAGGGAGACAAGCTACAGGGCCACTGTGCTTGTCCAAAGGGCTGCCTTGGGGGGGGGGACATGGCAATGCTCAGTCATCTTTTGGGCCCTCCTCGGGGCTCGGCAGTGGTTCGGCTTTTCTGGTTGGCCACGACCCCCAATCCTTGCCTGCCCTTCCCTTCCTCCTGCAGCTGGTGGCAGAGAGGAAGGTGAGCTAGGACTTCCCCACTGCCACTCACCCCCACCCCACCCCCCAGTCTGCATCTCATCCCCCACCCGGGCTCTCCGCAGCTGCTGGGCCTCACCTATTGTGGATTCCAGTGGCCACGGAATGGCCAGAGACTGCAAGCCTATACCACCCACATCAGCTCTCCGCCAGCATTGCCCCTCTGCCAGCTGGCCCCCACTCATGGGGCTCACACCGCTTTGATCACCATGGCTGCCTGTGAAAGTAAATTTGAATCCCACCACTGATTAAATGTGTGTGTGTATGTGGGGGTGCGTATGTGCACGCATGTCTGTGTTTGTGTGTATATTAGTATAAACTAGGAATAAATCAAGTGATAGTAGCAAAGTAAAACAAGAACAAAAGAAAAGAAACACTCAAAAGGATTTTAGAATTAATTGGCAGTATTTTTTATTCTCCTCCCTTGGATAGTAATAATTGGTCCTGGTTCCATGAATGCTTAACAAACAACAAAATGGGAAGTCCTTTAGCATTTTCTATTCTTTTGGGAGGGGAAAGCCCTTTTTTGTGCATTAGCTCATCAGACAGAATTTCCAACCTTGCCTCCAGAAAACTTCATATATATTTTTTAATTTTACTGAAATTTTACTGGCTTTGCAGCAGATTAAGAAAACTAACTACTTCTATTTTCAATGCCTCACTATGTAAATAAATAAAGGAGAGCAAAGAACATTTATAATTTTGAATGAAAATATATAATAAATAACACTGAAGATATCATATAAGTAATTAATAAGAAAATAAGTAATCACATATACAAATTGACTAGCAAAATAAATTTAGCCCCTCCAAAATATATCTGCAAATTTTCTGACTTCAAAAATTCTCTGATCTTTTAACATATAACCTATCAGCAAATTGTGACATTCAGACTATCGAGAGACCAACATGTTAAGTGAAGCTTGTCACAAATTTATATTTAGTTTATTCAAATCTATGGCTGCAAATAAACATCTTTACTTATCAACATGTAAAAGAGTGAAAAAAAGTATGTATATGTTTAACCCACTTATAAAATTGACATTTATTTAGCAACCCATGAAATACATTATGAGACTGTGATTGTTTTGCTTTCTGGGAAGGATGGTGGAATTCAATTCTGTACATTGTATCTCTAATCGATAGTTAAGTTGGAATACAGAAAAATGGTTAAAGTTT
The DNA here is from genome assembly GCF_009769535.1 of Thamnophis elegans. Taxonomy (NCBI): domain Eukaryota; kingdom Metazoa; phylum Chordata; class Lepidosauria; order Squamata; family Natricidae; genus Thamnophis; species Thamnophis elegans. The sequence goes on along the minus strand of NC_045543.1, from coordinate 67,084,628 downwards.
CCCATTTGTGTTGGGATAATTTACATTTTAAAAAAAAGAACATTTTTAGCCACAGGCAAGAAGCTCTTAACATAAATTTTCTAGAACATTCAGAAAGGGGAATGATAATTTCTGCCATGATTTTTTGACTGGATGTTTTAAAATCCCTGTTTGCAATTAAAAAATGTGTATAAAGTTGACCAAGAATAAATTACTCTGTACTTTATAGCCCAGTGGTGGGTTTCAATTTATTTTACTACTGGTTTGCTTATGCACCACTTCTGTGCATGCCTTGGGAAGAATGTGTTGGGAAGAGTTCAGGGCCACTGGCAGTAGCTAATCCTTGCTGGATTCAGCTATGACAGTGGAGCTTATTGCAATAAATTGCTAATCTAAATAATGCTATGTTTTCTATTCATGTTCAAAATTGTTCATGAAACAATAAACCTCTGATCATAAAGTAAGATTTATTGCTTGTGGTTGCTTGTGGTTTCCCTTTGTTTTTTATATAGGGAAATTTTTATGACAGATGGCATGCGCAGAAGTGTCTGGGCAGGTGGGCAGAGCCTCCCGCTGCTGCCACTACCGTTTACCTGATCCGGGCTGAACCGGCAGAAACCCATCTCTGCTATAGTCATATACCATTTAGGCCTAAAATCCATTTTGTGAATTAGTAATTGCAGGAACATAATCACATTTAGTTAGGGCAAAATAATTGTAAAAGCAGATCATATGCAGATTATACTTCCTAGTCTAGATCATATAGAATAAGGATGAAAATATCTGAAATGTTATTTTTTGGCCAGATTTGTTAGTTTTTTATGCTTTCCATTGCTTTTAAAAACATTTAATGAAAAGTTAAATTAATATGCTATCATCATATGCAGATTTTTGGGAGGGAAAGTCTGATTGATCAACAGACATCAACTTCCATATAAATATGCACCAAGTTAAAGTATAAATGCTGTAATTGCAATCCAAAAAAAACTATAAGTGTCACTCAACATAATACTTCTCAAATGCATGGAATAATACAAATTAATGATATGGTTAGAGCTACCATTTTTAATAAATAGATAATTCAAAATAAAAAGAGCCAACAAACATATACAATATGACAAATACAAAAATAAATAAATATTCATAACGGGTGGGTTGCTGCCGGCATTGCTGCTGGTTTGCATTGGGTCCATGTGCTCAGTTGACTATAAATGAAAATAAATAAATTACTAAAAAAAACACTGGAGAACCAGTTCAGGGGCGTGGCCAGCCTGGGTTGCTGCCGGTTCTGCAACCCAGGCCTCAATACCACTACCAGTTCACCTCTGATTAATAAGCAACATTATGAATGTATGTATGTATGTATGTATGTATGTATGTATGTATGTATGTTGTGGCCCAGAAGGAGCCGTTGGAGCTGCCACCAGACTCCGACAGCGAGGGGCCCTATGAGTCAGCTCTGGAGGATGTGGAGGACCCTGGACAGGGTTCCGACTCCGAGCAGGGTGCAGAGAGGCTGGTTGGCCACCAGGAGGCACCTAAGCCTTGGACCAGTTGGGAGGAGACAAGGGAGAGTGAGGCAGACACCAGTAGTGAGTTGTTCCTGGATGCACGGCACCGAAGAGCTAATAGGCGTCAGGAACAGTTGCGCAGTTACAGGAGGTAATTGCACTCAGCTGGTGGTCATTAGGCTCCTCTCCAGACTATAAAAAGACTACTTGTGCACACGCCCCTCTTGCAGAAGTCAACGCAGGAACGAATGTTGGAGAACATTGTTATGAGCTTGGCAGGCTGGATTGCTGCCAAGCCTTATCTGTGTTTATTGCTGCCCAAGCTTGTCTGTGCCAGTTTGCTGCCAAGGACCTGTCTGTCTGTTAATTAAATGCCGTAACTTATCTTTGACTCGGAGTTTGCTTTGATGTGGAACGAGGGGGGTCAGAACATACATACATTCATACATACATTCATACATACATACAAACATACATACATACATTCATACATACATACATATATATACACACACACACGTATAAGATTTCAAGTGATACAATGTTCATAATATTTTACGATGTTTTAGGAGGATTGTTGTAAACAATGGAAAAAATACAGCAACATTATATTGAGCTTTTTTAGATATACACACATGGTGATACTTCATAAGTATTACAGTCACTGATCTTTGAATATCAAAAAATCTTATGCTTCCATGGAAAGCTGGATGTCTAGCTAAACCTGTTAGAATGTTTTTCGTCAAGTGTTAATTTTATTTCCAGAAGATCTGTTTGGTGGGGATTTCTTGCCAAGGAAAGTAAATTCTCGAGGCATTTAGAGAATGTTATAAGCCAGGGTTGTCCATCCGTGGCAACTTTAAGGTTTTTGGACTTCAACAGCCAGCATGAGGAATTAAAGCCCAAAAGTCTTAAACTCTGGTTTCAATATGAATTGCTTTTAAGTATCTTGCCCTGATCTTCACAACATAAAACATAAGTTAATTAAATGGAAAGAAACATATTTCATGATGGAAATCTTATAAGCATGGGATATTCGTCCAATGAAGCTTCAGAAGGTTTCAGAAGATGGAAATAATGTGTTTCAATATCTGCTAGGTGGATATTTTATAGAAATTCTGCTGTTTTGACCTCCATTTTACTCAAGTAAAAGAATTCAGGAAGCGGGTAAAACAAAACAAAAAAAGAATAATTTTATATATTCTAAAGACGTATCAAGGGCATCAGTGAAAGACGAATGATTTCATTTTCCTGCTTTGTTGCATCACTGAGAGCACATCAACCTAGAACTAAAAAGAGAAATAGTTAAAAATCCTTGCTGAGTTTTACAATTATTATAATTATAAAACATTTTCCGTTTTTGAATTAACATTTTTAACATATGCATACCACTCACAAAAATAAAAGATTCTATTCCAGTTAGTAACCTATTTTAAATTACAGAACTAACATTCTGGATATATCTCTATTTTTTAAAAAAAATATGATGTAGCAAAATGGAGTAGCATTAAATTTTGACTTCAATAAAAGCCTTTTACTGAGTTTATTAAAAGAACTGCACTATATGCTAGAAATATTCAACTGTATGGTAGAAATATTCAATTTGGAGTGATTATCTAAGTACCTTCATTTGGAATCCTTTGATTGAGCTGGTTAATCCACTGAAAACATTCTCTTATTTGGATCTGGATAATCTTCCAGGCACACAGATTGTAATCTTTATTTCTCAAGAAGTCTCTGAGCCTCTGAAAATATCTTTTCACTCTCAGCCTGGTAAGCTTTAGTTTCTGACCTCTTGGAGATCTGGTGCCATGTTCCACCTCGGTATTCCAGCAAGCTGCTGTTTTCTTTATCTCCTGATCCAGTCCAATATGGAATTCTCTTAGTGAGTTTTCATCCCAAGCCAATTCACTCTGGCTTTCCTTGAAGATGAGGTCTATCTGTTGGAGAAGTTCTTTGATAGCTACTTTGGCATTCTCCCCCTGTAATTCATTTACCATGTTCATCACATTTTCTTCACTGGCATAGAGTGAGAAATCTATTATGTCCCTGATACATTGTTGGGGAATGGTTGACCCCATATTTCTTGTTAGGAGATTCAGGTTGCCCAGGTTGGCTTCATGTAGCCTGCTGCGAAATTGGTTACAGTCCTGGGATGAAATTTCAGTGAAAATCCCTAGGCAAATGAACAGACACCAATATCTTGTAATCATAGTAGACATGTTGGATGAGAGTTTCAAGGTTTATTCCCTGGAAAGGTTCTTTGGAATATGTTGTAATGCTAAATAATGTCTCAGTATTTATACACTGAAATATTCAACTTTTTTGTTCAGTTTATAATGTGAAGATACCTTGACTTTCAGTTTTCTGCTTCAATATATATATTTAAAAACTTATATAGATGAAAAGTGCTAATTGGAGAAGTGGCTACTATTTAGAAAACAGCATGCATTTCTTGGAAAAAATCAATTATAAGAAAAGTACCTTTTCTTTATTATAAACATTTAAATCCCTCGCTTCTAATTTAACTCCATTTCAGGATATTTTGCAGGAAGAGGTATATGGACTGGGTCTTTTTCCCTCCGTTGTGTTTCAATCAGCTTTTTGAGATCCAGGAGAAGATTTCTTACTTTTTCCATTGCCCTCTCACATTAAAAAAAACAACATGTAGACAAAACCTACTACTTGTCATGATCTGTTTTTAGAAGACCGATCTTCTGAAGATAATGAACGAGGCAAGGTGGGAGTTTAGCTTTCTCTCCGGAGTACTGTAAAGGTTGTCTTTTGAAGGCCAGCTCTCAAGAACATCTTATCTGCTCTTTGATAAGAGACTGCCAAGCCACATCTGGCAAAATTCTATGTTGAGTGACTGGACAACGAGAGACCATTACCCTAATATTTGTGTGGCTTTTTGCTTTTGTCCAGTTTCCTTTGACACAAGTGCAAATCAAGGTGAAAACTCTATAAGTTTATTTATCTCTTCCCTTTCCCAGTCAAATAAAAAATTCTAATCTGTCTAAACTGTTTTTGGAAACTATTTCACCAAGACCTAATTAAGAGAAAATAACTCTTTTTTCCTTAATAAACCTTGAAGTCAGTGCTCCATCACTGCAAGAGGAGACTGGACAGCCATTTGTCTGGAATAGTATAGGATCTCCTGCCATAAACAGGAGGTTGGACTAGAAGAGCTCCAAGGTACCTCCCAACCCTATTATTTCATGTTATACACTCTATGTTGTGAGATTAAATGAAATAAACTTTGATGAAAGCTTATGTAATGTACAGTTTTAATTGCCTTGAAATACAAGCATTAGGTTTTTAGGCATCCAAAATTAATGAGGTTGAATGACCACAATTTTCATGAAAGTTTATGAAACATACTAGTATTTGTTGCAATTCATAGTTGGAGCTTAGGTAGTTTGCTCTCCAAGGTTATGAGGTTAAATGACCTAAACCTTGGTGAAGATTTACAAAACATACTAGTCTGCATTTCTATTACAAGTTGAACTTCAGATAGTTTGCCCTCCAAAATTGATGAGATTGAATGAATACATTTTTATGACAGCTTTTGAAACATACTATTCTTCATGGCAATTAAAAGGTGAAGCTTAAATAGTCTACCAAAATTATGAGGTGAAATGATCTAAAATTTGATGCTTGTTTAGGTAACATTCTAGTTTTCATTTTGTGAAAATGTGAAACTTAGGTCTTTAGTCATCCAAAATTTATGAGGTTGAATGATCAAAATTTTCATAAAAGCTTACACAAAGTTTTAACAACTTAGGTTATCCAAAATTTTAATCATCCAACATTTATGAGATTGAATGACCAAAATTTTCATAAAAGCTTACTAACTTAGCAATCTTCATTTCCATTAATAGTTGAAAGTTAGCTGGTTAGCTGGTTAGTAATCCAAAATTTATGAGGCTGAATGACTAAAATTTTCACAAAAGCTTACACAACAGTTACTCTTCATTGCAATTAACAGTTAAAATGTAGATCATCCAAAATTTTAGAGATCCAAAATTTATGAGGCTGAATGACTATAATTTTCATAAAAGCTTATACAACTTTGTATTGTTTATTGCAATTAACGTTGAAACTTAGGTCATCCAAAATTTTAGTCATTCAACATTTATGAGGTTAAATGACCAAAATTTTCACAAACGTGTATACAATTTTGCATTGTTCATTGCAATTAAAAGCTGAAAGTTAGGTCATCCAAAAATTTTAGTCATCAAAAATTTATGAGCTTGAATGTCCAAAATTTTCATCAAAGCTTAACTTACTAGTCTTCATTGCCATTAATAATTGAAAGTTAGCTAGATAGTTATCCAAAATTTATGAACTTGAATGATCCAAATTTTAATGACAGCTTAAGAAATATACTAGTCTTCATTGGAATTAAAAGTTGAAGATTAGGTAGTTAGTTTTCCAAAGTTATGAGGTTAAATGATCTGAACTTTGATGAAGGCTTATAACATTCCATTTTTTATTTCAAGAAAATGTGAAACTTAATTCTTTAGTCATCCAAGATTTTTGAGGTTTAGTGACTAAAAATTTTACGAAAGCCCTTGGAACATACTAGTCTTTGTTACAATTAATTGTTAAAGCTTAGACAGTTAATCCTCCAAAGTTATGAGCTTAAATGAATTAAGTTTTGATAAAGGCTTATGTATCATACTAGTCTTCATGCTTATAAAGAGTTGAAGTTTAGATAGTTTGCCCCACAAAAATTAGGAGGTCAAAAAACAGAAGTTTAATGAAGATACCTAATACATGAGTTTTTATTAAAATTGGAAGTTAATCTTAGGTTAGTTAGAAGTTTCATCCCCAATGATATAAATACCACAACTAAATGAAAGAAGCAACAGATCTCAGAAAATCTTTTCAAAGAGCTAATCAACTGTTGCTATCTCATTCATCTTCACCATGATTATGAACAGTTGCTGTCTCTATCTTTGCGTAGGGATAATCTTTGGTGAAATCTCATGTGAGAATTGTAACCAACTTCAGAGGAAACTACTAAAAGCCAACCAGGTCAACTTCAAACTTCTAAGCAGTAATATAAAATCAACCATTCCTCTACAATGTTACAGTGACATCACAGATTTATCAGTGGAAGGAATTGAAAAAATATTGATTGATATGAATGATGAATCCCAGGTGGGCGTTGCAAAAACAACTATTGAAGAAATCCTCCAACAGATAGACCTTATCTTTAGACAAAACCATCCTGAATCGATTTGGCATGAGGACTCCTTAAGAGATTTCCACATTGGACTGGATCTGCAGATTAAGATGTTGGAAACTTGTGGGAATGCAAAGATGGAACAAGTCATCACATCTCCAAGGAATCTGAAATTGCAGCTGCCCAGGCTGAGAGTAAAAAGACACTTCCAAAAGGTCAGGGACTTCTTGAAAAAGAAGAAGTACAGTTTGTGTGCTTGGAAAATTGTCCAGATCGAGATGAAGCAATTTTTGGAATGGATTAATTACTACATCCAAAGGATCCCCTCTAAAGCTATTGATTTCTGAAAATCATGGTTTTCAGCTAAAAAGCCAGGGAAGTGGGAAGCTTCACATGTATCTCTACTGTGCAATTTATTCAATACAATAATTAAATGCTACCATTTTTCTGATTTTTACAGCTGACACAATCAAAGTTCAAGGTTTGAGCAAGCTGTCCACCAAAATGGTTTATATCAGGGGTATCAGACTCAATTTTATTGAGGGCCACATCAGGGTTGAGTTTGACCTTGCTGGGCCGGGAAGCGTGGCCAGGGGGGCATGACCAGCTCAATGTCACTCGTGTTGGAGGTGCCTGTGGTGGCCCAAGTGCTCTGCCAGCGAAAACGGGATCCTGAGCTCTGTTTTTGCCTGTGATGGCCTCCTGCAACCCACTGCCAACGAAAATGGAACTCGCGAGAGCCACCTGCCCTCACAAAATCTATGAAGATGAATGACCGAATTTTTTACAAAATCTTATGAAACTTACTATTCTTTATTGCAATTAACAGTTGAACTTTAGATTGTAAATCTTCCAAAATTATGAGGATAAATGATCTAAACCAGGAGTGGCAAACTGGTGGCCAGCGGGTTGGATGGGTCACACATAGGCCATGCCCACCACAGCTCTGCAAAGGGAAAATGTCACAATACATAATGTCAATGTCAATGTAACACCGCAAGTTTGACACCCATAATCTAAACTGTGGTGAAGACTTACATAAAGCATATGTCTTCCTTTCATTGAGACAAAGAACTTTAGATAATTTATCTTCCAATATTTATGAAGTTGAATGACTGAAATTTTCATGAAGGTTTATGAATCATACTAATCTTTGTTGCAATTAACAATTGAATGTTAGATCGTGTATCAAAGTTATATGGTTATTGTATCATCTGACATAAATGTAAAATATTAAATATTATTTTTAATTTAACCTTTAGTGTCTTTGATATTTTTAGGATTGCATTATGTAAACTGCTAATAATAATGCGCATCCCCTGCCAATCCTCCGTACAAACTGCCTGCCCAATTTCTGCAAAGTCAGAGCCCCCACTGCAGGGTGATCCAAAGAGGGGAGAGGGATGCTTCAGAAAAGCACGGGCCAGCATGCTTCCCACCCAGCCACCTGCCTGCTCTCTTTGCAGATCGGCCCAGTGGACCACTGGCGCCATTCTGGGAACTCGGCCCACAGAGTCTAGCCCTCAGCTGTGGTACCACTTCCCATCACCAAAGAAGCAGAGCGAGAGGTGTGGAAGCTGCTGGCGGGTGGGTGAGTGGCAATCCCCCCATTGCAGGGAGAGTGCCAGCCCCAGCTGCACTGCTATGGAGCCCACAGCACTTTTCCTTCGCCGGGCGGAGCCCATGGCTCTTTCCCTTTCCTTGGGTGACGGCGCTTCATCTTAGTGAAGACCAGGTTACCACACTTATAGTCGTGCAGCCAGCCAGAGTGGGACATGACACAGGCAGAGAGGCTGATGTAGCCCCTGCCAAGGCAGCTCTGGCTGAGTAATCAGCGTGCCTCCCCAGCAACAGGCACTCCAGGGCTGCCTTGCTCACCTTGCCCACTGTCTCTTTGCACAGTGCTTGGAAGGGGATGCCACTGCCACTCTCAGTGCCCTTCCTCCCTGCCTAGCTGCAGATGTCTGCCTGCCATCATGGAGCACCACTGCAGAATGGTTGTTCACTTTCTTCCTTCTCCCACTGCAAAATAAAAGCAAACGATCCGCACTACAAGTGCGGCAACCTTGTGTTCACCAAGATGAAGCATCACCACTCAGGCTGAAAGGAAAGTGCTGCGGGCTCTGTGGTGGTGCAGCCGGGCCTGGCCCTCTCCCTGCATGGGGGGACTGCCATTAATAAAGAAATCCACTCGCCTGCCGGCGGCTTCCACACTTCTCCCTCCGCTTTTTCACCAACAGGAAGCAGTGCCATGACCAAGACTCCTTTGCCCATAGTGCCAAACTCCATGGGCCAAGTTCCCGGAGTGGCACCAGCAGTCGGCCAGGCTGATCTGCAAAGAGAGCAGGAAGGTGGCTGGGTGGGAAGCCAGTGGGCTGCTTCAGAGCGCAAAGCCCTGCGGAGCCGCCACAGGAGGCATGCAGGCCCGGGTGGAAAGCAGCCTTTTCTGCAGCCTCCCCCTCCCCTCTTTGGATCGCCATGCAAGAGGGCTCTGCCTTTGCAGAAATGGGGCAGACATATGTGCAGCAGCTCCAGGATTTCTGTTTGCCCTCCTGGAGCATCGCCACCGTCCTTCTCAGCCCCAGTGCAGCGTCTGCATTTCCACCAAGGGCCACCCACCCACCCCCTGGCCAGGCCAGGCTGGAGCCAATCTTGGGAGGCAACTGGGCTGGGAAGGCTGTGTTGAAGGCAGGCAATCATGGCAGGGCTGCAGGGAATGGTGTAAGCTGCTAGCTCCCTTCCCCGTGGCCCGTGGCCCTGACATGCTTGCCTGCCTTCCACATGGCCTTCCACTTGCCTGCCTTCACAAGCTGGCCACAGGCTTGCTGCGAGGACCGCTTGGAAGGTGGGGAAGCACGGCAGGGCTGCAGGCCATGGGGAAGGGAATAGGGAGGCAGATTGGGATGGTAGGGGGGCAGGGGCAGCTAGCTAAGCTGTGACTTGCAGGCTTACCTGGAAGGCAGGTCAGGGGCACAGCACTTCAGGCAGGCAAGCTACAGAGCAGAAACTGGGTGGGGCAGGGTGAGTGAGGGACCAGTTTGGGAGCAGGGCCAGCCAGCAGTCACTACCGGTTTGGTGACCCATTCCAAATGTCCACTACCAGGTCTCCTGAAGCATTTCACCCCTACCTTTGGAATATGGAAGCATTACTGTGGAAATATATTTGGAACTACATCATTACAAACACTTTTCACAAACGATGCAGTGCCATACTTTGGTCAGTAGACGGAAATGTTTCTCTGGTGAATTAATAAAGAAATCCATAGTGCATTGTTCAGCAATTTTTAGTGAAACCTTTGGAAGATTACAAGGAGAAACTAGACATATGCTTATATAAGCATATCTTACATACAGTATGTCTGAAATAGTGTAGGGTCTCCTGCTTGAGTAGGGATTTGAACTAAAAAACCTTCAAAGTCCCTTCCAACTCTGTTATTCTGTTATTTTCCCCACCGCACTGAATTGTTTCAGGTGAAGAGGAAAAACCCAGCCTCTAGCCAAGTTTTTTTAGTGCCATCATTTCTAAAGAAAATTCATTTCCAGTATAGTTTTCCAATGGACACTATTTTCTACTACTTTGCTGAATGATGTAATTTAGAATTCAGAGCTAGAGTTTAATTTACAAGATACAGAATAACAGAGTTGGAAGGGACCTTGGAGGTCTTCTAGTCCAACCCCCTGTATTAGCAGGATATCCTATACCTGTGATGGTGAACCTATGACACACATGCCACAGTTGACACACAGAGCCCTCTCTGTGGGCATGCTATCCATCATCCCAGCCCAGCTCCACCACGCATGCATCCTTGTCTCCTGCCAGCCAGCTGGTCTTTGGGTCTCTACCATGCATGCATGGGGGGGGGCGCATGCATGGGGGGTGCAGGTTGGTGCAGGAGGCTTTCCAGGCTCAAAATGGGGCACAAGTGGGGGCAAGTGCATGCATGGGGGATGCTCGCATTGCATTTTGGGTGTTTGGGCATGCACATGTGCATTCGCGTACACACACACAAGGGCTTTGGGAACTCAGCACCAAAAAGGTTAACTATCACTGTCCTATACTATTCCCGACAAATGGCTCTCCAGTCTCTTCTTAAAAACCTCCAGTGAACTTCTGGAGGTAAGCTGTCACACTGATTAATTGTTCTCACTGTCAGGAAATTTGTCCTTAGTACTAGGCTGGTTCACTCCTTAGTTTCCATCTCTTGTGTCAGGCCCTGCCCTCAAGTGCTTGTTGCATTACTTCACTTTGCCTCCCAGCAAGAACACATCAATTAAGAGCTTAGTTTTGGAGGAGGAAAGTTCATTTTCACACATCCCGTGATATTTTAACAATATGCATTTTTGTGTGTGCATGTCTATTTGGAATCCTTAAAGGCAAATCAATCGACTAAAAAAAAGGGTTCTTGTGTTAGGTTAGAAATTACAAAATATAATTCCATGAGTGTAACCAAATGTCCATTCCTCCCTTATTCGGCAGTTTCTTGTTTCATTTTGCCACTTCCTGGTATTTTCCCTGATTAAAACAAGAGAGCTGCAGAGTGAAAATGAAACCAGCAATCACTGCATTGAATTGAATTTGCGAAGGTGCACAGCTGTGAGGATTAGAAGAGATTTGAACAAAGGGAAAAGGGGAAGTGTGATGAAACAATAGGAAAATTAACAAATACGTAGAGAAAACACCTAGTGGGGGATTACTTTGTTTAGTCAGCCCCATAATTAGCATTGCATCACTGTATGGCTTCATGGCTTCTTTCCACATCTGACTCATAGAGGAAAGGCAGAAATTAAGTTTAGCTCTTCTCTAGATGAGGAAGCTTCACAACCCACCTCGTGATTTCACCGTTTTCACTATGTAATACTTATGCCACCCCCGAGCTTATAGACTTCGCAGGAAAGGAAATTTGCTTCAAGTGATACTGGGCTGATGGCTGAAAATCCTGTGGCCTTCTGAGGTTATCAGCTACAAATTGTAGTATTCTCACCATGGGACAGCTGTCAATACGACAACACCACAGGAAATCCACCTGCTCTACCTAAGGTAGGGGGTATTCAACCTTGTCAATATTAAGACCTGTGGACTTCAACTCCCAGAATTCCCCAGCCAGCCTTGTGGAGTTGAAATCCACAAGTCTTAATATTGCCAAGGTGAGACACCCCTGATCTAGGGTGATCTCACATAAAGCATTATTGGTTAACATAGAAAAGTTTTATATAGTTTGATGGTGTGACCAAGGTCTCAGTGGTCGCAGCTCACTGTTGGTTTTGCCAACAAATGATCACACTGACCAGACAGGAGAGGAACACTCCCACCCTCGGGGATTAGTTTTGTGATAAGCCTGCTTATTCCACAAGAATGGAAAAATCATCCCAGGAAGACATTCACAGGAAGAATAATTTTGCCTTAACATCTGTATGTAACATGTTTTATTTATTAGGAGCCATGGTGGTGTAGTGGTTAGAATACAGTATTGCAGGTTAACTCTGCCCACAGCCTGGGGTTCAATCCTGACTTGTTAAAGAGAACGGTTAAAGCAGGGGTGGGTTCCCACTTCTGTTAATGCCGGTTCATTCAGGGACGTGCTTCATGTGCATGCACATGGTCTGGGAGCATGGCCGTCGAGTTACAACCTACTTGTCTGAACTGGTCTGAACTTATAGGAACCCACCTCTGTGTTAAAGCACTATGAAGCTGTGTGAAGAGATGGGTTGCTGCAGTTCGGCCCAGTTTGGTCAAACTGCTGGGGAATTCAAGTCTGGGTCGCAGAACTGGCAGTGACCAGGCCTGCCATGCCCCCAAACCAATTTCCTTGCTGCTGCTGGGCTGCCGCCATTTTGTTTTTTAGTGACTGCATGTGCACAGTTCACTGTAAATTGTTCTGACAATGCGCAAAGAACAATTTGCATTTAAAAGTGAATGCATGCACAGCACGCAGGTTGTGAACCAATAGTAAAACCGGCAGCAACCCACCCCTGATTGGTATAGAAGTCTAAGTGCTATTATTATTAGACTTGTATCTGCCTGTAATTTATTCAGATTCCTGATACTCAACACAGCCATAACAACACAATAAAAACAACTGCAATAATAAGACTAAAGCATGTATGGCTTAATATATGGCGTGAACAATTATAGTTTATTTTTAAAAAATCATAGCTTACCACACATGAATCAACTCAGAAAACCAGAGTTTTTTTCCTTTGTTTTCTGAAATATCAGTGACTTTTCTTTTATAGGGCAGGTGATTGTTTAACAAGTAATATTATGATTTGACTGGATATCTCATCTAGTTAGTTATAAAGGTGATGAAGATGTAACTGCTTTGAGGTTATTTTAGGCTAGGGGTTTCCAACCTTGGCAACTTTAAGCTTGGCAGACTTCAACTCCCAGAATTCCCCAGCCAGATTGGCTCCAGGCTTAAAGTTGCCAAGGTTGATGACCCCTGCTTTAGGCAACATAAATATTAACTAGCTTCCTTTCTTGAACATCACCTCTCCCTCACAATCCCTATTGATTTTGCTAATCACTTGTATGTTTACCTTCCTCAAGAAAACTGCGCCAACATGGCCATGCAACAATTCCCTTCTGTTAATAACTCACCTGTCTAATTGATTAGGGACTTACTTACCTTTTCCTTTTAAAAATGTTTGCTTCTAAGTTTCATGCTCCTCTTAAACTCCTCTTAATGTTATCCCATATATCTGCATACAACGAGCTCTCATAAACCCGCTCATCATATTCCAGGGGTAGGCTGCTGGGGGTTCACATGGGTTCAGACGATCCTCTAGCTAGGATTCTGCCCAGTTCGGTGAACCCCCAAATGCCACCCATGGCTGGCTCCTCACACCTCACCCTACCCATCCAAGGAGTTTCCACATGGCCCATTCATCATTCCAGGTAAGTGCAGGGCTCACACAGAGGCTTGGGGAGGTGGAGGAAACATCCCTCCTAGAGACTCAAAGAAAGCCTCCAGAACTTGGAGAGGGCAAAAAACGGGCCTACCGGAAGTTCCAGAAACGAGCCCGTTTCTGGCCTTCAGAGGGCCTCTGGAGCCCAGAAGAAGCAGTTTTCACCCTCCCAGAGGTTCAAGGAAAGGGGGGAAAATCCCCCCCACAACATGGTGCAGGAGGCTGACTAGGCCACGCCCACCATGGCCATGTCCACCCAGCCATAGGGCAGCGAACCTGTTGCCACAATTTTTGAAAACTACCCCTGCATATTTCCATCTTTTCTTTCATTTGTGCACAAATTAAATAGCTTTGAAAATACCAGGATTACATTCTTGAGCAAAGTCTGATGTCAATAATGCAAATTTCAACAGGGGAAAAGTTAAGAAACAGGAAAAAAAATCCTGTGCTACATTCATTTTGTATCACATGAATTTATTTTCTAAAGTGACTCTACGTGTTGACTTGAATAATTTGCAACCAACCTTATCAAAAAATAGTTGGCAGGTTAAAAGATACGCATTGTCACTTGATTTGCTATTCTAGTTGGATGGATGAATTGCTGATTTGACTTTGTTCATTGCAAGAGGATAAGCAGCATTTGTGCCTGGTGCTGAAACAAAGAATGACTATGTTCACATATCACAAATTTCCCATCAAGCAATGGCTGTTAATTGATGAAACAGCCTTATCGATTGGCAGTTTTATGCAGGACATCAATTTAGTAGGGAGTAGCAATAGTAACTCTCTACAAAAATAATCCAAATATTTATACATTGGTACCTCCGTACCAGGGGTGGGTTTCCGCCAGTTCTAACCTCTTCTATAGAAGGGATTCCACAAATCTACAGTGCTGTTTAGAACCAGTTCCAGCTCCCTCCCTCCGCCCATCCACGCATCATCAAGATGAAGAGCGAGAGGAGGAATTCTGGGAGTTGAAGTCCACAAATCTTAAAGCTGTCAAGTTTGAATACCCCTGGGGTTTTTTTCCTAAAGTGTTAGGGGTGCAAGGGTCTTGTAATTTGACAGCTTTAAGACTTGTGTGCTTCAAATGCCAGAGTTTCTGAGCCAACATTTTAGTTGCTAAGCAAGAGCATTGTTAAGTGAGTTTTACCACATTTTACAGTTGGCCACGCCCACACAGTCACATGGCTGGCAAGTCACTCCCACCCAGTCACATGGTTGGCAAGCGACTCCCACAAAGCAGGCCACACGTACAGAAGAAGTTCTAAAAAAAATTTGAAACCCACCACTACTCCATACTCAAATGCTTCAAAGCTCATTGAAATTGGTATTCAACACATTTTGATGTGAAAAATGTTGCCCTAGTACTCATTGTTTGTTTGGTACTTAATGTGCTGCAATAGGAAGAGCGAGACAGCTGCAGAGAATGGACAGGAAATTGGCCATGCCAGGAAGGTTGCTAAAAAGGAAGTGGGGGATGGCCGCAGAGGGCGGACAGGAAGTCGACTATGCTGGGAAGATCGCTGACATAGAAAAAGGGACAGACAGGAAGTCCTTCCTGGCAGAAATGAAGGGTCATGTGGTAAGTCATGTGGTTTGTTTAATATTCATTTTTTGTATTCATAGCAATTAATGATGGAAACAATTAATGATGGGTACCGAGGTACCACTGATGACTCTGATGTTTCTTCTCAGCATCTTACTTCTGTATTATATAACCCATTTAATTTTTTTTCATCTTTGGACTTATCCCATAGAACACTCTATATACAATTCACACAGTACCATTTGAGACACACGTTTCCTACATTGTGTTAAAAATAGTTTTAATGCATTTAGCAGAACGCAAAGGTGGAGGAGCAACATATTTTGTTTTATTCAAGCAGCAAGGCACTTAAGGACAAGCCATTTCTTGTTTTATTCTTGAACAGACAAAACATTGGTTCCACAATTTTTTCTATAAAGGAAATACATTCTATGAGAATAATGTGTGGACAAATGAAACAGGACAGCATAATATACAGTATCCTTCATAATGCTTTCAGCAACATGCCAGACTCTCTCTCTCTCAAAAAAAAAAAAAAAAACCAGTCCATTTTTTCATTTGTTTTAATTTTACTGACAAATCAATAGCTATACAAAAATGGCAAAACTTAAAGTAATATGTATTAAAAATTTTAAAAATATCCTAGTATTTGTTTATTAATTTTTTTAAAGTTAAGATTAAATGTCTGCCAGAAAAGACCATCTTTGTTCAGTGTTTAAATATATGGAACAGAAGTAGGCTTCTCAGCACCCTGAAAAGGCCTTGTGCGTCAACTCATACCAGTTCCAAGCTATATGGTGAATGTGAAGAGATTGTGGAGTCTCTACTCCAGGGTTTCTCAAACTTGACAACTTTAAGACCTATGAATTTCAACTTCCATAATTTCCCAGCAAGCATTCTGGGAGTTGAAGTCCACATGTCTTAAAGTTGCCAAGTTTGAGAAAAAAAATATTGTAATCTTAAACATTGGGAGAATGTTGTGAATCTGTTAATCTCCAATATAAACTGAAGCCAGGCAGAGTGGTGGAAATTGCCCTCTTGGGAAACCATTGCCCCATTGTGGGAAGTAGCCAAAGGAGAAATTTTGAAGATTAATGTTGTTCAGGCAGAATATAAAACAAAATTATGTTGGCTGATCAATTTTATTGGTTTATATCAGGGGTGTCAAACTCATGTCATCATAGCATTGCCATGTGATGTATCACGACTTTTTCCTCTTCACTAAACCGGGTATGGGGGTGGCCAGTGCGTGACACATCCAGCCCATAAGCCACATGTTTGACAGCCATGGTTTATATGCTGCTCTAATCAGCACAGAATGGCTTATACCAGTGGTCCCCAACCCCCGGTCCGCGGACCGGTGCCGGGCCGTGGAGTACCTGGCACCGGGCCGCGCAGCGGCCGGGGGCCATGATAGCTGATCTCCCCCCCGCCCTCTTGCTCTGCTCGCCCCGGGAGGGAGGGGGCGGCGGTGGCGGCCTCGGCCCGAACTTGGGATGCTGCTGGCGGAGGCTGCCTGGGAGGCGAAACTTTGTCCGCGGACTCGCCCGGCCCGCCTGCCCCGTGGAATGACGAGGGGGGGCAGGAGGGGGCGGCGGCGCTGCATTTTCCTCCCAAGGAGAAACTAAGGTTGCGGGGGGGAGGGGCGCAGCGCGGCCGTTTCGGGGGAACTTGGGGAGCTTCGCCGTTCCGAGAGGCCGAGGGAGGCTCCGCTGCGGGAGGGAGGGGAGGGCGCCCGCCCGCCGCCGGCGGCTCCCTTCGCCCAGCCTGGCACCACAGTAGCTCTCCAGGGCTGTCATTTTGTCGCCGAAGCGAAGGCGCGCACTTGGCCTGGCGGCCGCTCGGGCTGAAACAACGTGGAGCCTCGTGCTTCCCATGGAGGGGAGGGGGCAGGCGGCCGACCTCCCGTGTCGCCAGGCGGTTCGCTGACACTTCCGAGAGGCGAAGGCTTCGGTGCGCCAGGCCTCCCGCCCAGCCCCGAATGCCAAGCCGACTGCGGCTCCTTCGACCCGCCTGGTGAAGCGCCCGTTGCCGCCCCCCGACCGAGTCTGCTTCTTCCCGTTTGATAGCTGTGTATTCTACTCCTTGTGAAGAGTCAAATATGGTGTCAAGATGCGTATTCTGTAAACTCTGGGAATGCTCCATACTTCATGGAGGGATATGAGTTCCTTGAATGTGTTGCATGGAGTCTTGCGGATACAGGCTCAAAAGGAAATAGAGAAATTCGGCTATTTAGAACTTACTCAGAATGTTCACCTAAGAATAACGCAGGTTTATGCCAAATTTTCATGTACTACTCTTGAGAATGTTGTCAAATCAGATTTTACTTTTTAAAACATTAAAATAGCTTAAAAGAAGCAACCTAGTTAATATTCAATAAAATTTTACATTTTACAGCGCGCGCGAACAACGCCCCCCCACCCCTGCGCGCCCTCAGCGGGCCACGGTAAAATTATCAAAGGCTGACTGGTCCGCGGCGATAAAAAGGTTGGGGACCACTGGCTTATACCATCTATTTATGCAATTAAGGTTGATATGGAGCAAACACAGCAGTAAAAGGGCAGGCAGCAGCTATGGTCCAGCTTCCTCTAAGTTGCTGATGGCTTTCTCACAGTGAAGGGAGTCAAAGGACTGCTTCCACCTGTCCTTACTGGACAAGTAGGAAAAAAATGGAGAAAGGTGTTCCAGAGGACTTTAAAGATAACAAAAATTTTCTTGGTGGTATCCAGTATCATCATCTTAGCATGATGATGATGTTATCCATTCAGTCATGTATGACTCTCGGCCAGCTCTTGCCACATCTTCTGATCTTGCACCACTTTTTTGAGTTTTTCTATGCTCTGATTGATGTCCTTGGCATAACCATGAGCAAACTGTGATGCATCTGCCAGTATTCAAGCCTTTGTATTTCAGCTGAGTTTGAGAACCATCAGACAGCAATACAAAGTTGTCATATACGATAAACAATTTGATTTTTTTTTTCATTTCTGGCCAGATCAATTAAAATTGCCCAGAAGAGGCATTTGAGGACAATTTATCTACTTTATCTGGAATCATTGGAAAATTATAACAATCATATATTAGAACTCTGTAACATGAGGATCTGACCACAGAGACATCTCAGTATTGGTGTAGCAGCAAGCAAAAAAACTACAGTAATTAACCTTCAAAATATATTGGCTCACTCACGGTCAGTACAATCTGTAATGGAAAGGATCCTTTTCTATAGCAGTAAAGTCCATAAATATTTTAAAAGGACCATTGTATGAGTTGTTGTTTTCTTCTTCTTCTTTTCTTTCTTTACAAGCTATCAAGGCTGTCCTTGGAACCATGCCCAATTCCATTTACTTTACTTTTCTTGTCAACAAAGATTGTAATTTCAAAGTCTCCCCTTTCCCAAGTCTGATGCGAAGTAACATGAGAACTTTGTTATTATGGCTAAGAATAGTCTCCCAGCTGTTCCTCAAACTTGGGCTGGATGTATTTCCCTTCTTCTTCAGAAGTTTGCATTCCAGGCAGGTATCAAAACAACAAGCATCCTTAAAACTATAAGTAACTAGATTTAAGTTATTGTCTGGGGTGCCTTAATTTTCCAATATCAGATTGTAAGAATTGGTGATCACCACCGCCACCACCCATTTTCCTCTCTTAGAGCAAGCTATTATTAGCAAATGATAAAGTTGAGCCCAATCAATATTAGATGACTTCTGTAAATGATTTGAAACCAGGCCAAGGAATAATGGGTTTGGGAGAAATGCAATGGAACACCACTGGTATGACTAGAACTAGAAAGAGAAAGGGCTTTTTTTAATTGCAAAAGACCTCTTGTTGCATAGTTATGGTCCTTTCTGGACGTACCAGATATCTGACCTTCTTCTCTTCCTCCAGCCGAGCAAAAGTTATGGCCCTTTCTAGAAGTACCAGATATCTGATCTTCTTCTCTTCCTCCAGCCAAGCAGCAGGATAAGACAAAAGCAACTGAAATTTTAGCTCCTCTGTCAGACAATTCCAAAATGCTTTTTGTGACTTCTTTGTATTTGGAAAAATCTTTGCAGTTCAGTCAAAAATTCCTCAGTTTGTACTGATGATTGTTTTCATTCCAACTTTCCAAATTCCTCTGTTACAGAGGAACAGGAGAACCAGTAGCAGAAATTTTGAGTAGTAGTTTGGAGAACCTGCAAATAGCACCTCTGACTGGCCCAAGTGAGGTGGGAATGGAGATTTTGCAATATTTTTCCCTCAGGAATAGGGAGGGAATGGGGATTTTGCAGTATCCTACCCTTGCCATGCCCACCAAGCCACGCCCACAGAACCGGTAGTAAAGATTTCTGAATTTCACAACTGCTGTTAAACTAATGAACAAAACAATAACAGGGCTATATAATGAAAAGACAACTGTCTTTCTTCAACGCTTTATTTAATCCCTTGTGTTTTCAGACAGTCCTTTCATATATTTACATTTAGCTCATCCTTGACTTATGACCGCAACTGAGCCTAAACTTTCTGCTGCTAAGGGAGATATTTGTTCTGTTAAGTTATGAAGTGAAACACTGCAGTTGTTAAGTTAGTAACACAATTGTTAAGTGAATCTGGTTTCCCTTGTCCGAAAGTCACAAAAGATGATCACATGACCTTGGGGCACTGCAACCATCATAAATATGAGTCAGTTGTCAAGTGTCTGAATTTTGATCATGTGACTGTGAGAATGCTGCCACTGTTGTGTGAAAAATGGTCATAAACTGCTTTTTTCCAGCCCTGTTGTCACAATGAACAGTCAGTAAACAAACTTGCATAGTTGAATATGTAGAAAAAGGGTTTTGGAGGAAGGAGTTAAATCCTAGTGCCATGATGGTGAAGCTATGGCACACGTGCCAGAAATGGCATGCAGAGCCCTCTCTGTTGGCAGGTGCACTTCTGGGTTCCATTGTACCCATGCACGCCGGACAGCTGCTCTCTTTTGGATTCCGGGGCATGAACACCCGCTGGCCACCGTGCATGGGCACAACAGAACCCAGAATAGCAGCTGGCCACCATGCACAAGCACACAGGCCAGCTAATCTCTTCCAGGTTGTGGCACTCTGGCGCATGCTCCAGTTTTGGCACTAGGCTGCGAAAAGGTTAACCATCACTGTCCTACTGAATCTGCAGCAAGCAGAGATGAAAGAGGGCAATATGTAGGCATAGCAGGTTTTCAGTTCATCAGCTATGCCAACATCTTGCCTCCTCTCCTGCTCTGAGTATAGAGATGTCTCCTCAATCTTTTCCATAGTGAAGTCCTGAGATCATTTCCTGAGGGGTCTTTGGCCTAGAAAGAAAAAGAAAGAAAGAAAAAGTTACCATAAATAAAGCATAAAGGAGAATATTTGTAGCTGAGGGTGAAATGAGAGGCATTTGAGCCTCTCTTTGAGCTTGGTTGTTTTCTTGCAGATGTTTCATTACCAAACTAGGTAATGTCATCAGTGCTAATAGGTGATGAGGTTACCTAGTTTGGGTAATCAAACGTCTGCAAGAAAACCACCAAGCTCAGAGAACACCAAGTACTCATAACTAGACATGAGAGCAAAGAGATAGCTTATGTCCAAATGCTTTTATTTGGTGTATAACAGGAACGAACTCAGCTGCCTTTTGTGGCCTATGTCTCTTCAATATGCCGAAGCTGGAATATTGACAATTCTACCTGGATCTCTTCATTTCTAGAAGATGGGTTTATAAGTAATCTCTTCAATACAAGTAATGGAATTCTACTTTTGAACCAAGAGCTTAAAACAGATCTCTGGAGACAGCCGTAAAAACCCAAGTTAAGCATTAAGGTTATTAGCGTAAAGCTTCACTATTCACATTCTTCTTTTACCTGCCCCAAAAGGCAAATATCAAGTTTGCCTGAACAAGACTTTTAACATTATAAAATTACACAAGTTATCAAACCCCTAAATATGGAATATGGAACGTAACACACATTTGAGTAGTTTTGAATCAATAGCCTCCTGGCTATTTGCAATATTTTTTAACCCATTCCAGATGGGACAGGCCATTCAGACCTGGTCTGAACCATTCAAAGTCCCCTATATCAGGGGTGTCCAACCTTGGCAACTTTAAGGCTGATGGACATCACTCTCAGAATTTCCGAGCCAGATGTGCTGGTTGGACAATTCTGGGAATTGAAGTCTGCAAGTTTTAAAGTTGTCAAGGTTGGATACCCCTGCTTTATAGACTTAGTCATACACTATTCAGTCATACTGCAAAAGAAGGAGTATTAAAAGTGCCGTATTATGATTTTGAGGAAGGTGAAGACCTGGATTTAATGATTGACAGAATGCTGCTTGGGATCAGACCATCCTCAATCTCCCCAGTCCTAACCTTTAATAAAAGTGATTAAAAATCAATAGAAATTGATCATTTGCACTTAATACCCTGCCTCAATGCTGCTCGTGTCCAAAATTCCCGTGTTGAAATAGTTCTCCCTTCTGTTTTGCAGTGGTGGGAGGGGGGGGGATGAAGAATTCAGAAACTATATTTGCTAAGGTTTACACAAAGAAGAGCAGGTAGCCATTTTTTTAATCAAGTCAGAAAGTAGCCATTTTCACTTATCTACCTCTAGATGGCACCACCCATGAAAAAAATTCCATAGGACTATCATTCTCTTTTTTACATGTACATTTTTTATTAAAATGCTTCATCAAGAAGATAAAAAAAACAATACAAACTAGCGGGGGGGGACAAAAAGATGCAAGAAAATAAAATAAAATGAAGAAAAACAGAAAAAGGAAATATAAAGAAATGATTTTTAACATTCTTCAAGCAGCTGCAAGTACTGGTATATTTTGACCTCTCTCTCTAAAGTTAACATCATATTGCTCATCTTTCTATAATAGATCCTGTCTAATCATCAAAAATCACAAGTTCAATCCCCCCCCCATTTTTAAACAAAATGCCGTTAAGAGGTTTCCAGTCACCACATAAGACTATCATTTTCCTAAGCAACACATAATAAATAATAATAAGTATGTCTTAACAAAGAAACAATGAAAGAGAAAGCTTGATCTCTGCTTTTTTCATGTTCAAGAAAAGAATTTATGGCTGTTCCTCCTGCCTGAAGGACAGCTGTGTGGGAGGGAGAGAGCAGTGAATCTACCAATTGCTGTTCTGAAACTACTCTGCAGTAAATTGATTGGAAGCAGAATCCTGTCTGGATTTTGTTGTTGAAGGGAAGGAAAAATGGACTGTGTGGGCCAGCACAATGAGGTGTATTTTGCTTTTGTTGTCCAAAATCAAGAATAACACGAGGTGATTCTTCCAAGTGGAATTCTTTATTGTTTCACAACTAAAGACAAAATTTTGCCAGACTGAAGACTGGATACGATCTGCATCTACTGTATATCAACCTACAAATGCAATTGACCCCCAAATTTCTGTTGCACCATTTTATGACTTTCTTGCCACTGTTGTTAAATGAACTGTTGTCTATGGCAGTTTCCTGGTTCCACTAGAATGCTGGCTGGGGAATTCTGGGAGTTGAGGTCCAGACATCTTCAAGTTGCCAAGGTTGAGAAACACTGCACTAGGGAGTGCCATACTCGGTTCTGATTGGTTCCTGCTTGACAGCTGGCATATATTAAGAGCTGTCAAGCAGGGTCTCAGTGTTGTCATTATCTGAGACAGGCGCGTAGTGAAATGCCACGTTGGCAACCTGTTAGCAATAAACTGTTAGCATTAAGAGATCTGGCTTGCCCCCCTCCACCCAAGTTCTCCCAGATAGAACATGAACCACTGCAGTTGTTTAGTTAGGAATGCAGGAGTTGAGTGAATCTGGCTTCCCCATTGACTTTGCTTGTCAGAAGGTTGCCAAAGGGGAATCACGTGACACTGGGACACTGCAACCATCATAAATATGAGTCAGTTGCCAAGAGTCTGAATTTTGATCACGTGACCACAGGAAAGCTGCAATGGTCATAAGTGCGAAAAATGGTCATAAAGCACTTTTTTCGATGCTGTTGTAACATAGAACAGTCACTAAACAAATTGTTGTAAGTCGAGGACTACCTGTACTCTGTGAACTCTTAGAGAGGCACTGCCTTCACTCTGTTTCTCTCATAAGATCTGGACTGAGTTGCCTGTTATTCCCCTCAGAATCCAACTCCTTAGTACATTTGACCACAGTTCCTGACTCAAGGAAGAAAGGGATGTACTGAGCAGGAGGAAGAGTGTTTAGACCACCTGTATCACTAGCTAAACTTAACATGTGATGTGGCCAAGTGTCAATGCAACCGTTCAATCGCCAGTTCTAAACTGCAAAAATGTTATATGGCAGGGGTGTCAAACTCAAGGCCTGTGGGACAGATTCGGCCCATGGGATGCTTATAGATCTGGCCCACGGTGCTGCCATGGGAACAATGAAGGACTGGCCCATGGTGCCTCTGCCAGCAGAAACAGAGCTTGGGAGAGTCGTAGGCGGCCCTCATGAGCTTCATTTTCGCTGGCAGAGGATTGCAGGAGACCAACACAGCTGAAAGTGGAGCTCGGGAGCCTGTTTTCACTGGCAGAGCACTCGAGCCACCAAAGGCGCCCCCGACATGAGTGATGTTGAGCTGGCCATGCCCCCCCCCAACCACAACCACCCTGCCCCCCCCCAGGTCAAACACAACCCTCATGCGACCCTCAATGAAATCAAGTTTGACATCCCTGTTATATGGCGATGGAGAAAGTAGCAGATAGAACATCTGAGATTAGATTATTGCTAATCCAGTCTCTGGAGCCTAGTCAACTTTGGAGGCTTAAGTCCATGCCTCTGTAGGGTTGGATTTTTTTCCCATTTTTAAATTATTTATTTTTTAATTTAATTCTAAATTTTTATTTGAATAATACATTTTTAAAAGCCTTTCCATTTGACAAGAATCCAATAAAATGTGGAAGATAATAATAGCAATAGCAATAGCAGTAGACTTATATACCGCTTCATAGGGCTTTCAGCCCTCTCTAAGCGGTTTACAGAGAGCCAGCATATTGCCCCCAACAATCCGGGTCCTCATTTTACCCACCTCGGAAGGATGGAAGGCTGAGTCAACCCTGAGCCGGTGAGATTTGAACCGCTGAACTGCTGATCTAGCAGTAGCCTGCAGTGCTGCATTTAACAAAAAAAAAAAAAAAAAAAAAAAAAAAAAAAACACAAATATGTCATCATTTGTCAATCATTAAGACATTAAAGTACAATTTTTTTTTGTTGTGTGTATCCCTCCCTCCCTCCACCCCCCCACCCCCCCTCCTCCTTCCCCCCCCCCCGACTTCCCAGAACCCGTACACGGTATGGATTTTTAACTAACACAGTCTAAAATCTATTGAGAAAAAAGAAATAAAGAAATTAATGACATTCTAGATTGACCTTAGCTTCTTCTTACTGAACTGACTTTTAACAGTTTAAATCATTTCTGATCTTAAGCATAGGCTAACTGGAATTTCTTAGTCCCGTATTTATTTTGTATATAGTCAATCCATTTTTTCCAGTCTCGTTTATATCTCTCATTTGAATGATCTTTGAGATATGCCGATATTTTAGCCATTTCAGCTAAGTTTGTTACTTTCAATGTCCATTCTTGGATTGTAGGCAAGTCTTCCTTCTTCCAATATTGCGCCACCAACAGTCTTGCTGCAGTTATCAGGTGCAGAGTCAAGTTGGTCTCTACCACTGTAAAATCAGTACATATACCTAGTAAAAATAACTGAGGACTAAACTTTATCCTTCTTTTAAAAACATTTTGCATGACCCACCATATTTTTATCCAAAATGCCTTAACCTTTTGGCAGGTCCACCATATATGATAATATGTAGCATCGAGAGAACCACACCTCCAACATTTAGGCTGTACATTCGGATACATAGAAGCCAACTTTTTAGGATCTAAATGCCATCTATAGAACATCTTGTAAAAATTTTCTCTCAGATTTTGAGCTTGTGTAAATTTCACATTTCTTACCCAGATTCTTTCCCATGTATCCAACATTATTGGTTCCTCAATATTTTGAGCCCATTTTATCATACAATCTTTAACTAATTCTGTTTCCGAATCCATCTGTATTAATACATTATATATCCTCTTTATATGCATTAAGCTTTGATCTCTTATTTGTTTAAACAGATTATCCTCAACTTGAATAAAACCAATTTTTTGATCTATTTTCCACCTAGCCTGTAATTGCCCATACTGGAACCATGTTTGAACTACCTTCTCCTCTTTTAATACCTCTAAACATTTTAATTGTAATACCCCCCTTTCCGAGGTAAGAAGCTGTCTGTAAGTAATTCTGTCCTGTCTTTGTGCTGTATTCATATTTTCAATTGCGTGTCTAGGAATTGCCCACATGGGTATCTTGTCATTTAATTTATATTGATATTTCTTCCAGACCCGCAATAAAGCATTTCTTAAAATATGACTTTTAAAGGTCTTATCCAATTTTTTGTTGAATAACAGGTAAGCATGCCAACCAAATACCAGATCGTGTCCCTCAATGTTCAATATTCTATCATTGGTTAAATGAATCCAATCACTAATTGCAGATAATGCCACTGCATCATAATATAGTTTTAAATTAGGTAGTTTCAATCCTCCTCTCTCACGTACATCTTGCATTATTTTCATCTTTACCCTCGGCTTCTTTCCTGCCCACACAAATTTGTTGATACCCTTCTGCCATTCTAAAAGGTTCGCATCTTTTTTAAGTATAGGTAACATTTGGAAGAGAAATAAAAATTTTGGTAAAATGTTCATTTTCACTGCCGCTATCCTACCCAGCAAAGATAAGTGCAATTTCTCCCATTTTTTCATCTCTGTCTGTATGCTATGCCAAAGTGGTTCATAATTATGCTTATATAATTTCCCATTTGAAGTTAAAATGTTAACTCCAAGATATTTGACTTTTTTAACTACCTCACATCCTAGCATCACTCCTAATTCTTCCTTTTGTTTAATATTCATATTTATAGCTAATATTTTGGTTTTTCCTAAGTTTATTTTAAAGCCCGACACTTGACCATATTGATTAATCATATTCATTAAAACCATACTGGATTCCTGCGGTTGTTCCAATATTATGACCAAATCATCCGCAAAAGCGCGGACTCTATATTCTTGCTGCCTAATCTTGATCCCTTTTAAACCATCCAAGCCCCGTATTTTACTCAACAATACTTCCAAAGTTATAATAAACAATAATGGGGACAAAGGACAGCCCTGTCTTGTACCTTTTCCAATTTGAAAAGAGTCTGTTAGACTTCCATTGACTATGATTTGTGCTGTTTGCTGTTGGTATATTGCTTTAATTGACTGTAAAAAATTATCTCCTATCTGCATTTTTTGCAGTATCTTCAACAGAAATTGCCAATTAACTCGATCAAAGGCCTTCTCAGCATCCAAAAATATAAACGCAGCAGGGATCTGGTTGTTCTTTCCCAAATATTCTAATGCATTAATAATTAATCTAACATTACTTTTCATCTGTCTCCCTTGTATAAAACCTGTTTGGTCCGTATGTATCAATTGTTGAATGACCAACATTAACCTATTTGCTAATATTTTAGTAAAAATTTTATAATCTACATTCAGTAATGAAATGGGTCTATAATTTTTGGGTTGAGTAGTATCTTGATCTTCTTTGGGTATCAAAGATATAAACGCTGTCTTCCAAGATGGAGGGACTTTACCTTCCGTTTGAATCATATTAAATAATTCTCTAAAAGGTTCTACCATTTCTAACTGTAAGTTTTTGTAGTAAACCGCTGTCAAGCCATCTGTACCTGGTGCTTTCCCTGGCTTTAATTGCTTAATTACCTGCAGGATTTCCCCCGAGGTTATTGGTTGATTCAATTTTTGCCTGTGTTCTTCTCTAACTGAAGGTATTTTCTCCTTGTCTAAATATTTGTCTATGTCTAAACCATTAATTTTATCCCCTTTATACAGTTCTGTAAAAAATTCCCAGAAAGCCTTTTGAATCTCTTCCTGTTGGAACACCTCCTTCCCTCTGTAAATCAGTTTAGATATATTTCGAGTTTTCCTTTTTTTCCTAATCTGATAAGCTAACCATCTGCCAGGTTTGTTTGCATTACAAAAAGTATTGTGTTTTGCATATAATAAATTAGTAGCTACCTGGTCAGAGATCAACATGTCAAATTGAGATTTTAATATGTTAATAGCTTCCTTAACCTTTGTATCGTCTGGTTTCCTTGTTAACTCCAGCTCTTTTCTCTTAATTTCCTCTTCCAGTTCTGTTCGTTTTAACCCTTGCTTATTTCTATGTGTTTTATTTATATTCATCAAAACTCCTCTCATATACGCTTTGCTTGCATCCCATACAAATTCCATAGATGTACCCTTATTCATATTCAAAACAAAATATTCAGATAGTAATTTTTTACAATCATTAATATAGTTTTCATATCTAAATAAATTTTCATTCAGTCTCCAAAACCTTCTTGCCTGCACTACCCTTCCCAACTCCATCCAAACTGGGTTATGGTCCGAAAGGACTCTAGCTGCAATCTTTGTTTTCTTGACCCTAGAAAGCAAATCATTAGTGATTAGAATAAAATCAATCCTTGAAAGGGATTGATGCCTGTCCGAGAAGAAAGTGAAGTCATATTCCTCTGCATTTCTTTCTCGCCAGATATCTCTCAATTCAAAATCATCCATAATGTCAAAGAAAGATTTGGGTAACTTTGCTCGCATCTTGGTATTTAAGCGGGAAATCTTCTTATCTCTCTTAGTGTCTATCACTCCATTCCAGTCACCCAATAGTATACAGGAACTATAGTCCCACTGTACTAATTTAGCATGAAGATTTCTATAGAATCTATCTTGCTGTTGATTGGGAGCATAAATTCCCAAAAGTAATGTCTTTTTCCCTTCTAAGATTAAGTCTAAAGCAATATATCTTCCGAAGGGATCTGCTTCTATTAATTCAGCTTTCATATCTTTTCTTAAGTATACAACTATACCATTCTTCTTTTCCATAGCAGAAGCTGCAAAATGTTGACCAAGTTTTGAGTTGATCAGATATTTTTGATCAGTTGACTTAATATGAGTTTCTTGCAAACAAATTACATCATTCTTAAACTGTTTAAGATAATGAAATATTTTCTTCCTCTTCTGTGGAGAGTTCAGTCCGTTGACATTCCATGTTAAGATCTTAGTTGTCATCTTTGGTTGGTTGAAGCATTTTTAGAGCTTCCTGCATGGCCTGTTTGACCTTAGGTCTAGCTCCTCCCACTGCTTCCAGATTTGTTGTTGTAGTTCCTTGATCGATGGCCGGTGATTGTTGACGCTGTTGCTTCTTAGCTTGTTTCTCCATACGTCTAGTAGTCATGCGGCTAGGTCTTGGTTCCATAGCACCTTGCACTTCTAGAGAAGAGAGATGCTCCATCTTGTCTGGTGGTTGTATAGTTTGCTGTCTATCCTGTCCTTCTTGTGGTCTTTCTCTAGGTCCAGATGGTGCAGGGTGTCCGGCCTTCAATATATTATAATAAAAATCTCGGGCTTTCCATACAGAGTTGAGGCGGTACCTTTGCTTATCAAATGTAAATATGATGCCGAATGGTGCATCCCATCTATACTGTATCTGACGATTTCTGAGTTCTTCGACCAAAAAAGCGTAATCTCTTCTGGCTCTTAACATTTGAGGTGGTATCTCTTTCAAAACAGCCAGGTCTTTACCGCCAATTTGAAGCTTAGTGTTATAAGACGCTTGCGCCACCTCGGCTCTAAATAATGTTAAATGGTTGGCTGACTTACTTTAAAAAAACAACCTGACGAGAACATATTTTGGAAACCGTAGAAGCAATTTGAAGGTCCACTAAAAAATAACGGGAGCTGAGAATGTCAAGGTTCTTCTGATAACAACGCAGGAGATAAAGAAATTAAGCAAGGAGGGAATTTGGTGGGAGTCAACCAGATTAAGGCTGCAAATATACTTTCTCAAGACTGTTTTGTTCTGAGAATGTCAGCTGCAAAAATAGGAAGGATCAGATTAGGAGTATGTTGAAAGTTTAAAAATCAAACAAAACCCTAACCTGAAATTTATGAACATCTTTTTTAGAGTTTGATGTCAGAATCTTTTGTTTGTAGTAATGCAGATCTAAATTATGTATTGGAGAGTACAGTTTGTCCAAGCGAATCTGCAATTTTGTGATTTTTGCTGTTGTGACTAGACACTGAGACTCTTTCAAAAGAAAAAAATCCGATAAACTGACAAGCTCCAGATACATTAACTTTGGACCAGAACTCCCTTTTTTATTGTCGTTTGTGCTATCTGCTTTTTTCTCTCTTTACGACTTAGTAAAGACAAAGTGCAGTAGTTATATTGGGGTAGGCAGTGGTGTATATAGTATCTTTCAAAAAAGAGTTTGCTGAAAATAATCTCAAATCTCAATGTAAATACAGGTTCTCCTCGACTTAGGATCACAATTGACCCCAACATTTCTGTTGCTAAGTGAAACATTTGTTAAGTGAGTTTTGTCCCATTTTAGGATCTTTCTAGCCACAGTTGTTAAGTGAATCACTGCAGTTGTTAAATTAGTAACACAATTGTTAAGTGAATTTGGCTTCCCTATTGACTTTGCTTGTCAGAAGTTTACAAAAGGGGATCACGTGACCCCGGGACAATGTAACCGTCATAAATATGAGTCAGTTGCCAAGTGTCTGAATTTTGATCAAGTGAGCTTAGGGTGGTGCAATGGTCATTATGTGTGAAAAACGGTCATAAGTTGCTTTTTTCAGTGCAGTTGTAACTTCGAATAGTCACTAAGTGAACTGTTGTAAGTTGAGGAGTACGTGTATGCACAGAGGCTTTTCAGTCACTATTTACAGAATCTCATATTTTAGACCAGGTATGTCAAACTGGCGGCCTGCGGGTTGGCTGCATCACACACAGGCCACACCCACTCCAGCTCCGCGAATGGGAAAAATATCATGAAAGATTAAGTGACGGCAACATGACATGGCGAGTTTGACACCCATGTACTAGAGAGACTAAACTTTTGATTCCATGTGGTTATTTATAGTCTTTACATTATATAATGCAATGTAAGTGTGCATGTGGCCTTAAATATATGTGAAATGTAAGGGGAAAAATAAATAGGGGATAGAGGACAAAAGGAAAAAGCAGCTTACAGTATGCATAAAATAAGATCAACTTTTAAAATTGTAAATTTTAAGACCTAAGATATTTTTGAATAATAAAGTGAATTCTAGGAATAGGAGTAGAAATGTTACAGAGATACCTCCTAGAAACAAGATATTTATGAGAGTTCAAATTCTAATGAAGTTCACCTATATTCCAAAAATCAAAGCACAGAATGCCATTTTTATGATACATTACCTATTTGGGACCCTCAAATCTTATGAGTGCCAGAGACCAGTTCCGTGGTGGGTGATTTTTCTGTGGACAGGTATGTGTGGCTCAGTAGTGGGATTCAAACATTTTTACCACCGGTTCTGTAGGCGTGGCTTGGTGGACGTGGCAGGGGAAAGATACTGTAAAATCTCCATTTCCACTCCTCTCCAGCCGTAGGTTACTGTGAAATCCCCGTTTCCTCCAATCAGCTGGTACGCAGGAGGAAGAGAATAGATGGGGGCAGGGCCAGTCAGAGGTGGTATTTACCGGTTCTCCAAACTACTCAAAACTTTTGCTACCAGAGGGAAGAAGGCAGGGCTTAGCAGTGAGAAGATGGAGTTTCAGGCTATTCCTGAAATTACCCTATTCCAAAGGAAATTGGACGGGTCGTTTCGGACCCTAGCTGTCCCGGAGAGTCAGTGAAAGGTTGGAGGACATCCAGTGACCTCAGAGACGTTCGCAAGTCTCTGGG
This sequence comes from Thamnophis elegans, assembly GCF_009769535.1. Classification (NCBI taxonomy): domain Eukaryota; kingdom Metazoa; phylum Chordata; class Lepidosauria; order Squamata; family Natricidae; genus Thamnophis; species Thamnophis elegans. Next base: position 67,053,645 of record NC_045543.1, on the reverse strand, counting down.
GGGCTTGGAATTTAACCTCCTTTGCCAGTTCCTTCTGGATTAGCTGTAAGCTAACCGAAACTGCATGTTGCCCCTAAGAATGGTGGGAGTGTTTTCAACTGGTAAGCTGATTTTTATTACTCAAAGAGATACGGTCCGCATTAAAATTTAAGCTAATTGAAACCAAAGAACAGAAGAATTTAGTGGCGAATTGGTTTTTTTTAATGGGTTTATGGCCGGTGGTTACCCTATTTTTTAAATGTTTTAAATGCTAATTACGTGGATAAAGGAAAGATTACGTCAACATTCCATCTGACTCTCCTTAAGTGGGCTGTAAACCAATTTACTATAATTTGGCTTCTTACAATTTGACACTTTTATTGCTTGGCTGTGTTGGTCTAAGATCAGATAAGATTGCACAGCTCCCAGCGTGTTTTTACTTGCAAATATCTTAAAGCTTCTAGCTGCGTCACAACATGGCGTCTATACATGCTTCAAATGATTCGTTTCAAATGATTTTCTCCGCATTTCAAAAGTTGTTTGACACATATGGAAGATTTGAAAAAAAGTTGGACTATTTGTTGTTTTTAACATTAAAATATGAAGAAAAAAGTGAGAACGTTGAATGTTTGAATGTTCCTGAAATACAAATGAAGAATGTCAGAAATGAAGTTTCTCAAATTGCTGACACGCCGGGCGTCTGGTTTACTTCGGAGGGAGAAAGAGATGCAACGCTTGAAAGGGGTGCAGCCATACAGAAGATTTATTTCAAAAAACAGAGCGCAGGAGGAATGAGAAGCATTAAAGAATCTATATTTTATGAAACATCATTTGCAGAATTTTCGATACTACCCTTCAGAATTAAAGACAAGCTGAAAAGTGCAACAAGCCTAGGACAACGTTATTACATCAGAGGCATCCAAAGCAAAAAGGTGCGAAGATATTTCTGTTTGGACTTGCTTATAAAAACATTTGGTGAACTTGTTCCACGAATGGCAATAGGACTAAGGAGGTTTTGTTATTGGAGAGACATAGGCTGATAGATGGAAGAATACAATTTAAAATTAGCTAAATCTAATTACTCTTATTTGTAATAGACATAGCTGAATAATAATTGATATTGATAGTAATGTATATAATGTGGAGTTGATATGATAAATAATAATTGGATATGAGAAGGGAAGGTTGGAAATATTTTTGGACCATATACAAAGGTTATTAATCACAATAATTATCACTATTAAAAAATAAAATAAAATATATACAGTTAAATGTTAACTAATATGGGGAAAATGTTATGATATACGATATAATTACATAAAGAAGGGAGAATGATAATAAACTATACTGCATGGAAGATGGAATTTTTGATATTAAATATTATGGATGTTCAGCTAAAACAGGATATGAGGATTTGATGTTAATAGAGGATTTTACAAACAAGTAAATGAAATGCTAGCATGTGGTTATGGATTAAATCTTTGGCATAGTTAAGGATGAAGGATGTTTAAATAACTGTAGTCAACTAAAAGTGGAGGTATAATGATGTCAATATGGTAAACATTTGTTAAGATATTTGAATTAATATGAATTAATGGAAGAGGTGCACCAAAACATGTTGTAACCAGCTGATATACTTTTTTTATAATATATACCTGTGTTCTTTTTTTTGTTTTGTTTTTTCTTTTTTTTTCTTTTTTTTTCTTTTTTTTTCTTTTTTTCCCCCCCTGCCTTGTTTTTTGTTCTTTTTGTCTTCTTTGGTTTTTTTATTTTTTACTTTCCCACTGGTGTGGGCATGTATTGTTTAAGAACAAAAATAATAATAATTATTATTATTATTATTATTATTTTAATAACAATTATATTCAAATGAAAATGGATATATGATGATGGTGACATGTATGAATATTTGAGTTAAAATGCTCGAGTTAACATGAATTATGTTTGTTGACTGTGGAAGAGATGCACAAAAGTCTATTTGTAACCAACTGATACACTTTCTATAGCATGTAAAGAAGGATGTTGTATTTGTTTTAAATTAAAAATTTAAAAAAATTTAATAATAAAAAACTTTTGCTACCGGTTCTCCAAAACTGGTCAGAACCTGCTGAATACCATCTCTGGTGTGGTTGTCCCAGGCTGTCTGGAACCCACATGTGCATGGATGGGATTTTGCTTCCTTGCATAGCCTAGCTCCTTGTAAGCCACAGACCATTGCCCATCTGCAGCCTGGGGATTGGGGATCCCTGTTTTAAAGGACTTTTAAAAAATTAACTGTAAGCCCAAGGCAAAAAGAGTGGGGACACTGTTGTGAAATATGTTTCTCAATATTAAAAGCGCTTAGTTCAGCAAAGCTTTGTCAATTCTAATTAAAAGATATGAAATGATTCACAAAGAATACCCACTCTACAGTATACAACTTCAATGAAATCGGTGCATAACTAAATACGGAGATCTCTCACTCGCTAGGATCATACTGTGACTCACTCAAGAAGCCTTGCCTATATTCAGGATACGATTTGTTTGCCCTTATTAAGAACTAGTTGCCTGTGGCAATGTATATACCTGTGATGGCGAACCGATGGCACGTATGTCAGAGGTGGCAGGCAGCGCCCTCTCTGATGGCACATGAGCTGTCGCCCCAGTTCATCTCCGTTGCGTATTCTGGTCTTCAGGTCTCTACCGGTCTCATGCGTGTGGGGGGGCTGTGCGCACCTGCACAGGGTGCATAAATGGGGGGCAGGGAAACTGTAGAGGGCATGTGCGTGCATGCACAGGGTGGGGTGCATACGGGGACCTCTGTGTGCATGTGCAGGGGTGGGCCGCATGTGTGGGGTACTTGCTTATGCATGGGGGCAGGGCACATGTGTTAGGGCCACATGTGCATTGCATTTTAAAGGTTCAGGTGGGTGGGCGTGCGCACATTCGCTCACACACGTGCATTGGGCATTCGGTCCAGACAAGGTTAGCCATAACTGGTATATACAATTCAGATTAGCAAATTAGCAGTGTAATATCACATCATCCTAACTTCCATTATACAATTCACAACTGACTAGGTTCATATGGGAGAAGACAAACGTTTAAGCAGGAAAGGACAGCAACAGAGATAGAGTTGAGTTGATGGCTCAAAGCTAAAGGTGGTTTTTCAAAAGGCAACTGGATTGGGTTTTTTTTTTTTTCCCGTGGAGGAAGAAAAAGAAGAAAAAGCACTTTTGAGACAACTATGACCTGGGTAACTGGATTTTTAGGAACCTATATTCACATGATTGGGAAAAATGATGCTACGTGATGGGAAAAAATGAATTTAAGGAATAGATCTAAGTATCAGACTTCATTCAACAGTTTTACCATCTTTTCAAGAACCTGAGATGTGTTTGTGTGTATTTCTGTATTTATATATCCATCACACTTTCATAAAAACATTTACAATGCATTAATAGCAAGTCAGCAAAATCATAAAGCATAGCACAACATTCTGCAAGATATGTCATTAGCAATTAACTGAAATTAGTAGTTAATTAATGTCATTGAAGAAAAAAAGGGCAGATCACATCAGTCAAGTCAACAATTTCTCAAATAATTATTTTATAATTAGAATATATATATATATATATATGTATGTATGTATGTATGTATGTGTGTGTATATATATATATATATATATATATATATATGTATGTATGTATGTATGTATGTATGTATGTATGTATATATATAAACTGTTTAGTAAATGGTGTGCTTATGAAAATTGTTGGCATAAAACAAGCCAGAATATTGCAACAATGAAAAGCCATGTCATTAATCTACATCTTCTAAAGGCTTTTATTTTGTTTTCAAAAATCTTAAATTCTAAGTGCACTTGCATTCTACAAAAGTACTCTTGAGGTTTTATGTTTATGGCCTGCATACTATTTAGATAATAATGCAAGTGCATACTAGATAGTAATAGAATTGAAACTTTATTAATCAAAATAATACTCCTTCACTCCATATGGTCAACACGCATTAGATTTACCTCTAAAATATCAAAAGTTACTCTTAGAGTAAAAAGACTGAATGTGACAAACATACAACATACATGAAGCATTGGAAGATTTAAAGTGGCATCTACCTTCACATGCAAATGTTTTGTTTGGCGAAATTCAATTTAGAAGTAGTAAAATAGATTTTGTAGGCAGCATCAAGATATATTCTGTACAGGAAGGAGATTTAAATTTTCAAACAAGGTTTGAGCTGTACTTTGTTTCTTTTGCAACTAGTGAGGCCAGCATTATCCCATTGATTAAATAATTTATACAGTCAATGTATTTTTTTCATCTGTCTTCCATTTTTCGGGGGTTGTAACTTTGGCTAAAACATGTTTCAGAGTTGCTCAGTGAGCATCCATGGCAGATGAAATGCTCAAACTTAGTTCTCCTTGATCCTAGTCTAACACTTTAACCCAGGGGTAGGCAACTACCGTACGGCAACCTTACACCCCGTGGACTTCAACTTCCAAAATTCCTGAGCCAGCATTGACACCCATTGAGCATGGCTTTCTGGCAGTTGCTATATTGCCCACCCCTGCTTTTAACCACTAAACTGAATTTAGTGGGATTCAGTCAGTATATAATCAGGGTACTGCCCTCCACATGTGTTGGTTCTACAGTTCCTTTCATCTTCCACTAAGACATGGGGATTGAGAACAAGGAGGTTGAAAACGTATCTGGAAAGAAGGCTATTTTAGCAAATTTGATTCCCAGGGAACTGATGGACCCATCCAATGGGGGTATTCAGCAGGTTCAGACCGGTTTAGGCGAACCAGTACTGATGACCTTTGGGTGGAGATGGGACCGCCCCCCTGCCCCCGCACTATGTTGTCCTATTTAGCCACATGCGCCAGCAAAGCACATTCAGGAAGCAAGGCACATGTGGATGCTGAATGGCTCCTCCCTGGCTGGGGAATAAACAGAAGGAAAGGGGAGTGGTGGTCATAGGAGACAACAGTTTGGATTTCTGAAGATTTGAATCATGTTTCGTGTCTCAGAAACTGCTTGCCGGAACTTAATTTGCAGCTTTGAGGCTGGGAGTTCTTGGCCTTGCAATTATCGCCAGTAACTGATAAAGTCTGTACCTTAACTCCTTCAAGGGCTATTGCCTGGACTTTCGGTGTGTGAATTCATAGGAGATAAATAAATAAAGAGGGGTTTTTTTTGTGACAAGGAGTCTCTTTCTTGTTTCTGCTAAGGCTGGGTCAGAACGGATTCATATTCTAATACAGAAAATTCTTAAAATTAATATAAAGATAAAACCAGAGAGTTTTCTTTTAGGCTTAATGGAAAGAGACTTGGGGGGGGGATGGAACTTTGATGCTATACATTTGGCGGGAGCTAGATTACTTTACGCTCAAAAACAGAAGGACACTTTGACCCCAACAATGGACAAATGACTGTGAAAGTTGATAAGAGTTAGCAGAGATGGCTAAATTGACTGCTTTGATCAAGGGAAAAAACCCACAAATACCTTCTTTATTTCTAAGTGGAAACCGCTTCTGGACTTTGTACTTGAGGTGAAAAAAAATGAAACTTTGATTTTGGGATTGACTTGTTGTTATAGAAATGGCAAGTTTAAACTATTATGTAAAAATAAAAGTTGAGGTTTGATTTTAATGCCTTATTCTACTGCATCAAAAATTGGAAGTCAATGCCTTTTCTTTGTCCCCTCCTCTCTTCTTCTCTGCACTGTTCCCATCCCCTTTCCCTTCCCTATTTCTCCTTCTTTTTGCTTTTTTTGTATGTTATATCATAAATTAATAAAATTGTTATAAAAACACACAAAAAAGGCATTGAAGAAAGTGACATTATTGTTTTTCATAATTCCATAAAACTATGAAACCTTTGCAGCATCCCCAAGGTCATGTGATCAAAATTCAGATGTTGGCAAATGACTCATATTTATGACCTTTGCTGTGCCCCAAGGTCATGTGATCACCTTTTGCATCCTTCTGACAAGCAAAGTCAGTGGGGATGGCACATTCACTTAACAACCAGGTTACTAACTTATTAACTGCAGTGATTCATTTAATAACTGTGACAAGAAAGGTCGTAAAATGGGGCAAAACTCACTTAACAAATGTCTCACTTAAGAACAGAAATATTGGATTCAATTGTAGTCATAAAATGAGGGCTACCTTTACAGGCAATGGATGCTCTTAATCACCCTGGTGTTTGCTTAATGACCATGGTGTTCATTTTATTTCAACTGAATTCACTTAAAAACAACTACAAAAAAAAGATTTTAAAAAATCTGATGTGTGGTAACACACTTAACAATAGACACAACTTAAGACCAAACTTCCAGTCAATTCAATTACAGTTGTAAGACGAGGACCACCTGTGCTCTCTGTTTGGGGAAAAAAACATATACAGATAACATTTGAGATCAAGCTCTAGTGAGTAGAAGCTAGGGGTGTGTTATTGCTTTCAAAAGATTGTCATGATGCATACACTCGTAGAAATAGAGAAAACTGCTTTTACATCAAAACACTGGCCAATCTAACTCAATATTTACTATTACTACTAAAAAAGGCTTATCTTGTCCAAAACAAAACCATTTCCCACTTTTACTTGAAGATTCAAAGACTGAACTAGGGATTTCCAGCCAATATTCTCTTCAAACATTTTTAGAACTGAAAAGAAGGATTGAAAGATGGATGGATGGATGGATGGATGGATGGATGGAAGGAAGGAAGGAAGGAAGGAAGGAAGGAAGGAAGGAAGGAAGGAAGGAAGGAAGGGATTTTCAAGTGTTAAAGACTTCCATAAGCACCCATAAATAAAATTCACATACATAGGGATATACCAAGGATATGATTGCATAGAAAGAGTGCAATAGATATTTTCATAAAAGCATTGATAATATTTTCCTCAAATGTAATCTATTATATTTGTGCTATTTTTAACAAAGGTAGTTAGAGAATTATGTTGATTTTACGTAAACATTTACTAAGAAATGACATGTTTTGAAAGGGCAATCCAATATTAAAATTTGAAAGGAAGTTTGCTTTTTATTAGAGTGTTTCTTAAACAAGATTCTTCCATTACTACTTCTAATGTAGCTTTTACTCTGAATAAAGTCCTATTGACTTCATAATACTTTCCCAATAAAGCATGTTGGGTCCCCCCACCCCGAAAAAAGAACAGAGGAAAAATTATTCTAAAAGAAAAGTAAATAAAAAAAATAAATATCCACATTAGAAGATCAATCATATAAAACAGCTTTATAAATACAATAGTGTGGGTTTTAGGAAGATTAAAAATGGCTTGAGCTAAAAATATTTTTACCCCTTGGCAACTTTTATGAGTTATTCTAAGCCAGTATTTTTAATGTGACTTCTCCTCTGCACCAAGCCTGTTTAAAAATTTGCAAATGTTTCAGGAATTCTTGAATAAATGAAAGATTTAACCAAGGCTACAACAGAATGTATACCGTATTCTTATCCGGCAATAGAGGAATTTTTTTTTTTTTCTTCTCAAGCAAAGCGTCAACATCAAAACGGCAGGCATAATCAAGCAACTGAAGCCCCATTTCCTTTTTACTTGTGTTTCATGTGTGTGATGCACATTAAAAAGAGACACAGCTTCAACTGCCTAATTGCACCCCGTTTTGACGTTTTTGATCCTTCCCCATTCTCTTTTTTTTACCAAGTTAAAAACAGTACCAATTAATGATTCTACTAAATTTTTATTATACATCTCAAACCCAAAGAAGTGAAATGTACCAGCTGGTTAAATTTCATTGTTCTAATAAAGGTTAAAGAACTGAGTTTTGTCCAATCTAAACATGTTAACAGTATAGACAATTTGATACATTTTTATCTATAAAATTTTAAAAGATTAAAAACATGCACTAGGCCGTTAGTTTTCAATCAGCTGTTAGCATGTCAAAGTTATAATTGAAAATATGCTTATTTAGAAGTCCCATCAAAGATATAATTACAGAGATTTCTGGTTGTTGTTTAGTTGCTGCTGTTACTATAAAGTATCCCTAGGCTCATGTTACTGTAATATGACAATGTTGCATTAATAATGTTTAATTATGAATATCAACATAAATATTCAAATATGGAAGTAAACTGGGCATTTATTCTAAAACTCATTTTCCCCAAATATTGTCCCCTATCCCAGTGTGGAAAATATTATAAAAAAAATTACTTATAGCACAGGGACATTTTTGTTCCAGTGTAGTAATGTTGGCAAATGTTTCACTAACATGTTCTCTTAGAAGCACCAAGAAATTATGGTAAAATACCACAGCGTCAGCTCAAACTCAAATTGTACCTTAGATTTATATTTTACCTTTTCAATATAAAGCTCAAAGTAATGTAGATTGCGTAGACACAAAACTATAAAGTAGCTGGACTGAAAAACGGCTGGCCCAAAGTCACGAGGAGGTACTCCATGACTAAAGGTAATATGGATGTTCCATCTCTAACGCCTCAATCAAGAGATTCTTAAACAGCGGGGAAAGAATATTCAAACCATTTAGAGGCCAATAAAAAATGTCATCATGCTTCCACAGCCAAAGTATAGTCAAAACTTCAAAACTTGTTCAGCACTTTGCTAGCCAATTTGGTTGCACACTTGAATTGGTGGTTGCTATACCACAAAGTCTGTGATACACATATTAAATGTTAATTCTTAAAATTAAAATTTCTCGCCCAATTGTATAGTTTTATTCATTCAATGTGGGTGGGGCACATTAATTCATCAACCATTTTAGGCAGTTGTTCCATCAAATGTTTGACAAACCCAACCTTACACCACATCCAACAATGCAAAATTGGGCGTGTCCGAAATATTGGGATTATAATTCATAATTTTCAAGCCAAGATTGATGAAAAGGAAGGGGAAGTATATTCTCTTTAATCTGCAGTTGACATATGCTAATTTTTCATGGATAAAAGCAGCTAGATAACCCTGACTGGCTAAGCCCCAACAGGGGAGACCACCTGGGAATTCTAGTCCTGTAGGCTAAATTGGGGAAGTGAAGGCAAGAATCCCAGAAGGTGATGTTAAACTTCCCCCAAATCTGCATGGATATGGCCACCAGAAGTTCAACTCAAGGGTGTCTTTACTGATTGCAAATTTTTCCTATTGAGGTCTTTATATACACTTCCCTTAAAAGTTTGCCCATGATGATTCGAATGAACAAACCAACCTTTAGCCATCATCCCTGCTAAAGTCTAGTTTCTGTAGCATTGTCCTTCTTGAGGTTAAAAAGCTGCCTTTTTACTTGAAAGTGACTTAGGACAGCTACTTCATGCTTTACATTCTGATGCAAGTGACTCCCTTTTTTCCTGCCTCCATTTTCAAGGGCAACATCTGGAGGAACATTTTTCCTTTTTCCAGAAAAGGCCAATATCATTCTTTGCCCCTGAAACTGTTCCTGACAAATGTTGCAATGCAGGCCTGGAATACGAAGTGCAAAGGCGAAGAAAGAGACAATATAGTAATTTTTCCTAAAGGCCAAAAGATCAAGAAACATTCTTTCTCTCCCCCTCTTAAGATGTAGTCCTATTCATTTTACCTTGGGCTGTGACACCTAAATCATCAATTAATTGGGGGATTATTGGAGTGGAGTGAAATATTTCTAAATTTAAGATTATGCTTAATTGTGCAATCATGCTTATCATGCTTAAATAAATTAATTGCATTTTATGATGCCGTTGAGTTGAGATTTACTCCCAAGCACGCATGATTATGGCTGTTTGCCGCCTATATTTCCGAAATAAAAGGTGCAGAATTCAAACAACATAAAGAACTTTTCAGTTTAAATCATAAATTATTAAACTTAAGTGAACATTACACTTTATAATGCTGAATTTTCAAACATGAACTTTCTTTCTGAATTCATTGGGAGGGGGGAATGAAGTTTAATTTTCTAGTTAGATTTGAAAACTCAATTTCTTTTGCCATAAAATCATATGTAATCTAAATTTTGTAGTTTTAAAAAAATGTTTATGTAATGTGCTAAACAAGATCCACTCATAATTCTACTCGTAATTCTACTCGTAATTCTAAACAAGAGTGATAGTCAGAGAATAAGTTTAGCTGTTGATTTTTTTTTTCTTAAAAAAAGAAGAGGGGGAAAGAAATCAATGGACTTTGCATGTAGAGATCCCTGGAAATTGTTTTGTCAAAGGTAGAAATCAATTCCTTTCTGATTAGATTCTCACTAACTTCCACAAATTATGGGCACGAAAGAGCCAGAAATTCAAAGTGCAGAACAATGATTTACATTACAAGCTTTTAAACTAATAGTACATTAAAAGTATTCAAGGGCCCTTTTTTTAAAAAATGCATAAAAAGAAAGTCCTGTTCTCAATGGGCAGAAGTCATCACATCTAAATGACACAGTTGTAACTGGATCAGTGGGTGCCTTCTCTTTCAGTCTGATTTCCCAGAATACACAAGGAAGGGCCACAACTTTTCTTGCATAAGTGAACAAAAACTTAATCCTCCCCCCCCCCCACTTTCTGCTACATCTTTGCCTTATCCCACAACACTTCATTCCCCATCACCCCATCACCCAGAATGCAAATATTTGAGACCATAAACATCCAAATTCTTTTTCAGAATACCTTTCTGCATTGGCTCAAGCGCCCCACAAACCTGTGGGCGGCTTATGTTGGAAAAGCCAGGGCACCAAACCAATGGCGCCTCAGAGGGCAGAGTTAGAGTTATAAGAGGCAGAACCGCATCATGGAAAGAAAGAAAAAAAATGATCTACTATGGCCAACTCTAAGTAACCTACAAGAGAAACCTTTTAAGAACCTGGAGGCAAAACTAATGCACAGAACTATCGCAGCAGAGAGGGAAGAAAATTCCGAGGGGAAAAAAAGGGAGATTTGGGAGCTAGTCAGATTAAAGAAAGCAAAAGCCATTATCTCATCTCGAGAAAGAAAGACAGAGAGAGAGAGAGAGAGAGAGAGAGAGAGGGAGAGAGAGAGGGAGAGAGAGAGAGAGAGAGAGAGAGAGAGAGATTTGTAGCTATAACTTAACATTTCTTTTAAGAGTGAAAGTTGGCCACCTCTGGAATGGCGTCCTTAGTATTTACCTACCAACCATTAAAAAGAACTGAGATTCTCGGATAAACGCCTCGTATTTAAAATATGCAGACTCCCAAGAGAAAAGCGGGCTTTTTTTTTTAATTCACCTTCCACAGGCCTGGTTCACAAGTTTTATTTGGTCAGCCGGAGCTTAGTTGCAGCTGTGGCTAAAACCCGGTCTAGGAGATTTAGCCACCCTCCACGACGGAAGGCCTAAGCGCGGATTCAGACGATCCCGACGCGAGTCTGGCCGGCCGAAAAGAGGGTGGGGAGAGAGGGGGAGGCGATTGATTATCGGGGAAGGAATTTGGGGGGGGGGGAGTGGTCCTCGTGTTCTGACGAGTGGTTAAATATCCGTCTCCGTCCCGGGGAAAATCCACTTGAGGGTTGGCGCCCACTGCTTGCCTCCCGCCCCCCCTTCCCACCTTCGCAGTCTCTTGACCGTCGCCCAGCCAGGGGGCGGACCCGAGCGCTTGATGCGCAGACTGGCCGGCTCCCCCGGGCGCACTGCGTAACTCGAGGACGGAGTCGGCGCGCAGAAATACTCCACGTCCTTCCCCGGAGAGCGAAGAAGGCGCCCGCGATCCTTACCTGGCCGCCTGTCCCAGATCTGGGGAGGGGATTCCCTCCCTCACGCAAGTGATGCAGAGGCAGAAGTGAAGTCTTTCTTTCTTTCCAGCCGCTTCTGTTTCTAACCCCCCACTCACCCGCCAGCCCGCCCGCACGTAGCCGATCCGTCTCCAACTGGAGCAACCTCGGGGCCGCGCCTGCTTTCCGCCTTCACCCGAGCGGGCCGCCGCCCCTCCCCCGCCGCCGCTTTCTCCTCCTCGCCTTTGCGTCCCAAATGTCTGCGGCGAGCAGGCAGAAGGACTTGCGTGAGGAGAGCGCGAGTAATCCGGCGCGGCTCTGCGCTCCAGCGCCTTAAGACCTGTCCCAGGTAAAACCTCCGGGCGGGAGGGGGAGGAGGGGAAGCGACGTTTAGCAAACCGCAATAAAAAAAGGGGGGTGAGTGGAGTGGAGGCTGGAAAGTCAGCCTGGTATCTGCTTGCCCTGGCTGCAACCCTCCGCCTCCCCGCCAGACTTGACTTCCGAGCAAATCTTGGTTAGGATCCCAAGGAGCGCTGGGGCGGCGGCGGCGGCGGCGGCTCTAGCGACCAGCTACATGAACACCTGCTGAACGGGGGAGGGGGAGAGGGAAAAAGAACTGCTCGGGACTCAGCCACTAAACAAAAGCGCATCCCCGCGGGCGGGCACGCCCAAATCCAGAGAGACGGGAGGGCGTGATCCGCGCACTCACACACACTTTTCCTGAGCTTTTCAAGACTTGGTTGACGGTCCCTCGGCACGGTACGGAGCGTGGGAGGGAGGGGAGGGTAGATCGAAGGATGCCCTATCCTGCCCCCATCCTCCTCATCCTCTTCATCTTCCTCATCACCACCGCCACCATATTATCATCATCACTCCCATTCCTTGTGTGACCAAAGACAAATTCCTTGTGTGTCCAATCACACTTGGCCATAAAGAATTTTATTCTGTTCTGCCCTGTCCTGTCCTATCCTACCCTACCCTATCCTATTCTAGCTTTCCTACCCTACCTAACCTACCCTAACCTATTCTAGCTATCCTATCCTACCTTATCCTCTCCTAGCTATCCTATCCTATCATCATCATCATCATCATCGCAAGGAATCGAACCGTCCTGGTGGAGCCACGACCCCTTCATTTCTTGCCCCCACCAAAACAGGACTAGTAGGCAGGGCAAAGGTACAACTCCCCGCCAAGGCCGGCTCCGAAAAGTTGGTGGCGGGATTTAATTTTCAACTTTGTTTCGTCTCTCCGGCGCGCAAAGTGAGACGCTGCGGGCTTCGCAGAGTTTTCCCACCCCCACCCCCAGTTTTAAGGGGGGAAACTCCCGCAAGTGTCCGGCGCTGGTTCCCCCGCGCGCAAACTCGACGGCTGGCTGGGATGAGATCTTAAGGGAAGGCGGCGCGAATCTGTGCTGCGCCTTTGACGGTGGAAGCGTTGGTTGGTTGGTGGGAGAAGGGATGTGTTTCAGTTAAGTCGGATTTGACGGCTTTGATTCTCCGGTGAACGGGAAAGAAAAAGAGCGGGATGGCTTGATACCCGATTAAAGTCAAATAAACCCTTAATGCCCTTCTTGGTCTTCATTTTGGGCTAAGGCTGGAACGAACGAAGAATAACCATTTTCACTTCTGCCGACCAATTTTGTATGGATTAAAGAAAGGGGTATGTAGATGAAAAGCAAGTCAAATTTTAAGCAAAGATATTTCCCTGCTCCGCCTTACTACACACGGTGAGAAAAACGGATTTGGTGCTGACTTTTGAACAAAGTACCTTTTTAAAACAATTGGATTTACACAGATAATTTTAAAATCCTGATGCATTCTAAAGCTTCCCTTATGGTTCTGGAATGAACCTGATTGGGAACCCAATTTGGGGATGCTGACTTTCTGGTGGGTGGGGGAGATAAATGCCAACTGAATGCATTTATTCCACATTTGGGATGTTCAAATAGTATGTTCAGCCCAGATGTAACCAGACTCCACTCTAAGGATGGTAATAATGTTAAATTAGCTTAGTGGGGCAAATGTGAAGGAAGAAATTTGACAATAAGGAGTTATGTCTGGGTGAGATAGACAGTGCATTTGAACATTTACCTGGCATTCAATTCCAATGTTAAATAAAGTGAATTGATTACTTGTGTATTTTATATGTTTTTGAAAATTAATTAATCCTGTAAAAGTGTGCATCAATACCACAATATTCCCAAAGGAGGGGAAAAATATTATTGGTTTTTAGGCATTTCAAGGAAGGGAAATTCTAATCTGCAGTTGTAAGGAGTGTAAAGGAGTATGTCAAATGATCAGGCTTTTCTTATCAAACAGTTTATTTAAATTGATTAAGCTTGATATTCTGATTTTACCAGCCCTCCACCAATTTTTTTTAAAAAAACATTTGTGTTTGGGGTTTTCACTTTCCTTTCCAAGACCTAGTGTGGTTTTTTTTTTAACTTTCAATTTGAGATAAAAATTGACAGTCTAGAAAGCACTAGCACATGTTACACAAAGATGAAAATAGGTAAAATAATAACTAAACTAAAAATAAAATGGGAGAAAACACCGAGTAGCCTTTGTTCCTGTATTGAGATTTTGTAGGTACAGAGATGAATCAAAAGTTAACAGCTCTCACACATCTAGGCTGCAAGCCTGTATAAATTCCACAGAGCCATGCAAATGTAACCTTTTTCAAGGTTAGCTGAGCTGACTTTTTCAATTTGACTATGTGACAACTTCCTATTTCAAATTTAGTTTCGAAACAGTGTAAAATAGCATAGCAATTTGTGATCTTTTTTCAATGGAAACACTTGATTTCTCAGACCATCACTGAGACTTTCTTACAAGACTTTCTAGATTCCCTCAGCAAAACAAAAGATGTTTTCCCTGCTAATAACCATGCTTCCTTTGTGCTGTTACATTAAAAACATGATGCTATAGATATCTGCATGTGGCTACGTACCAGAATAACAGAAAACAGAATAACAGATTTGGAAAATATCTTGAAGGTCTTCTAGTTCAATCCCCTGGGAAACCCTGTAGCATTTCAGACAAATAGTTGTCCAGCATCTTCTATAAAAACCTTCAGTATTGGAGCATTCACAACTTCTGGAGACAAGTCATTCCACTGATTAATTGTTCTAACTGTCAGGCAATCGCTCCTTAGTTCTAATTTGCTTCTCTGATTAGTTTCCATCCATTTCTTCTTGTTCTACCCTCAGGTGCTTTGGAGAATAGATTGACCTCCCCCCCCCCCTCTTCTGCAATCCTGATTGCAAAATGGAAAAATCAGCAACACTCCCAATGGATTTAGAAGGGACAGTATGGGTGTTCCTTGAAAAATATCTGCAGCTAAAATACTATTTTCAGCTCCTGTATTCAGTGTTCTAAATTTCAGCCTAAAGGTCTAATCTTCAATCCATCCTTCAGTTTTTCAGCAGTCTAGAGACATATCCAAACGAATATGTTAAACAGTTTGTTTGGCAAGCTGAAAAATGAATGTTAGGAATGACTATTGTGCCATACATATATTATTTGAGAATACAATTTAAGACTTTACCAATCAAAATTCATTTTGAGTTTGTTCAAAATGAGAAACAATGATTGTGCTCTCACTTTTTATGAAGTAGATATACATCATTGTGTGTGTCTATAAATTCTACCCTAATAATTGAATTGTATCCCATACTTTTGGGGGGTACTTCACTTGCATTTGTTTTTCTTTAGTTGACTTCAGTAATTGGCATATAATTATGTTGGGGTTACTTATTACTATATTAATAGTTTATGTCGATACCTCTTGGTCATTTGGTAAGATGCATTTCAAAAATATTGATTGTTAAAAATGTATTTTTAACATTCTTTCTTTAAAGGCTAAAGGGATGTATTTTTAACCCATAAAATG
This sequence comes from Thamnophis elegans, assembly GCF_009769535.1. Taxonomy (NCBI): domain Eukaryota; kingdom Metazoa; phylum Chordata; class Lepidosauria; order Squamata; family Natricidae; genus Thamnophis; species Thamnophis elegans. The sequence goes on along the minus strand of NC_045543.1, from coordinate 67,038,095 downwards.
GGGTCTTTTATAACTTCTAAAAGGCACTGAAGATCATGAATGTTTAATTTTCTGCTAGAAGAAGCTTGTACTGTTGTTGTTTTATTTATATAGCTTATGCTATTGTAGGGGCTTAATCTGTTTGGTTTTAGGTTGAGTGTTTTATGATTTTACATTTTTATAAACCATCCAGAGAAAAAATAATGTGCTACATTAAACATTTTGGTAAATATATTATAAAAGAGACAAAAAGGCACATCCTATTATGCTTATACACAGCCTACAGAAACCAAAAGGCTTTTCAATAAATTTTTCTCTTGCCAGGAAGCTACTACGGTATGATAATTATGAATATTGGGCTCTCTGAATAGGATAAATTACAAAGGAGCTAGATTAGTGGCCTTGCTTCTTTTCAATTTTCCAATTCCTATAGTTGAAAAATATTATATGTCTGCATACTGATTCTTTGCATGTAGGGAGCTAACACTGTGGAAAACTGTAGAGGAAATTTCTAGGTGAAGTGGAACAGTGTTAAATATGGAGTTACTGAAAAAGAAATTAACTTTAAGTGTTTTCTTAGTGCCAGCAAGAATTTACTATAGTTCTTATGCCAAACTGCCAATTATTTTGATCAGAAATTTTCTGGAGATCTGCAGTTTTCAAAGTCCATCATTTTATCTTTGCTTTCAGTCTTTTGATAGAATGTTTACACTAGTTTATAAACCTTATTGAGAAAAAGACAATAATGGGGTAGACCTAATAAATCTACACGTAGATTTAAGAACAGAAATGCAAACTTGGCACTGTAAGACAACTTTGAGCCCAAGATGGAATCTTACAAATATTCTGTTCCGAACATGCTAGTCTTGGCTACTACCCACCATTCAATTACAGTTGGAGAAAAGATACAGAATCTTAGCATTAGGTTTCATGCATATCAGTTATAACAGTTCTCTTATTATTGAACAAAGTATTCAATTTACTTTTATTAGTGTAATTTTAATTCAGTTATTTGGATCTGTTTTAAATTCTGTCCTTGTATCTGCTTTCAGATACATAATGCACTCAGTTCACCTTGGTGGTAAGGAAGGGGGTAAACTTGATAACTATTTCCAGGGGAAGGAAAAGTGACAAATTGGATTTCCTTCCTTCCTTCCTTCCCTCCCTCCCTCCCTTTTTCCTTTTTTCCACTCCTTCCTCTCTCCATTCCTCTTTTCCAGTCCTTCCTTCCTTCCTTTTTTCCACTCCTTCCTCACTCACTCACTCCCTTCCTCCCTCTCCTTTTTTCCTTCCTTCCTTGCTTCCCTACTTCCTATCCTTCCTTTTTTCCACTCCATCCATCCATCTAGCCATCCGTCCATCCTTCCTCTAATCATCTGCTCTGATATTTTCACCACATTTAGTAGCTTCAGGTTTGCAGCAACAAAGTATTGACATTGCTGACATTGACATGGCCAGCATGACATGGAAAATGCCCACTCCTTGTACCCAGTATTAACTGTTCAGTTAATGACTTGACATTGTTGATACCATCTCCCTATGGAAATAGGAAGAGTTCCACCAGTGATTTGCCTGTTCTCTCTTATGGGCCATCCAAAGAAGACCAGGACTGATTGTTAGCTCCAAACCTACAAAAAATGTAAGAGGATCAAGGGGGGAAACTGGTATGCCTTAATGTAAAACCCCAGTAATGAGATGATCTTTTATTCTAGAAGAATAAAGAATCATATTTTATTCTAGAAAAAAAGGAAATCGGGACTCTTCCTCTCTCTGTTTAAAAAGGCTATGAAAGCTAAAATATTATGGAGGCTAGTTGTAGGAAGATGCTATGTTTGTTGATGGTGGCCAAAAATATCACCTTGGAAGCATCTTTTATGACTAGCAAGTTTTATTAAAAGTTTAAGCTTTCAAAAGATGATGTGGATTTTGTTTGAAGCATTGAGTATATGCTATGCTATTCCTCAAAGCTTCCATCTCTAAACTTTATAAAAGCAGGCAGCCATAACGGAGAAGCATGTTGCTTCCTTCAGTTAGAATTTAATTATAATTTTAGGCACTGCCAATAACAAAATGAAAAGATATTTATCCTGGACTGCCTTACATTTGGATGGAATGGATAGTAAATCCTGCCTGATGTTTAATTTATCCAGACTTAAGATGTTCAGGATACGTATCTACATGAAAACTATAAACAAACTTTTAGAATCCACTAACTTGACTTGATTAACTCTCAATAATATTGGAATTTAAAAAGTCTTAAATTGTACATTTTTCCTTTGGGGAAGCATCATTGTTATTATTAATTCTTTAATTCACTTGATGCCTATATTGTCCTCCTCTTTTCTGTTCTCAAGATTGAGACTTTTCTCAGTTCTAGAAATCAGCACTTTTGCAAACTGAATACAAAAATCCTCCTCTTTCTCTTTCTTGCTGATTCCTATAAATAGACATTTTAATTATGAACTAATTTTTTTATTGTCTGGGCTTGAATAGAAAGATACTTTTTATAAGATGGGAGGACAGGAAGGCGAGTTCCTAAAGATGTAAGCATTTTCATTTAAGAAATTATTTTAGTAATCATTTTTGCCAATCAAACAAAAGTACTGTAACATAAAATGAAAACACAAACCCAGTTAAATAAAGATCTAAAACAACTGATTCAGCAACATTTCTTGCAGTAAAATACATGGTTTAATTTGGGAAACAGCATATATTTTTATTTGCTCATTTATCTTGATCGTTTGAGACAACCAACACATTTTGGAAAATAGAGCATTCACTTTTTCATTAGCATGTCTTATCGTGCATATGTTGTGCATATATTTTTGTGAACAGTCATGGAATGGATTTTTTTTAATTGCAAAAAAGGTTCATCATTCAAAACCTCAGACAATTACATTCTACTTTCCTGATTTTGTTAATCGTTATATAAATGTAGGGAAGAGATTTTGGTTTAACAGCAATTTTATTAGAATGTACTTGGAATTTCAATTCTAAATATATAAATACTCAGAAGAACAGATCTGTCTGCTCTATATGGATTCTCTTTCTCTTTTTTTTTCAGACATGAAATTTTTGGATCTGGCAATCTTGCTTCAGAATTCAGTTCTGCGAGACCACCTACTGCCATCGGTAGCCTCCCACCGTCCAGTGCGATCCCACAGAGTTGGCCTCCTCAGGGTGCCGTCGGCCAGACAGTGTCGGCTAGCGACCCCCAGGGGGAGAGCCCTCTCTGTGGGAGCGCCTTCCCTCTGGAATGAGCTGCCCCCGGAGCTTGTATAATCCCCGACCTCGGGTCCTTCCGACGTGCCCTAAAAAGTTGGCTTTTACAGCAAGCCAGCCTGGCCTGAACAAAACAAAATAAATTATTGATCATTGTTAATTTTAATCGAATTTTTTTAATGTTATTGTTAATCCTAATTGGGTTTGTTTGGGATATTCTATTTAATTTTTTAAAAACTTTTGTATTATGTGTTTCTTTTAATGTTGTACGCTGCCCTGAGTCCTTGGGAGAAGGGCGGCATATAAATCTAATAAACCAACCAAACCAAACCAGTTCAAAAAATCAAATAAAGTTTTGAGTTACAGACACAGCAGTGCTAAATCTATGCTGATTCCAGTTACCAGACTACTACTTAGTCTTAGCTTTGCCACATGCAGAAGCCACTTCTGAAATAAGGAAATATACATTTCTGCCTTCTGGGTGATGTGGTTTTCTGTCTTTCAGGTTGTTTAGCTGTAGATCTGTACTGAGCATCTATTCTAAGGGCCAGTTCTTACATGCATGTAGTGCCATCATCATTTGATGATTCATAGATGGCTTGCTAACCGATCTTGCTGACACTTTTTGCCACAGGGATCGAGTGAAGATACTTTTAATTTAAGGAAAGCATTATCGGTCAGTAGTTATTCACTTGAAAAGCATAGGAGTGGTGTTGCCTTGCAGTGAAGGCCATATGGCATGAGTTTATTTTCTTTTACTTTATTTTAATTGACTACCCAACTCCAAACATGGCACCTCACAATATAAAAAATAAATTCAAAATGAAAAATATAATAAGGGAACTAGGTCGGCAGTGATCAGTTTTCTTTTGCCAAGCAAGCTAACAAACTATGTTCAAAATTTGAGATTGGGTTAATGTTGTGTACATGATAATACATACGATCTACTATCCGTTCTTGTATTTTTTGTCCCTCAGTGCAGGAAACAATAGAAAGACATGTGCATGTATGCCTCTCTGAACATACATGTAACTGCCGTGTGTATATGATAATGATGAGTATAAACATCTGTTGAAATGAACGACCTGAAGCCTTCATACATGTAACGTTTGAGACTCCTTTTGATGGCCCTCAAAAATTCAATTTTGATGAAAACCATTACTCCTTCTTGCCCTGTTAAGGTTGAGAATGAGAGAACCTCCTATTCTATAAAACAGAATGAAAAAAGAAACTGTTTTAAAAAAAGAAACAGCTTCCAATCCCCTAAACCTACAACTGCTCTACTCTTTTAGTCCATGTGCCGATGTCAGCCCAAGGAATCTTAGTATCAGTTGAAGAAATCAGCTCCATGCATTGCAAACCTGATTATGTTTTACCTGCTCCCTCTCTTATGCTCATGTATGTTAGGGGGATTCCCATCTGAACCATTTTTCATATTTCTCCATGGTTTGGGCAAATATTAAGCAATGTTCCTTCCTTGTTGCTTTGGCAACAGAGTCGGACAGACCCTTCCTTTCTCTTTAAGGTCATCTTCCTTATTAGCAAAACACCTTCAAAAAGATTAAGTGCAATTTTGAAGAAGCATGTCATCTCTGGTAGACATGAATGCATGGTTGTTAACACTATGTACAAAGAAAAGTGTCGCTAAGAAACACTTATTGAAAGTCGGAGTTGCACCCACAACTGGCAAGTGTTCCACTTTGTATAGAATGCATTCAGTCCTTCAACTGATACAGATTCCTTGTTTTATTTCTAAGCCAACATATGAACTGTAGACAAACTCCTTAATGCCACAAGTGATTCATTTATAAAGTCAAAGATGACAAGCTGATGGGTTTATGTTCTGACCCCCCTCCGTACGGTGAGTCACACCGACACAAGATTACTGCTAGCCAATTTATTCACAGTAATGAACATACAGACAAGACTTTGGCAGCAACCCATATTTCCACAGATAAGAAATATACACAAGAGCTTCTCCAGCTTTAGTATAATGGTTGTGTCCTGCAAAAGGTCTCCTCCCAAAGTCTCTTCTTATATACTCTCTTGGGAGAAGCCTAATCACAACCACCTGGCCCCAATTATCTTCTATATCTCCATAGTTGCTGCCGGTGCTTATCTGCCCGTCTTTGCCTGGCGTCCGGGACCAACTCCCTTAGCTCCTCCCCACTGCTCCAGGGCCTGACGTCTTCACCACTGCTCCAGGGCCTGACGTCAGGGACAAACTCCCTTTGGCTTTCACTGCTGCTCCATACCTCAGTCGCCTCCTGGTGGCCAACCAGTCTCTCTGGTCCCTGCTCAGAGTCTGAACCCTGTCCAGGGTCGTCCACATCTTCCAGAGCCAACTCATAGGGTCTCTCACTATCGGAGTCTGTTTGCAGCTCCAATGGCTCCTGCTGGGCCACAACAGGTTTACATGGATTATGAATATATTCCCAGGCCAGCAAGTGGCCTTAATCAGCAAACGTAGTAATTTATTGACAGTAGTTTATTTCCCTGATTTCTTAGCAGGGAAATGAGTCCTTCTCCTGCAAATAGTTAAGTGTATTTTTGCCAGTTTACATATTTTATCTCTTCCTTGTATGCAGTGTTTTGCATCTGATCAACATTATATAGATGGATCTATTTATTTATTTATTGGAATTTGTCAAACAAAAAACAAGAACAAGAGAATAAAAATACAGTGACAGGGACGATTGGCATGTTACTGGACTTATGCACACCCCCTTCTACTGACCACTTAAGAATGAATTGTTGGTCAGTTTGTGCAACACCATAAAATGTGACACTAGTCCCATTCCTATTGATGGTAGCCTTTTTGCAACTCACCCTAAAATTTTCAGGAAATAAAAAAAATGCTTAATATAACAAATACTACCCTATTTCCCCGAAAATAAGACCTTCCTGGATAATAAGCCCAATCGGGCTTTTGAGCGCATGCACTAAAATAAGCCCTCCCCCGAAAATATTGCAACCCAGCAGCAGCCATGAGGTGACCACATTCGCCACCTCCTGCACCTCAAAAATAGTAAAACCTCCCCAAAAATAAGGCCAAGCGCTTATTTTGGGGGTAAAAAAAATAAAACCCTGTCTTATTTTTGGGGAAACATGGTATTTGAGTTGGATTAGTGTAGTCCTGTCACTTTCTCTGATCTAATCTCCTCTAGATTTGTTGGAAGAAGCAATGTTTCCAATCTGGGTGGACAAAATTGACTTGTTGAATGGATGAGTTGGGCAAAATATAAGGGCATGAGGAGGAGAAGAAATGTAATCACACCCTAAGAAAGTCATCTTCTTTAAATCTTTTTTATATCTTCTTTATATCTTTTAAGTCCAATGATTTCCTCACAAACATTTTTTTCCTGGAGGAGTGAAAAATGACCTTTAAAGAGGATCTAGTAGAAAGTTCCAGCAGGTATAATTAGTCATGCAGACAAGCCTTCATTAACAGGGTGGAGTGTTCAGCATCTCTTGGGAGGGATGTAATCCATGATCATGTGATAGTAACTTTGAGCTCCGAACCCACATTGTGAGTTTCTCATGCTCCATCTGCCCCCGCCTGTTAAAATATCTGCCTGGATATCCTGCCCACCTGGCAGTTCTAAAGCATGTAAATGCAAGTAGATAAATAGGTACCATTTCAGTGGGAAGGCAACAGCATTCTGTTTGTCTTTGGTGTATAGTCATGCTGGCTGCAATGGACAATGCTGGCTCCCTCGATCAAGAAATGGTGATGAGCACCGTGCCTTAGATTTGAACATGGCTGGACAGGTAAATCTTTAACTTTAATCTATATCTAGCTGGATTTGTATTAACCTAAAAGAGTTTCCTCTTGCCTGCTTCACTGGACTAGAAAAAAAGGCATGGATAGGGTTTTTTATTTCACACATGGCTTGCCAAATTATATAGATAGAACAGCCTGAGCCTGGTCATCTTATTTCATAACAAAACTATGCTACCAAATCCATTCAAGAGAATACAAACACAATGCCACAATTTCCTGTAATTTCGGAGGCTGTCAAACCCTTGTTGCTAAATAGATCTTTAAGATACTGGAATCTCCTAGATCAGATCCAACTAGTGCAACAAACCAAGGCATTGCATTTACGCTAAGGGAGACAAACTTGGTATCTGGCATCTGTAGGGAAACTCCCAGATTGAAGATTAAGCTTTACAAGTGGTAACTTCTCCATAGCTGGTCATGCAGGTTTTATGATCCCTTTGCAGAAAAATCTAAATATACTACGATGTATAACAGCACCTTTAGTTGTCTTCACTTATATTTCCTAAAATTCCCATATAGAGTAAAACGTATAGGGAGCTATAGTCCAATATAGTTGTGGGAAAACTGAATTATAAACGAAGCAGTGAGGTTTACATCAATCACAGCTCAATAATCTATGTCATACATACATTTATGAACAAACAATGGTTGCCGCTATTCTTTTAATTATAGTGTGATATGTTTTCAATATTCCACCCTTTCTCATTAAACTGCCCAAGTTAGTTAAGATCATAAAATACTGATTAGAATATGAAATGCTTGATGCAACTGTCCAAAATGAAACAAGACTGTAAAAAATAAACCTCTAAAATTGTAGCCAGATTGTTTCATTCAAAATGCAAATTTGAACTCAGGATAGCTGAGAGCAAATCAGAATTCTAATAGACAACCACTTAATTGTTTTTTTTTAATGCCTCCTATTTAATGCCTCACCACTAAGAAGCAAGCTCGCATTGCCCTTTTGATATGAACACATGCAAGTATGAGTTCAGAATTTAACCCGGAGTTGATAGCAGAACTATTTGGGAGGATTTAAGTGCGGTTCATAAATAATCCTTTATTTTCAACATAAACCTTTATAAAGTTCATCATTTTCAAAAGTGCAAAAGATATTGAAAGATAAATACTCCCTTGTTCAATTCTTGCTGACTACATGGACACTGGTAAGTACATGTATTTTTCTGAACACCCATCTACTGTATGTAATTTTTTCTCCCAACTTCCCAGTCTAGCCTACAAGTCTGAGGTTTCCTGGTGTTCAGCTCTCCATGCATTAACCAGGTATAATGCAATCAAAGTTGGATAGGTGCTGTTTTTAGATTTTAAGTTGTCATAAGTCATAACCTCATAGCAAAACCCAAATGACCTTCATTTTGGAGCCGCATAAAAATCTGATATGATAAGTTAAATAAAGAGAAGATTATTCTAAACTCAAGACTGCAGACAGAATCTTTTTTCTTTTTTGGCATGTCTGGAATTCAGCTATTTGTGGATTCATTTGTTTTGGAATGTGATTGCAAGAATCAAACATGCAAAAGCTATAAATCTACCTGTGCATTTTAATTGAAAAGTAATTTTCAAATATTTTCAATTAAAGCAGACACACACACATACATTCATATATTTCCTAACATTTTAGACACTTTCCGAAAACACAGCCATAAATAATTGCGTGCTGGCTACATGAATCATGTTCTTGGGTATGCAATCAACCATTTGTCAGAATGGATGGAGATTAGTATTTTACCCCTTCTGAACACAGCATTCCTGTTTGGTACAATGGTGAAATTCATTTTTTTTACTACCGGTTCTGTGGGCATGGCTTGGTGGACGTGGCAGGGGAAGGATACTGCAAAATCTCCATTCCCACCCCACTCTCAGGCCAGCCAGAGGTGATATTTGCTGGTTTTCCAAACTACTCAAAATTTCCATTACTGGTTCTACAGAACCTGTCAGTGCTCCACATGGGGCTACCCTTGAAAAGCGTTCGGAGACTACAGCTAGTCGAGAATGCAGCCGCACGAGCGATATTGGGTGTACCGAGATACACCCATATTACACCTGTCCTCCGCAAGCTGCACTGGCTGCCAATTGGTCTCCGGACGCAATTCAAGGAGGAGACCCTTCTCTGTGGCTGCTCTGACCCTGTGGAATCAGCTACCCCCAGAAGTCCGGACCTTACCCACTCTCATGGCCTTCAGGAAAGCCGTTAAAACCTGGCTGTTCTGGCAGGCCTGGGGCTGTTGACCTTAGTGTTAAGGTCCAGCCCCGATTAGATCGTATGTGTGTTGTGTATTTTAAACTTTTTTTTTTACTTATTTTCCTTTTCTTTTTCTTCTTCTTTCATTGTAAGCCGCCCGGAGTCCTCCGGGATTGGGTGGCCTATAAATTTAATAAATGAATGAATGAAATGAATGAACCTGCTGGATTTTACCCCTGGTTTTGTACCACATGGGAAGCTGATAGAGAAACCGGACTGAGTTGAGAGCCAGATCCCCCTTGCCCCTCCCTTCCCGTATCTCTGGACTAAGTGAAATCACTGAAAAAAAGCTCAGATTGTTTCCTTGCTCTAAGATCCCATCTGATTTGTTGCACACTATTTACTGGAGAACTTGGAAGTAGATCTAGTCCAACCCTTGAGGGTTAGAGGTCCTTCAGCTGAAAATACGGTAGCCCTCAACTTACAACAATTCATTTAGTGACAATTCAGTTAAAACATCACTAAAAAAAGTGACTTACGTATGACCATTTTTCATACCTATGACTGTTGCAGCATCCCCATGGTCATGTGATCAAAATTTGGGCGCTTGGCAACTGATTCATATTTATGATTATCACTGCATCCCATGGTCATGTGATCTCCTTTTTGACCTTCTGACAAGCAAAGTCAATGGGGAGGCCAGATTCATGTAACAACTTTTCTACTAACTGAACAACTGCCATAACTCACTTTCACTCAAAGTTTCTAAAATGAGGCAAAACTCACTTAACAGCTATCTTGCTTAGCAACAGAATATTTTTAGCTCAATGTGGTCGTACATCAAGGACTACCTTACCTCTATACAGTGTTGCTATCTCCATTAATTGGTCAAATCACCTTGAAATATAATTGAAATTAGAAGTGAATATTATTTCTGGTGAAAACCAATTCTACAATTTGTTGTTTTGTGCCAAAGCACAAAATCTTCTTGAATCTTCTATTACTGAAATATATTAGGAGATTCTGAATTTTAATATTGGTAGAACGTTTTCTACCTAAATAGTTTTTCTGCGCCATCCACCAATTTATTAACCTCTTTCAAGTGTATCTTCCTTTATTTGCCTTTCTACTAAGCTAAATCACACCCAAGTACTGTGGGCTGAGCTTTTGTTGACTGTATTTTTTTAAAGTATTTTTTGATATTCATTGCATAGAATTGTCAAGCATGATAGATTTGATTAAAGACAGCATCACATGGACAATTTTGCTACCCATTTCTTTTCTAATTATAATGAAAAGGCATTTTCTCTTTGCTCCCAAAAAGTATACACCAGATTTATATATCTATTCAATTCTATGCTAAAATTGAAAATTCTTTTCTGTAAATAGTCAAAAGATGTCTCATATCCCATCAGCCTACAGATGAAATCAATATCTTTTTCAACTCCGTAATCCCTTAATTTGGGGCAGAGTTGGGGCAACTGGATGGAGCTGATCATTTACTGGCAGCATGCTCTAACTGATGCCACGTGGAGTTGGCAGCAGATATATATATATATATGTATGTGTATGTGTATGTGTATGTGTATGTGTATATGTATATGTATATATATATATATATATATATATATATATATATATATGTATGTATGTATATATATGTGTATATATATGTATATATATGTATATATATATATGTATATATATATATGTATATATATATGTGTGTGTGTGTGTATGTGTGTGTGTGTATATATATATATATATGTATGTATGTATGTATGTATGTATGTATGTATGTATGTATGTATGTTTTTTTATTTGTGCTGATAAATAAATAAAGGGAGACTAGTATAGATCTATTTCAAGCTATTTAGCTCTCATCAGCTAGCCATATCCTTACTGGGATTTGAACCTGGGCTATATTGCATACTAGGCATACTAGGCAGAGATCTTAGCCATTAGGCCACAGGCTCTTATCCGTTATCAACAAAATATTCTAAATAGTCGCTACATATATATACCAATTTTCCATTATTCCCTTATTAAAATTATTTATCAACAACAAGATATCATTGTAATATGTTCTTAACGTTATACATTATATCACCAATCCTCTATCAAGTATACATCAAATCATTATTATCCTTATCCTTTTTAAAGCAAAAAATTCTAAAGTATTCAATTCATAGTTAGGATTTTTGTCTCCATGACAGTATCATTTTACATTTGTTTGTGTTGAATCACATGTACTCATTTAATGCTCATTCATTTCCTAGGGAAAGCTTTTTTGAAGTCCCTGGCTCTTGTTTTCCATTTAACCATCCTAGATAATTTGGTATCATTGACAAAACCATCTCAGCATCCAGCATTATTCAATGGTTCTTAAGTTAATCATAACCAAGTGATTAACTTTCAATGATTCCACTCTAAACAGAACTGGTTCTGTTTATTCATACTAGCTAGGTTATATTGGATGATAATGTCTTGCTGTATTGATGCCTTTGTCAATGTATCATGTTGATAGCAAAAGGTCAAATGACCTGTTAAATCCCTACAATTAAACACAGTTTTCATAATTAAAAGCCAACATACTGTAATACATTCTTAAGGTTTTTATTAACAAATGTAACAATTCTGTTTTTAGGAGCTGAAATATATTTTTCATGTAATGATAGTTACTAAGGTGTCCTAATTAGATTAATATAATAGTATAAAAAGACACATATATACACCTTCTTGCATATGCCCTGTATTAAACTAAATTCCACATTGTCATATACTCATAGGAGCATTATTTCAGCAACTTTGTCAATAAACAGATTTATAACTATTTATTCAAAATCGCTTTCACTGAATAAGATTTAAAATATGGTCTACAATTTAATTATTAAGCAAGCTCTTACTTGTCACTGCCTTTCACCATCTTCAATTACATTCAGTGGTTCAAATAAATAAGCTAAAATAAAAGCAAGAGAAAAAGAAAAATCCATTCTTCTCTTTCCAAATAAACCATAAAAATAATTAGAAGAGGTACATCCATATGCAGAAGTAAAAGAAGTGTTTAATTTTGCAGCTATATAGGAGTTGCTGTTTGTATTAGTATAAATTTGCTTATTAATTCCAGGTATTTTGAATAATTACAGAAATATATATAATAATAAACATTTGTTCTTATTTGTAGCACATAATTGTTTTCCCACATGCCATCTAGGAATCTAGACAATGATCCTGCAAAGAAATTTTACTAATCATTTAGATTTCCTACAAGTTCTTTGTCTACCGTAACTGTGAATGATTAGAAAACAGAAGCAAAAAGATGGAGTACAGAAAACTTATTACTGCTATACTATCATCTGGATTTTTGATGTTTCAAAAGTTTTATTTTCTTTTAAAACAAACATTTCATCATTCCTCAATCAGTGAGACATCGGAGTACAATTTTTTTGTGTGTCAAAATAGTTCTAGTTTACCACCAAATTTTTGTCTAGCCTAATGTATACCCCTCCCTCCCTCCCTCCACCCTCCCCCCCAACCCCCCTCCGACTTCCCCCCCCCCCGACTTCCCAGAACCCGTACATGGTATGGATTTTTAACAAACACAGTCTAAAATCTATTGAGAAAAAAGAAATAAAGAAATTAATGACATCTCTACATTGATCTTAGCTTCTTCTTGCTGAGCTAACTTTAAACAATTTAAATCATTTCTGATCTTAAGCATAGGCTAACTGGAATTTCTTGGTCCCGTATTTATTTTGTATATAGTCAATCCATTTTTTCCAGTCTCGTTTATATCTCTCATTTGAGTGATCTTTAAGATATGCCGATAATTTAGCCATCTCGGCTAAGTTTGTAACTTTCAATGTCCATTCTTGAATTGTAGGCAAGTCTTCCTTCTTCCAGTATTGCGCCACCAACAGTCTTGATCTGGATTTTTGAAGTCTGCATCACATAGTAATACTTAAAGTGGTTTAAAGTGGTTAAAAGGATGGTTTTAAAATTGTATTTTAAAATTGAAATTTTTAATTTCTGGAGATGATAAACTAGGAATGTCTTATACACCCCTTTGTATTATTTAGTAATCATTCAAAGCATTAAAAATTAAAATTAATGATTTCCTGCAGAATACTATGGAATACATCATTTGAGGTAGAATTGTAAAGTTATCTTCAGATTTAACGTTAGATAACATGAATTAAGGTTCCCAATTTGTATGGTACATGAGTAAAATTTCTACCCTCTTAAAGAGACTAGATTTTTTGCATTTGTGAAAAGGAGGCTTTACAAAGAAATATTTTCCTGTAATATTCATTCTTTATTTAATTATGTGCAATTAAAGGTCACACATATTAGAGAGAAATTTCATTGTATTCAATGGACAACTCCCAAGTAAATAGGACATCTCAATTAAACATTCCGTAGAATTATTTAGCTTCTTTCTTTCTTTCTTTCTTTCTTTCTTTCTTTCTTTCTTTCTTTCTTTCTTTTTTGAGCCTGTTACAGCCATGATTTTAATAGGATTAAATTAATTTCTATCACAGCCTATCTTCTGTGGCATTATTACAGATGATAAGTAAATACCACTGAATCCTGGAGCAATTCTATGAACGACGCTTCAACCTACAAGCAGCCTACGAACCTCTCAGAATTCAAATCAACCGCACAATCAACCAGCGACGGCACTGGACCTCAACCAACCCGTACATCCCATCTCCAACCAGCACTTCACTTCGAAGTGACCCTCACCTGACCCGACCTCCCCTCACAAAACCCATTACAAGACCCTCACTAGACACATCCACAACTGACCCTTCACAAGACCTACTGACCACACAGAGCCTTTATAAACAGAAAAATACAGGCATGGGCATCCCCTAAACTCCACTGAAGATGTTACCTAGCCTGGTAATGAAACGTTCAGAAACCAACCCACAAGCTCGGAGAATGAATCTTCACCCTCAAATACCACGGAGTTTGAAACTTGATCCTACATAAGAATCACAGCTCCTGATTCCTGACATTTTAACATAAATGCTTAGATTTATGTGATCCCTGTGAAAATGCAGACCTTTCTTGTGTGCATCAGAGGTTTTTTGCATAAGCGGATATGGAAACAGACACATAAATAGGCACACAAGAGAAGAAAAGTATAAATGTAACCAGTAGATTCCCTGCTCATGCTTGGACTATATAAATATTGCCAGAATATTTTCTATTTTTCGTATATACTGAGACACATATACATTCCAAAATACATTTTTTAAGCTTTTAACTCTTTCCACATCCTTCTAAACAGGTGTTGCCCAATCTGCTAGAGATACAACTCCTACAGTTTCCTCAGATCAGATTGGGAAGGTGTTTGAAATAATCCTGAGAAGTCTCATGCATTGGCTATAGCAAAGATCACGGGGAAAAAAAACCCTGTGATAGAAAGCTACACGCTGACAAGCTGATGCACGAGAAATTATTTTTCATTCTGAGCCTCTTTAGGCAAGAGTCTCAGCCGGTTTACTTCCACCATGGGTAGTACCTAAAGTGGTTTAAATTAAGAGGATGGTTTTAAAATTGTGTTTTAAAATTGAAATGTTTTAATTTCTGGAGAACTAAGTGACAATTTAGGAATATTTTATATACCCCTTTATACTATTTTGCTAATCCTGTATACAATTGCACTTTTTCTGCTTATTTCAAAGTGATATTTATGGTGTGGCTTAAATTAAACGAATGGTTTTAAAATTGTGCTTTAAAATTGAAATGCTTTAATTTCTGGAGAACTCGATGGCAAGTTAGGAATACTTTATATATCCCCCTTATGCTATTTTGCTAAACCTGTACACAATTGCTTATCTCAAAGTGATATTTATGGTGTATCGATCTGAGGCTGTAACTAAGAGTTGGAGCCCTGAAAACAGACAAAATTTACCTCAGCTATTAATAAATTGTGGTAAATATATAACTGATGCTGCAAGACGTTAAAATATGTAGCTTCCCAATAAATTGTGTCTAAAAAATCATGTAAGCACAACTTCTCACACTGAATTAATTGGATATATCTGTTTCAGAAGCCTTGTCTCTAAGCTCTTTCTGTGGAATCTTGCTCCTTAGGATAAAATAACAACAACAACAACAACAGCAACTTAAATTTGAAAGCAAAACCTTGCCAAATAATACCTCTCCTCTGTTTCTTAGCCTCTGAAAAAGATGCAATATCAATGTATTGTTTGTCTACTACAATTATGAACAAGGAGAATCGTATTTATCCAAGAATTCACCATGTAGCTTTTTGTAAAGATGCTATTTTGTAAAGATGCTATATCCCCCAATAGGGACTGATTTCTAGTTGTCTGCATAGATTTCAACCCGTGGTTAGTAAACGCTGTTATTGGCTAAAATGAGGAACTGGGAAAGAACAGTCATGGATGAGAGTCTTCTGGGACAATGGACCAAGGGCAAACTTCCAAATTTCCAGTAATGCCTGAAGCCAGCAGGTTGAGACATGGCACCATCCTTTTGGAAAAGGTGGGATTAATCACTCTAGGAGTGGCTGTGTGTTCTTTTTTTTCCCCTCCAAAAGCAACTGGAAATTATTAATATGATGCCAGTTTGGGTGATGACACCTTCTTCTCCCTTTTGACATTTGGGTGATGACATTTCTTCTCCTTTCTGCCTTTGCACCCCATAATTGCTCCAGTAGGACTTCGAAAAGCCCGAAGATACATTCCCAAAGGTGCTTTTTCAAAAGACAACTGGACTCTGGTTTTGTTTTGGGAAAAACAAAGTCCAGTTGCCTTTTGAAATAGCACTTTGGGACAACCATGACCCGGCTAACTGAGAATCAGAATCAGAATCAGAATAGAATAGAATTCTTTATTGGCCAAGTGTGATTGGACACACAAGGAATTTGCCTTTGGTGCATAAGCTCTCAGTGTACATAAAAAATACATTAATCAAGAATAATAAGATACAACACGTAGTAATAATCACAGGATACTAAATAAGCAATCAAATCATAAAGAAACAAGTAACAAGGTTATAGTTATAACTCGAAGGACATAGGGAATAGGAAGGATGAGAAGAATAACACTAATACAGTCTTAGTAAATAGCTTTACAGTGTGACAGATAGAGAGGAACATACAGCATCTGTAAAATCAATGAACCACTTCCTGGTTTTTTCCTGTCTGCTTCAGCTAGAAAGTAATGTGGGAGCTGTCGAATATCTGCTGCACTACCACAAGATTTTATTGATGATTTGATGGTAGATTATAAATATGGGTCTGCTCCGAGCCATCAAACAAATCTTAATTTATCACTAGAGCTCTGAGAGTATAAAATCTTTCATGTAAAATACAATGTACGCAAATATTGCTTATACCACTTTTCCCATGCTGGAGCAGTTCGGCTTGGATCACAACCAAACAAATTAATACAGTATTCATGATAACACAGAATTCCTACATTCCACAGTAAACTGAGCTTCGGTGTAAATCTGACTTCCTTGTGCCCATAATAAATAATTTAATCTAGCTGAGCCATGTCCTTGAAGGTCCTATTGGAAGCCAGAGTCAGAGGGTGAAGATCTGTTACGAATTCTGATACTCTACCTTATTCCCATCTCACTGCATTGTACTGTATGTCAATGCACAATATTCACTATCCATTGAAACCACTGGTACCATAAGTGGAAGCCTATGGGAAAACACTGAGATTATTCTTGGAAGTGTATTTTAGTTGACTAGGTTTACTTCCTTAACATTATCCATCTGTGAGTTTTGAATACTGAACTATATCTCTAAGAGGGATACCCAGCATAATATCATTCTTCCCCAGAGAAAATATTGACTAAAACAAAACAGCATTTTTTCAGCTATGCTTTCCTTGCCTGATCCTCTCCATCATGCAGACACATCTATAATATTTCATAATGAAAATCCTGAGATCTGTCATTTAAACAATCATTTAGAGAAAAAAAAAGACCTGTTCCGCTTCCTGGGGAAGAGGAGTAGTACAGACTTTAAACACGATCATGATAACCTGCTGTAAAACATTGCCCCAAATACATCTCCCTATAGGTCAGGGGTCAGCGGCCCATGGCTCTGGACCTGCATGTGGCTCTTTCATCCCTCTGCTGCAGCTCCCTGTCGCCAGTTGGCTCCACAATTGATAGGGTTTGAGTTAGGACAGGTAGAGGAAAAAGGACGCTGCACTAGGTGGAGACTCTATGGTGGGGGACCCGGACTTCCAGTCAGCTCCAGCATTGAATGGAGGCTTCCAGTTAGGATCTTTGTGACTATAGGTATTCGTTGTGTAGGTGCTCAATGGAGAATCTCTTTAAGTTATTTTGGCATTCCAGGTGAAGCAGAGACGTTTTCTCGGTAGTTGTCCCTTGCCCCAATTCTGAAATCTTTTCCTAGGGAAATGCAGATAGTGCTGGACAAAGAGCTTTACTTTTAGATATAAGATTAGTGTCACCGATTTTATCCTGTTTTTATGCATTTGTGGTCTTAGGCTCATTATGTTTTGTATCTGCATAATAGACTCTTTTTTGATGCTCTGACTTTCAATTGGGTGTTTTTATTTGTGTTTGTTACAGAATATTTACATTGCTTTGTAAAATTATTTAAGAAATGGTGTGAAAGTGCATTTCATTTTTTTAATTAAAGAAAGTATCCCCAAACTCCCAGAGCAACAAATATACACACATTGGAAGCCAAACAGAAATCTTATTTCCCCATGGCAAGACTCAAAATTGGGCTCATCCCTGCAGATAGATGTTGAAGGCAACGTGCCAAATGCTGAACTACTGTAAGGCATTTTTTAATCACAAGCTTCTCTTCTCTATGTTGAAAGAAGTAGGGCTATGCCTTATTCCACATAGCCACCCCATACAGATGGAATTCTTGATGTACTCACGTGGGAGTAAGTGCCAATAAATACCATAGGGTTCATTTTTGAGGAGTGATGTGTAAGATTATGCAACAAAGCTGCTTGCTGTTTACTTTGTAATTATAACTTATTCCCAGCCTTTCTTTTCACATAAAACTTTAGATCGGGAGATATTTCATTCTTATTTCAATGCAAAGGAAAAGTGACCCAAAGAGCAAGTAAAGAGAATTTTTATTCAGGAGTAAAAGAAAGAGAAAAAGAAGGGAAGGGAAGGAACAGAAAAGAGAAAGGGAAGGGTGAGGGTGAAGGTGAAGAGATGTGAGGAGAAGGGAAGGGAAGGGAGGAGAGGAGAGGAGAGGAGAGGAGAAGAGAAGAGAAGAGAAGAGAAGAGAAGAGAAGAGAAGAGAAGAGAAGAGCACGTTCATGTTTATAAATTCACTGCACCATTTAGGCAAAATGGGTGGATTGCTTCTACCGTAGCTATTGTGTTGGCAAATGTTAAAAGATGCAAAAAAAGATTTCCTTCTGTGTCAGTTTAATTGTTGCATTTGTTCACAACTTCCCAAGGCAAGAAGGTCAAGTGAAGATCCAGCTATTTCCAGTGAGGGATAATCAAGCAGAATGTCCTGCTTGATTGGGTTTTGGGTTCCTCCTTGCAAAATAATCAATGCTGCTTTCAAGGGATTGAAATCATTAATCACCCTGTGTTTATTTCCTTTGGAAGTGAGATCCCAGAGGAAAAAGGGACTTTATTTAAGTTTCCTTTGATTATATTTTATTATGAATGAATACTTATCATATCAAATGTTTTAGGAACTCAGGCCCCCATCCAACAATGTCATTCCAGTGTCCATTTTCATCATTGTCCAAATCTGGGGTCGGGAAGGTCATCTGCAGGGGGAATTTAAAAAGTCAAGATGGCAGCTGTTGTTTTTAACTGCATGGTTGCGGCCATCTTGAGAGTTGGACCTGCACTGTAGATTTCTCCAAGTTAAAGGATAGTTTATGATTTGTCATACAGGGAATATTGTGGCTCATTGAAGAAAATACAATCCTTGAAAATGTTAGCAATTTAGGTGATATATTAACATTTTAATTGTAAACTTCATTTTGGGCATCTGCATTGTTTTTTCACATAGCCTCTCAGAAATGTTTATAAGATATATGGGAAAGATGGTAAATTTAATTAAGATGAATGCAATATACAGAATAAGCTGCAACTGATACTCATAGTAAATGCCACAAATCACAACTGAACCAGATTCCAAAACCTCTGAACAAGAAGCCAACATCAAATTTACTTGAGAAATACTAGAGCTGTAACGTATCACAAGAAAAAGTCCTAAAAACTCAGACAAGCAACACCTATTTCTTTTCTGGGTAAGCAATGTAATAGAAAAAAGAAAAAAAGGGGGGGAGAGATAGAGAAAAGAAAGTTATCTAGTGAAATTATTTTCTCTTTGCTCTACTTCTTCATATCTTCATATCATTATATTTGTATATTATCTTTTGCTCCTTATTGTGAAATTTTCAAAGCTGGTCTATGAAGAAAAGCGTGAAAATAAAATGCAAGCGATTCTTGATTTCCTTCCTAATTATTGACTGTCAGATATTATTGCTTAATTAATTGCTTAATAATGTCTGTCAAATTTATTCTAACAAGAAGTAGAAAAGAATTTTAAAAATGTAATTGAATATAATTATAATCAAACTTTCTTACAAACTCATTTAATCACCAAATACTAGAATTCATTTTTCTGAATCTATTCATTTTATTGATTACATTTATTTTATTTGTCTCAATAAATTATAATTTATTCAGCTATTTTTTACAGTTCAATTATTAGATTTTATACAAAATATATAGGTCATATTCATACAAGTATATTGTAGAATTGATATAAATAAAACGGCTGCTATTTTACTTTGTATTTTGTATTTTGCATTTTGCATTTTGCATTTTATTTATTATTTATTTTATTTTATTTTACTATTTTTACTACTTTAAAAGTTTTTATGATTGTTTGATGCCCAGAATCACTAATTTCAGATGAGCAGCTATACAAATTGAATTATATAAATAAAGAGCACGATCCAAATCAAGTTAAGAACCTCTAAGCCTCACTGATTTTAATGAAGGAATTTGCAGCACAAGCCTAAGCCTGTTGATTGAAACATAACTCCTATTGTTTATAATAAGATTATTACCGACTCATTATTTGGTTAACTTAGCAAAATAATTTATTGGATGTTACCCTGAACCAGTTACAGCCGATCGTTTTTCTAAATGGAAACAGAAAATGCTTTGAAAAACATACGTGGTACAAAATCGATGAAATGAAGTCTCGAAAGTTGATTTTTAAAGTCAACTGTGTATCCCCAAGTCAAAATATTTAGAATTATTTCTCTATAAATTAGCTTTTAGACATATTTCATTATTCTCTACTCAATGAATGAAATTGCTTTGGGCTTATTTATACTGCATATCTTTATTGGTCGTAGTCTACAATATACTGTAGTTTCCCATCAGTGGCATCTACCCATGTACAAAAGGATTAGGGTTAGGGACATACTTTTGACATTCCATCTGCCCGATTGTTGATTTTGACCCACAAACACAGGCACAGAGACACTCCTGTGGATGCTGCTATTTCCCACAAATAATTTGTTCGGTTCACCAGAACTTGTCAGAACTGTCTGAATACCACCTCTGCTATATACCCAGTATTATATCCAATTCTGAACAAAAGAAAGAATAAGCCAGAGAAAGGAGTGGAGGAAGAAATGGAAGCTAATGCTGAAGAGACGCTAATACAATCATCTTCACATTTTAGGGACAAAAAAGTCTCATGGCACAAGCCACTGTACAGCCCTGCCTTCAAAAGCAGTGAGAGAAATGTGTACACTGATTTCACACCAAAGGCCTTTTTGTAGAGATGGCCAGTTGGGTCTTCAGATACTAGGCTGAAAACCGGGAGACTATGAGTTCTAGTCCCATCTTAGGCACAAAGCCATGTGGGTGACCTTGAGCCAATCCCTCTCCTCTCAGCCCTAGGAAGGCGACGATGGCAAACCACTTCTCAAAATTTTGCCAAGACATGTCCAGGCAGTCAACACCAGAGGTGGTGTTCAGCCAGTTTTGACAGGTTCTGGAGAACCGGTAGCGGAAATTTTGAGTACTAAGGAGAACTGGCAAATAGGCTGGCGCTGCCACCGCTTATTTATATTGCTGCTTCCCAGCTGATCTTTTTTTGTTGCCCTGAACAGGAGAACGGAGCTCTCCTGGAAAGCAGGTTAGTGGGGTGGGGAGGGAATGGGGATTTTGTAGTAACCTTCCCCTGCCACGACCCCCAAAGTCATGCCCACCAAGCCACACCATGCCCACCAAGTCATGCCCATAGAACTGGTAGTAAAAATGTTTGAATCCCACCACTGGTCAACACCAACTCAAAGGTAGAAAAACCTATAAAGTTTCTGCAATACAGATACTGTCAGTATGTGGGGAGGGGGAGGAACAGACCAATATTTCTTTTCAGTAAAGTCACAGTTTGACTGTGCTCATTTCTGAGGATATGCATGATGAGTTCTACACTTTGATAGGATTAGTCTCTGTTTCGCATCTTAACATCTCCCTGCAAAACCAACAGCTGGCTCTAAAATTTAGCAAAAAGAAGCAACTCTTGGAGGGAACCCAACTGCAAAACAATTCAATCCTAAGGCATTGCAAGACTTTCCCATTAATAAAATTTATGAAAGGGGAGCAAAAAGTTACCTCTGTGTCAGAGGTGGGTTGCTGCTGGTTCGGCCCAGTTCAGCTGAACCCGGTAGTGGGGGCGGCGGGAGACTTCAGCCTCTCCTCCGGATGCTTCTGCGCATACTCAGAAGTGTTGCACGTATGCAAGCATGAGTGAACCGGTAGTAAACTGGTTAGCAACCCACCACTACTCTATGTGTGATAGACTAAAAAACATCTTGGATTAAAAATGAAACTAAGGTGCCAAAGCTACTAGCCCAGCCTGAGCTGTTCTCGGACTTGATTCTAGAGTGAGACATCATTTGCCATTCTGCTTAAAGCAACAAAGTTTTAGTCTTTTGTGTATTTGGAAATACTTTTAAACAGTGTTAATTGTACTAACATTTATACTCAAGGAGATTTTGATTGGTAGCTTGTACTAAGATTCTAGTATATGTTTCATATGTTAATTTAGTTTGTCTGCATGCTGCTACATGGCTCAATCAAGAAATGGAGAATAGAGATTAGCAATCTTTTGTGATCCATTTTACCAAAGGACTTGGGTCTTTAATTATGTTGCGATGGGAATTCAAAAAGAGAGCTTTTCCCTGGCACGAAGACCCAGTTGTGGGAGAAAAGGGTCACCATTATGTCATCCCTGGATATTATATGCAGCACAAAAGCCTTCATAGGTGTCTTGGGAAAACACAGTTAGTCAAATATTTATGTTTATTTATAAAATTTATTGGCTGGCAATCTTACCAAAGAGGAACTCTGGGCGGCTTATAGTTACATCTTAGTTAAAACAAAAATGTTACAATCAAACCTTAAAACCAAAACACATGGGGAGGGCAGGGGCAGAATGGGAGGGAAGGCGGATCGGTTATTACTCAATCAACCACCTCCATTGCACTGATCCCTCACCAGGGCTCCAAGCCAAATGGCAAAGCCACATCTTTAGGCCCTTACGAAAAGATAGGAGGGCTTGGGTCAACCTCTCATGGGGAGGTGGGGGAGGGCAAGATGCTCAAGAGGGCAGGAACAAGAGCAGAGAAGGCCTTCCACCTTTCATTTTCTAAAAATGTGTGCCAAGAGAAAAAGAGAAAGAGATTTTAGTGGGTCTTCTACACTGGGTATGCTATATTAAAGAAATGGAATAATATGACAGTAGGCCTTGAAATCCTGTTTTTTTGCCCAGTTGCCATGGCAAATGTGTTTATTGGTTGTATTACACTTTCTTCCAGTAAGTGATATGAGTAGCTGGATTGCCCAGCTTCTATTACTTTAAAACTGCTAGTAACATTAGTGGCACATTCATATAGTTTCTCAATTAAGTTTGCAACAAGATCTGGAAAAAAAAACTGACAGGCTCCATGGACAATATTCGGTTAGAGTGCTAGTTCCTTTACTTCTGTATAGACTTCAAAATTAAATACATTTCTTTTCAACTTACAATTATTTAGCAATCATTTGAAATTACAATGGCACCAAAGAGTTATGACTGGTCCTTGCACTTATGACTGTCACAACATCTCCATAGTCATGTGATCAAAATTTGGGCACCTGGAACTTGGCATGTATTTATAACATTCATCATTTATTGGGTTTGTATGCCGCCACTCTCAAGAGTCTCAGGGCGGCTAATCATCCTGCAATGATCAGCATTTGTCACTTTCTCAGCTACTTTCTGATAAACAAAGTCAATGGGCAGAATTGCATCTATTTAATGACCACAGCAAAAATGTTATAAACCTGGGTGCAACTCACATAATGACTGACTGACTTAAAGGTGAAAATTCCCAATTGTGGTCACAAATCCAGGACTATATACATTACAAGGCATTATTTTGAACGTTAGCAAACTTTAAATCCTAGATACTTCTTCCCAGATATTTTCGTAGCTGGTTGCTTATTTGATGGATATTTGGGTTTGAAATAGTTAGAAAAGGACTGGATTTAATTGAAGTTGAGATGCCTGGGCTTGTTTTAATTTCTGCTCAAAGTTACTAGGGATTCAAGTTATTCTAATCAAGAATACCTTCTTTGTGAGCTTAAGCAAATGTTTTCAATAAGAATGCCAACTTCCCCCTCATGAAAATGTAAAAGGCATTTTGACAAGCATTCAGATTTTGTACGGGATACAAATGTATATTTTTTTTTTAGTTCCAGCTTCATTAGAGTCATGAAAACATGTAGCCGCTTCTTTCATTGAGGTCAACTAAAACGTATAGTTAAAAGAATGGTAAAATGGCCTTTTTAAAACATCTTAAACAACAGGGCTATTTACCTTAAACAGCACTGTTAGTTTATTTAGCATATGGCAAAAATGTTTAAAAGCATATCACAATTACATTCTCAATGAGCAAATATGAAACTGTTGACTCTATTAACAAATTCAAAGGTTTACTATTTATATGGTCCATGCATATGAGCAGGGTTATTGCTAGGCACATTGCCAATGGGCATGTCCTATTACATCTAATTCAGTGGTGGGAGTCATTTTTTTTTACTACTGGTTCTGTGGGCGTGGCTTGGTGGGCATGGCAGGGGAAGGATACTGTAAAATCCCCATTTCCTCCTGATCAGCTGGGACTCAGAAGGCAGAGAATAGATAGGGGTGGGGCCAGTCAGAGGTGGTATTTACCGGTTCTCCAAACTACTCAAAATTTCCACTACCAGTTCTCTAGAACTGGTCAGAACCTGCTGAATACCACCTCTGATCTAATTTCAACAAAATACTTAAAAACTTGATTCCTGGCAAATCTCATTTATAGAAGCCCGTCTTTCTTTTTCAAACAAAGCAGCATTTTGGGGTGGGTGGGTGTAGATTTAATCAACTGAGTTAACACCCCCCCCCGAAAATAGAGCTGGTGGTTCTTGTGTTTTAAAGTGGTTTGGATTCTAACTTTAAGCAATTTATTTATTTGATTTATTTTCTTTGCAGGAGGAGAACGTTTTACCTTAAAAAGGTAAAAAGGGTGGGGTTGCTTTTTCAAAGAATCATATGATCTCGGGCTTAATTTATCTAGAGCCTCTTGTAGACATGCTGTCTGTTTTATGCCTACTTAGTTTCCAGTCAAGAGGGAGGAACCCATAGATGTGATGGGAAGACAGGTATAATCTATCTCCCCATCCCACCCCACCCCCGCCCCTGGGAATGAAGCAATCTGGACTGCAGAAATATGTGATTAATCAAAAAATATTTGGCCATTGAGTACATTCTGATTAGAGGTAATGAAGGAGCTACTGAGTAATAGAATCAAAGTAGAATCATATTCCATGTTTGCAGTGGAATGCCTATTTTGGGTTTGAATGGAGTTTTGGACAGGACACTTTCAGGAACATAGTTCCCCCCTCAAAAAAAAATACGGAGCCACCTGAATAGAATCTGAAGAGGCCATGCCAGCACTAAGTAAAAGCTCTTTAAGTGGGAAATGGCCAAGAGCCCACAGAGAGATGATGGTGCACAGGAACAAGCTATAACACATATAGCTCAAGAAGGTCTCCTCAGGAAATTTGTGGGATAATCTCACCACAGCCACAACAGAAGCAGTTAGATGGCTAGCTTCTTTAGATACTAAATTATAACATCTATCCTGTTGCAATTCTATGGCTCCATATTATGGTGATCTTATGGTTCTATCTTAATTTAATATTTTTATCTCCTATCTCACATTCTCCCATCCATCCATCCATCCATCCATCCATCTTGATGTTTTAGTTAAACTAAATTTGTATATCAATGATTGCATGATCTCTGTAGATGCCATTCACTAAATAAATACAGGGCAGGACAATTATTTAATGAAGCAACAAAAATCAGTCTTGTACTTCAGTGCATGCTATTCATAGAGTCACTTACATTTTGCTTACGTTCATAACGTGCAGACACAAAGCTTAACAGATAGCTGAAACAATTATCTACTCATCGAATAGTTCTCTAGTCACTGCTATAAGCCCATCTTGATTCTATCATGAAGTCACTTATGTTCCAAGAAGGCCTTCGTCTTCTGAAAGCGTTCTTTGATATTTCACCTATTTTAAACCAGCTCCTAAGAAAATTCTTTGCAATTAACCAATTTATTCTTCTTCTTCTTCTACTACTACTACTACTACTACTACTACTACTACTACTACTACTACAACAACAACAACAACAACAACAACAACAACAACAACAATTCCTACTGCTACTCTTATTTCCTATTTTTAATTCTGGGAATTAAAGCCTACCCAATGAACTTCATAACTGAGTGAGGATTTCAACAATTTTTAGTTCTTTTATTCAGATTTTCTCTGCAAAGTCAAAATTAGAATCGGCCTGGGAGGGACCTTGGCTCATGCAGGAGATCCTATACCATTTCAGACAAGTGACTGTCCAGTCTCCTCTTAAAAACCTCCAGTGATGAAGCACCACAACTTCTGAAGGCAAGCTGTTCCACTGGTTAATTGTCCTCGCTTTTAGAAAGTTTCTTCTTAATTCCAGGCTGCTTCTCTCCTTGATTAGTTGCCATCCATTGTTTTTTTTTCTGCCCTCTGGTGCTTTGGAAAATAAATTGAACCCTACTCTTTGTGGCAGCCTTTCAAATATCACATCCTCCCCAGTCCTTCTTTTCTCTAGACTAGCCAAGCCCAAATCCTACAACCATTCTTCATATGTTTTAGTCTCTAGGCCTTTAATAATCATAGTTGCTATTCTTTTGCACTTTTTCCAAAGTGTCAGCATCTTTTTGTAATGTGATAACCAAAACTGGATGCAGTATTCCAGTGTGGTCTTACTAAGGCTTTATAAAGCAGTACTAATACTTCAACGTGATTTTGATTCTATTTCTCTGTTTATATAATAAAGGATTGTATTAACTTTTTTGGCTGTCGCCACACACTGCTGATTCTTGTTTAATGATCATCTACTAGAACTCTAAGGTCCCTCTCACAGTTATGGTTTTTAAGTCAGGTTTCACTTAAACTGTACTTGTACCTTTGGCTTTTCCTGTAAATTTTGCTTTTCTTCACATTAAATTTCATTTTGTTGTATAAGGCCCCATTGTTGGTCAAGTCTGTCAAGATATTTTTGGATCCTGAGCGTTATCTATTCCTGCCAGCTTATTGTCATCTGCAAATTTGATGAGTTCCTCTCTATTTCCTCATCTAAGTAATTTATGAAGATATTGAAGAGTTCTGAGCCTAAGACTGAACCTTGTGGTACCCTACTGTTTACTTCCCTCCCTGTAGATGTACTACCATTAAGGACCACTCATTGAGTATGGTTTGTCAGCCAGTTACAAATCCATCTGGTGGTGATGCTTTCTATCCCACATTTTTCTAGGTTCACAAGAAGTAGGTTGTGGTCTACTTTGTCAAATGCCTTTCTGAAATCTAGGTATACTACGTCAGCATTTTGCTGGGTCTACTAATTTGGTCACTGTTTCAAAGAATGAATAAGAAGGGTGGGGGTTGATTTTATTATATTAATTTATTATATGACTTCTTGTATTAGTTTTATTATTTTTATGAGGTTTTATATTCTGTGAGCTGTATTGAGTCACCAATGCAAATAGGTGGCAATATAAATTCCGTAAATAATAAATAATTTTTTTTTGTATAACCTGTTCTTAATAAACCTGTGCCGGCTACTAGTTATAATTTTATTCATTTCTAGATGTTCACAGATCTGTTTATTGATTATTTTTCCAGTATCTTCCCAGGTATTTATTCAGTTGGTATTGAGATACATTGGCATGTATTGACAATGCCAATACCTCATTGATATTGAGTCAGTTGGCAATGCCACATTTTTTGCTAATTAATTTCTATACCATCATGCTAAGTACACTGAAATGTTACTGAACTGAGATTAAACACTTTAGTCACTGTAAACAGAGATGTTGTTAGTACACACTGCTTTCAAACATCAGAACCACTTTGGAGAATTAACATACACTTGGAAGTGAACACATTTGCATTGTTCCTGTTGCCATCAGCATTACGTCTACATTAAACCATGAAGGAAGTGGATCAAATTTTCTTTCTTTTGTTATATACGCATGTGACCAAAAAAAGAGAAAAGCCTGCGACTCCAAACTAGTTTCCTTTATGTTGCAATGTCTTTTGTGTAAAGTTTCAAAGAGCAATTTGATACTACGTTGTGGTACAAAAAATAAAAAAATAAATACATGCAAAACCAAACACCGAAATGCGTTTTCTGTTCAAGATTTAAGCCAGCCTTCCAGAAGTCACCTACATAATGATTTTGGGAGAAATGTATAGCATTCTAAAAGGAAACCAAATAGTAAGATTACAATTTGCAATATGTTTCTTTGTAGTTGATATTTAAAACATAATTCCATATTAGAGTGTAAGATTTTCAAGATAGGGATAGGGGAGGGCTCAACATAGTCAGTATGATAACCTCAATCACCCAATCAAAGCCATTCCTCCTTTCTTACACATGCTGTAGTACAAGGTTTTTTTTTAAGGGTCTTGTGTGCTGGGTTGTGGCCAACATCTTGATTTTTTTTAATCCCCTTCTTGCAGGATCCTGATTCAAATCCTTGTTTCATTTTGAAATGCCCCGTGGATTGCACTACTGCAGACTCAGAAGCAATAAATAGATTCTGCTACTAACTCTCATTTTTACCTGTGTAGATTTAATTGAGTAGAAAACATTACATGCATAGTTAGCTTAATTGCACAGAATGGCTGCATTGGCAGAGCCACAGTAGTAGCTCAGAATAGACCTTGTGTCTTTTGTGATGCATATATGTGTATGTTAGATATAAGTATAGGTATACGATAGATATATAGATGAGAGGGGGAGGAGAAAGAGGGATGGAAGGAGGGAGAGAAGTGGGGAAGATAGGGCACGATAGTAGTTAAACATACAGAGCTGACAGCCCAGGTTTGAGACCCAAGCAAGCACAATTTGTGAGCTCCCATTTTTTGCCTAAACTCCTGCCCAGCTAGCAGTTTGAAAGCATGCCAATGTGAGTTGATTATTAAATACCATTTGGGTATCTAATAATCTGTGTGCCTTTGGCATATAGCTATGCTTGACACATGACCATGAAAATGTCTTCAGACAACGCTGGCTCCCTCGGTCAAGAAATGGAGATGAGCACAGCACCCTAGAGTTGGATATGACTGGACAGCGAAATTGTTACAAACACACACACACACACACACACACAAATATACATCTATATCTATCTTATATTTATAAGAAAAATTCCTTGTGTGTCCAATCACACTTGGCCAATAAAGAATGTATTGTATTGTATTGTATTGTATTGTATTGTATTCTATTCTATTCTATTCTATTCTACTCTATTCTATTCCTATTCTATTCTATATCCATATGAGGAGGATCATAAAGATAGATAGATAGATAGATAGATAGATAGATAGATAGATAGATAGATAGATAGATAGATAGATAGAAGATGACAGGCAGGCAGGCAGGCAGGCAGACATAATAGACACACATCACACACACAAATGTTTCCATAATGTTTTCAATTAATCTATGCATCTTCAATTATTTATGTGAACTAAGAAATCTTTTTATGGCATATATGTCTGGCAGATGTTCATATAGTCATCATCTAATTTAAAAGTGTAGCTTCTAACTTTTTCTCCCTGTTACCCAAAGGTGCTACAAATAATTTTGTCACTTGTACGTTGCTATGGTTGAACTCTCGTGGCCCATCAAAAAAAAAATTCCTGGATTTTGTGATAGCATAACAGGTCTTCTTTTACTCCAGTGACTCAAATGTTTCCACTAGTGTAGGCTAAGAAAAATACTAAAAAAAAAACTTTTTATGAAAGCAAAGAGAAAGAAAAGAAAAGAAAGGAGAGGAGGGAGAAGTGAGAGGAGAGGAGACGAAAAAGAGAAAAAGAAAAGAAAAAGAAGAAGAAGAAAAAGAAAAAACTAAGGAAAAAGAAAAAGAAAAAAGAAGAGAGGAGACAAAGGAAAAAAGAAAAAGAGAGAGAAGAGGAGAAGAGAAGAAAGGGATGGGAGAGAAGGAGAGGTGAGAGGAGAGAAGAAAAAAGAAAAGAAAAGAGAAGAAAAATAAGGAAAAGAAGAATAGAAAAAAGAAAAGAAAAGAAAAATAAAGGAGAGGAGAAGAGAGTAAAGGGGATGGGAGAGGAGAGGTGAGAGGAGAGGAGAAGAAAAGAAAAGAAAGAAAAGAAAAAGAAAAGAAAACTTACTGGACTGTACAAGGACTGTGGCTAAGATCCAAAGAACTACTTTTTCTAAGAGATTTAACTAGCCCAATGGAATGGTAAATGCTTTTGTCTGAACTACAAAAACTTCATAAATCGCGTCACTTTTGAAAATGTCATATCTATTAGTTGCTATTTAGCAGGGAGGATTAAGTTTTGAGAAGCAGAAGCCTAAATCTCTTCTTGGCTCGGGTTCTTCTTTGGAAGTTGAGCAATTTGGTATATAGGCGTCCTCTGTGGTTTTTAACAACTTAAATCCTTTAAATTCAGAACTGGCAATGTTTTCAGGATGCTTAATGAACAAGAGTTTTAGTTTCTTATTTGAATGATCCAATTCTCAATTTATATGAAAAATCTTTCAGACATTAAATTAGTTAACTCACACCAAGATCAAATCTATATGTATAGAGGATTTGGTAAATGTAAAATCACACTACAAGTACCACAGTACTGATCACAATCTAGGTAGCATTATAAAGTAACTAGTTATAAGAGTGATCCCTCTCTTTGAAATAAACAATTTTTGGGATTGATTCCAGCGCATGCAGCTGAAATAGCACAGATGAACACTTTTGAAAATGTATATCTATTAGTTGCTATTTAGCAGGGAGGATTAAGTTTTGAGAAGCAGAAGCCTAAATCTCTTCTTGGCTCAGGTTCTCCTTTGGAAGTTGGCATTTGGTATATAGGTTGTCTCTGTGGTTTTTAACAAATTAAAATCCTTTAAATTCATAACTGAACAGATGAACACAGGACAGTCCCATTGTTATCCCATAATTATTTTAGAAGAGTATATATCATAAATCAAAAATAATTATAGTGTCAAATGTCTATGGAGATTCTCAGTCATCCAAGTCATGGTTGTCCCAAGGGTGTTTTTTCAAGAGGCAACTGGACTTTTGAGTTCTGAGCTGAAAAAGCAACAGTGCCAAATGAACTTCCATAATAAGTCATTATTTATTTTCCTAAGCATATAAACAGAATGACCATGGCTGGCAAATAAGCAGCGGGACTAGAAGTTACTTCCGACTTCCTACTGGCTTCCCCATAGGCTTTCCTTATGGGAAGCTGGCATTGGAATCACAATCAAATGACTGTGTGGGGATACTGTAATGGACCCACGTTTGTGAGTAAAACAGGACTGAACATCATGGAAATTTCAATTCCACAGGAATAATGGCCCCCAATTTTTTTTAAATGCATTATTTAAGGACCTCAAGTACCCTGCTTCAAAAATTGTTGTGATATAATACACCATTTCGGATAACTTGAGGATCCAAATAGATAAACCAAATGAGAGTTTTAGTAATATATAGATATGCAGCTTTTTAAAGAAAAGGCATATTTTCCTCAAGATTGTGTAGCAGCTGTGGAGAGCTCTGGAGCATTTTTGGAAATTCCCCCAAAGATGTAAATATTCCATTTGGAAATGTTCAAGGACATTTTGTAAGTACTGTACATGGCACAAGAGCTCCAGTTTAAGTGGATTTGGCTCTAAACTGTGCCGTTGCTCTGGTCACTTTACAGTGAAATTGAAAGCAGACTAGTTTGTATAATTCATGCTTTGATTGACTGAAGCTCAAATTTGACTTTTTCAAGCTGATCCTGTTTTAAATTCCTGTGCCTGCTGATCTAATGTTTATCAGTTGCCTGCATTTACATTTATGATCCTATTGGTTTTAATATTTGTGTTTATATAGGCCATAAGCTACTCTAGTAGATGTTCTAACCAAAATGAAATAAATAAGAGAAAGAGAAATACGGAACAAATGTAAGGCTTTTTTAGCAAATAGATATGTAACTGTGATTATAATTCAGGAAATCCCCTTGAACACCAATGGTCCAGCCTCATGGAGATTTTAAGCAAAAGTAGCAAATGTAGATCAGTGGAACTAAGAAAAAGGGAAGGGATTGATTTATATTCTACTTTTTCTTCAGGATTTTATACAAAAAATTCCCTCATTCATTTTTATCTGTAATAACATAGATAGGCTGGCTAAGAGATACTGTTAGTGTCAGATCACTACGTGAATATCCAAGGCTATGATTGGACTTGAACATGTTTTTTCTAATTCTAATGTGGTACTTCAAACACAAAGTCCTCGTGATTCTGCCTGTATGCTGAAGATTATGATATATTTGTGGTAAAGATGCACATCTAAATAAATACAGATCCAAAATTTCAAGTATGCATTGATTATTGTGCTTAGGAATATCTATTTCCTATATATGATCAATTCAAATGATCAACAGATAGCTATGATAAATAAAAGGATTGCAATTGCTTTATCTCTGGTGTACTTTACCATAAAAATTGGAAAGTTTTACTGATAAAATGTGTCTACATTTTTTTTGTTGGAAAAGGAATACAGTAAAGAAACAGGATAGGTGAACAACAAGAAAAGTTCTTTCATGCATGACAAATGTATAAAAATCTAGAAACTTGGACTCAATTACATACAGATTCAGAGGATCTTTAAGATTAATATTGAACTGAAAACAGAACTTTCTCTTCGGGTTGATGGAAAAACCAGAAGAAAGAGCATATATGACTTTTTAAAATATGTTCTCAAGGGAGATTATTATATGTACAAAGATGAAAAGATTTGGCAAAACCTAAATGTAGGAACAGTTGATGAAAATGAGAAAAATTGCTGAAATGGCCAAATCAGCTTATGAGTTATTAGTTTGATCATTACACAGAATAGATTATAGACAGAAGAGAGTCACAATGTACCTTTGAGAGAGAAGTTAAAATATAATTGCACTTATACAATAACTGCTATGAAATAGATCAGAAGCCTTTAAATCAGAAGATTTATATCATTCTCCTTTTTTCTGCCTTTATTCTTTCTTTCTTTCTGAACTTTTTTTTTGTTTTTTTTAACTTTAGCTTTTTTCTTTTATTTTTCCCTTTCTTTTTCACATTCCTTGTTCTATTTTGGTTTCCATTAGTTTTATTATTGTTATTAATATTAATATTATAATTTATTATTATTATTAAAACTTTTCAATAAACAGTAACAGTAACAGTAAAATAACAGTAAACAGTAAAATAAAATAAAATAAAATAATAATAAGATCAATTAATACTATATATATAAAAGAACTAAATGAGTTATACATTTATCCAGCATTTTAAAACTATGAAATAAAAATTAGGGACATACTATCTTTGATCAGAATAACTGGTTGAACCCTTAATATTTTCAGAGCTCATTTTCCATAATCTCTACACTGCAATACTATATATATGTTCATAGTGAGAGAAAACTAATTCTTACTATTTTAATTCAAATGTATAGAATTGCAGGCTTAAATGAACATGATTTCTTGAACAGAGGCACAGCTTTCTGGTTATACACTTAAAAAATAAGTAGAAATATTGATGCACATTGGATACTTCTTATTACTTGGTAGTGCTTTAAAACATTTAATATAATAGAGAAATCTTTGCTACCCAAAATTAAAGTGCTTCATTGGGAGTTATAATACCATTGTTTCCATTACTTAAAATAATAAAATAAAAAACAAGTATACTCTGCATAGGCTTTCAAAACTAACTTCATCCATAATAAATGCAATAATGCTTTTTAGTTTTGTTTTAAAGTGAAGGATTGATGGGCACTAATATTCCCCTTAAAACATTTAAGCTATTTTACCTAAAAGTTTTAAAATTGAGAGTGAAAATACATTAAAAGCTTAAATTAAATGTTGTATATTTGATTGCTATGATGTGCCCAATTCTTTATATGATAATACTGAGACTTAGAAAACTAATTGATTTTAATTCTATCAAACTCTTGCCACTTACCAGTTTTTCATTTTCTATTTTATTTGTTTTTCACTAATTAGTATTCACTACAATCAGTTTAAGAAAATCAGATTGTTTCAGGAACCATAAAATTTAAACAACAGTTCTGGAAATGGAAAAGACTTTTGAGAAAAGATGAATAATAAAAAGAGCATCTTAAACAACAAAACAAAATACGGTATTATACTATAAAATTATATTGCACAGATATAAACATTGAAGTGGCACGCCAGCCTCTTTAGCAAAAGAAATTTTGCTGTATGTTCTAATTGTTTTTTACAACGAGGGAATTATTATTACTGATTAGGATGTAGATAGGGATGTAGTTTTCTCTGTTCCAACCATGTTTAAAAAACAGCAGAGAAGTTTCCTACTGATTCTGAACAAATTAATATGCAATCATATCCCCCTTCCATGTAAGTTTCATAAACAAAATGTTCATTTCCTTATTGTGGACACTGCAGCCCCTTCTAGCCACAGGAAATACATATGTTTTAATATAATTGTGACATCAATAAACTTCCAGTAAAAGTAAGACCTTATAAACAGCAAAACATAGCTCCCCCCCCCGCGCATTCAGCATAGCTAAGTATATTAAAGTAAGATGGCAGCCAAAATAATCTGTGTAAGTAAATTGTTATGACATGATCCTCTTTAATATTTGCATATATGCAAAACAACCTATCCTCACATTAAAATCCACTGCACTTTGCATGCTATGTTGCTAACTGACTATGATCATTTAAATAAAGCACATTTAAGAAATCATCATAACCTTGTAGTTCTTAGCATGTTCAGGAGAGTGTATGTCTTAGGACAAATGATTATATATAATTAAAATATAGTTGGCTGCAATAAAGATGTATTAGATCTGCTCTTCAAATATTCTCAGCCCCAATAGAGGAAAAAGAATGAAGGCTCTTTCCCTGGTCCTATTACTGATCTTGTTGACTGTCCAAATTCAAAACATGGCAGGGTCATGAACTTAACATGTAGTCAAATTTCATAAGGAACAATGGGGAACATTTTAGAAAACTTCCAAATCACAGTCAAGCCAACAAGATGGTGGGCTATTTTTCAGTTAAACATTTCTTACAATAATGTATCTCTCAAGATGAGCTTCATGCCTGGTGACTACATTGGAACCAACAGCGCTTATGTTCATAGCAGAAGCGTCCATAATGAGGGTGTGAAAAAAATGATTGAGACACAATGTCAGGCATGAAAGACCAGGTCCTCACATAAGATTCAATGAAACTGTTTTATTGGTAAATAAAAATTTTATGAACAGGAATCTTCTCAACTAGTGGTCAGCACTTGGTTAGAGTTGGGTAATGATGAACAAGACTCAACGGGGATTGAACTAATTCACTTGTGGCTAAAAGGGGGATCTAGGCCCAATTCTTCTCCTATACACAATCATACACTCAAAGGCATATCTTTTTAAATGTGCATTGCAATGCACATTAAAAGGGGGCAGAACAATTTTGAACACATGGTTGTGGGTGCCATCTTGATTTTGCTGAATCCCTGATGGACATCCCTGACTCTTAGTAATTAATCAGAAATTATATTTCTCACAACACTGGAGGTTTTTAAGAAGAGATTGGACAGCCATTGTCTGAATGGTACAGGGTTTCCTGCTTGATCAGGGGGTTGGATTAGAAAACTTTGAAGTCCCATCCAACTCTGTTATTTGTTTAATCTAAAATATAGAATTAGAGACTCTGACAAATCTGAGGAAGATACAGTCATATCTTGAACTTTTAAACCTGTATCTGTTTGTACTGAGTCTTCCTCAGATTTGTCAGGGGCTTTATAATTTTATGTAGCTAACATAAAAACAGTCAGTGGGTAACGCTGAAGGAAAGCCATTCCTAGTCAAACAAGTTCAATTGCTCTTAATATTATTCGGGAATAATTTAAATGCCACACACCCAAAATCTGGAAATCTTCTAGCTAGTATCAGAAAGTAAGAATTGCTTGCACTGCTGATCACTATATCTGTTTCACTAGCCAGGAATGGGGCAAGGCTGGCTATTTGAAGAAGAAAAAAAACACCCACAAGCTTGCATTCAAGGGCACAGACTCTGTGATTATCATCTCTTGTCCCTTAATTCTTCACCTTTTTGCAGAAGAAGGAATCAGGTTAAACACAAATGCCTGCTCAACTCAACAGAGCAGACCCGGCTGCAATGCGGTTTCATTCACACAAGACTGTGCCTGCAGCAAGGAACACAATGCCGATGTTGCAATGCTATATCACAGCTGATAATAGAGAGGACAAAGACAGGTGTATTATGTTATCCTAAAGTTTTTGTTTCCTCCAGCACAAACCAGTATGCAGTCCCTGTGCAGCCTTCAAACTGAATCAACACAAAAAAAAACCCCAAAAACCCAGAGGCAAAGAAGGCAAAGTTATCCTTACCTTTCTGCTGATTTGAGATGGTACATTGCTCTGTGAGAGGCCCTGCCATAACTTTTCTCACATGGAGCTCCCTGGCTATTAAATAAAAGAGGAATTGGCCTTCAGCAGCTCACCTGGCTTTGAAGTTCAAGAT
This sequence comes from Thamnophis elegans, assembly GCF_009769535.1. Classification (NCBI taxonomy): domain Eukaryota; kingdom Metazoa; phylum Chordata; class Lepidosauria; order Squamata; family Natricidae; genus Thamnophis; species Thamnophis elegans. Next base: position 67,001,694 of record NC_045543.1, on the reverse strand, counting down.
AGTGGATCCTCCCAAGCACCCCCACTCCCCCCCCCCCGACACGCAAGTCTTAGTCATAGCCATTGTCATCACAGTCCAATTGGCAATGGATCGAGAATTCACTTTCATTCTAAATCTATTCTGGGATTTTTCTAAAGTAATGATGCAGAGTACATAATGGACAGGGGAAACCCCAAGCCTAGATAATATGTTTCCTCCCCTTCCCCCCCTCTTATTTTCTCCATAGAAATTGAAATGTAAAAAGAACACAATGGAAAGTATCACCAACAGTGACTCATATCCTGGGCTGGTGAGGCACACCTCACTTTTGTAATCTTTTACATGCACAGCTAAGTACATTAACAAGGTCAAATTCTATAATAGACTCTGGGCATTTGATTCTTGAGAGGGGAAAACTGAGGGATTCTATGTCACCACGAAAGAAGGTCAAGCGTTTGGATGAAGAGAAAACCTAAAGTTTCGGGAACGTTTCCGTTCTTGTTTGAAGAAGCGTGAGTGATAGTGTCAACCCTGAAGCAAACCTGGCTAAGGCCATCTTGAAGGCTTTCAGGGTTGCCACAAGGGAGAAGAGGGGACAGGGAGGGGGAAATAGAAAGCTGGGGTTTGTAGTCAAAACAAAAAGTCTTGCCCTGGGAACCAAGACATTCCAACAGTGCACATGAAGTGAACTGACTGTAATGCCGGCAGCAACCCACCCCTGAACTGTACCTACCAGCATATCTGCCAAAAATTAGAATACAAGAATAGAATAGCAGAGTTGGAAGGGACCTGGAGGTTTTATAGACCAATCCCCTGCCTAGGCAGGAAACCCTATACTACTTCAGACAAATGGCTAACCCAACATCTTCTTAAAAACTTCCAGTATTGAGGCATTCACAACTTCTGGAGGCAAGCTGTTCCACTGATTAATTGTTCTAACTGTCAGGAAATTTCTCTTCAGTTCTAAGTTGCTTCTCTCCTTGATTAGTTCCACCCATTGCTTCTTGTTCTACCCTCAGGTGCCTTGAGAATAGTTTGACTCCCTCTTCTTTATGGCAATCCCTGAGATATTGGAAGACTGCTATCATGTCTCCCCTAGTCCTTCTTTTCATTAAACTAGACAGAGACAATTCATTTTAAGCTTCAAAGCTTGTTTAATAATACTTTCCTTTAAACAAAAAGCAAAAAAAACTACTCTTAATGATTGCATACTAATTTAAGAAATCTGGCCTTTTCTTCCTACCAATACCTGATAATTAATTATACCTGTTCCTTCCAGAAAAGCTGAGGCTCTATATTTATACCCAATCTGTACAAGGAAAAAACACAGGCAAAGCTGCCAGAACAATAATGTGGCCGTCGGTCTAGACTTCTAAAATGATCTGCGGCTGAAGAAAATTGCATAAATATAAGATTGCAGATGATAATCACTCCCTTTCCCTCCTTGTTGGGCAGAGAGCAATTTCAAGATGGCAACTCTGGTAAGTTATAGCGTCTTATAATATAAGTCCAGCGTTGTGAGGTTTAATATTACGGTAAGTGTATCTTGTCAGGGCCTGTCTCATCTTCTGTAAATAAATAGTATCGAGTGAGCGAGATCCAATATTATGTCTTTTTTTTCTTTTTGGAAATGATGTCTCCTAATATGGTATTCTAACTAAGCAGCCAAACAGTCTCCAGTTTGCTTCTATAAATATACCTATGCTCTGAACTGAAAAGATTCAGAGCACATGTAGCTTTGTACATTTTATAAAAAGATATCCTGAAAAAGTGCTAATCTTAAATTGAAATGTTTATACACCCCAACAGATTTTGAGCATACATCTATGTCTGGCCACATGTGTTTTTTTAAAATTTGTTTTGTTGTGCTTGTTTATTTATTACAAAAATCAGCAGATAAGTGCTTCTAATGAGATGAGTTTGAAAGATTTCAGGGTATAGGTAATCCTTGACGTACAGCCACCATTGAGCCCAAAATTTCTGTTGCTAAGTAAGGCATTTGTTCAGTGAGTTTATACCCTTTTACAGCCTCCTTGCCACAGTTGATAAGTGAATGAATGCAGTGGTTCAGTTAGCAACATGGTTGTTGAGGTGAATCTGGCTTCCCCATTGACTTTGCTTGTCAGAAGTTGTAAAAGGTGATCACAAGACCCCGGGATACTGCAACCATCATAAGAGGAAGCTGTCTAGTTTTCTTCCTGTTGGTAAATGCTTTGTTTGCTTGCTTGCTTGCTTGCTTGCTTACTTGTTTTCCAGATGCAAGATGGTGTCGTTTTCCATTCACCTTACAAAATATTCCTTTATTGTGCATGGAGACACAGCTTTAATTTACTTAGAGATAATTTACTAGATAATAAGCACACCAGTCATTTATAGTTTTTATACACCATTGTCCCCCATGAAGACTCCCAAGTTCACACCATCAAAATGTGAATAAAGTACCCTGTTTCCCCCCCAAAAATAAGTCATCCCCAGATAATAAGCCCTATCAGGCTTTTGAGCCAATTGTGCTAGATAAGCCCTCCCTGAAAATAAGCCCTCTCCAAAAATATTGCAACAGAGCTGCAGCCATGAGCTGACCATGCTCACCGCCTCCTGCACCTCAAAAATAATAAGACCTCCTGAAAACAAGGCCAAGTGCTTATTTTGGGGAGTCAAAAGAAAATAAGACCCTGTCTATTTTGGGGAAAACACAGCAAGCAATAAAAGGAACATTCTCCAAAACCTGTTTCTGTAATCCAGAGCAACAATCCTTATACACAAATTGTTTATGAAGTATATCCATTTTAGCTGTCTTCTTATTCCTCACCACAGAGACCGCCATCTGAATCTGACCAAAGGGATGGATCAACAACAGAAGAATCTGCCTCTGGCCCTCTTCCTGACCCTCATCTATGAGGGGAACCCTCAATATTCCAATTAAGATGAACAGACTAGATGGATTGGGTCTACTTGAAGAATATTTATGTATTTATTTCAGGGGTCCCCAACCCCTGGATTGTGAAAAAAACTCTCTCTATGGAACCGGTCCCTGGTGCCCAAAAGATTGGAGACCGGTGACTTATTTCCAGTGACGTGCGGTGAGGTTTATGGCTGGTGAGGCAGTCTTCTCCCCTGACATCCCACTGTCTAAAGCGCTTTCTTTCTTTCGCCCCGCCTGAGCTCTGACAGGTGGGCGAAAGAAAGTGCTTTAGACAGTGGGTTGTCGGGGGAGAGGAGAGGAATGCTCAGGCGCGTGGCTGACATAGGGGCGGACAAAAGAAAGCAAGGTGGTGGAGCTGGCGCTTCTTTCTTTGTGCCCAGAGGCGGGCAGCTCAAGCAGGCTGCCGCCTCTGGCAAAAGAAAGAAAATGCCAGCCCGCCAGCCCGCCAGCTCACCTGAACTGCCCGCCTCTGGGCAAAAGAAAGACCCACTTATGCTGTTGGGCTGCCATGGATACAGAGAAAGAAAACTGGTGGGCTGCCCTCCCTGCCTCTCCTACCCCCTTCCCTCTCTTCACTCTCAAACAAACTCTCCTCTCAATTAACAGAGAGTTTTATTTGAGTGAAGAAACAAACACACACACAACACAAAATTACTTACAATTACTTACAAATTACATTAATTTTGAATTCCTCCCCCTCCCACTGACCCCCTCCCACTGACCCACATACCTTTTCCAGCTGTTTCACAGAGGATTTGCTCTTGTCTGCCATCATGAAATGTAAAAGGAAAAAGGCAGACCTGCTGAGGTCAGGCTGGACTAGCTGCTGCCAGAGTCCCCAATGGATGACTCTTCTTAACCGTTTAAAAAAGCCTCTAAAAAAACCTCTATAGGAGGAGGCAAGAGAACCACGTGCCTCATCTACATAAGGAATTTTTCGGCTTTTAACCCTTGCTTAACTCTGCTCGAGTGATCATAAAGTCAGACTAAATGAGGCACGTGGGTCTCCTGCCTCCTCCTGTAGAGGGCACTTTTTAGAGGCTTTTTTAAACAGTTAAGCACTAAGCAGAGTCATCCACTGTGACTCTGGCAGCAACTAGCTCAGTCTTTTTCCTTCTACGTTTTTTTTTCTTTTCATGAAGACAGTGGTGAGGCTCTGCCTCCCCTGCCTCCCTGACTGCACATCACTGCTTATTTCATTTATATGCCGTCTATCTCACCAATATAGAAACTCCGGGAGGTTGAGATTACGTCTGAAGATTCCTGGAGCTAATGGGATTAAAACTAGCACTTTCAACTGTATTTGCAAACATATTGTGATACAACACCCACAAAACTGGTATGCCATATCAGAGCAACTACATTTTAATTGATTAGTTCTTCATACTAGTTTTCAAAGACAACTCTAAATGGAGCTCCCTGCAATAGTCTATGAGGTGGCCATGACAGAATTTACTGTTGCCAAGATTGGTCCAGATTAACATCTTTCAACAAAGAACAAGATTTATAAAACAGGTGGGGTAAGAATTCAAAAGTGTTGGCTTCCTCTGCCACCAAGAGGTCTGCAATAATGTAGTCCCTGAGCAAGCTTCACTGTATAAATTTGCGGTAAGTAGATTTGACTAACAAATTTAAGGGAGAAATCCCCAACTTTCTTCCCTCTTCTTCTGTTCTACTGCCCATTCAGAACTACATAATTAGATGAACAAACACATAAATCTTTCGATGCCTAAAACCTCCTTTTGGCTTTTCTCAAGGAAGGGTGCTGTCTTTTCATTCTGAGCACAGCACGGAAGATTTTGTAAAAACCAATCTAAATGTCAGCAAAAGGGAGACCTCGTTAAAATTGTGTGACTCATCAGAGGAAAAAATTAGGTTTACATTGAGTAATTAATTTCTCTTTGTCCCAGTTTCTGATCTCCGAAATGTTGGCACTTGGCTATAAGAGGAAGAAAGCAAAGATTAAAAAATATATATATCCTGCCACCACAGTTTTTACAAACAATTTATTTCTACAAAAAATGAATTGCAATTTCCTTGTAGCTGGCTAATTGGAATGCATGTATTTATTTAATACATTTAGGTAAAGATTCCTCCACACATATGTGCTAGCCATTTCTGGTTCTAGGGGCGGTGCTCATCTTTGTTTCTAAGCCGAAGAGACAGTGCTGTACGAAGACATCTCCATGGTCATGTGGCCAGCATGACTAAATGCTGAAGCATATGGAACGCCTTTACCTTCCCAATAAAGATGGCTCCTATTTTTCAGCTTGCATTTTTTACATGCTTTCAAACTACTAGGTTGGCAGAAGCTGTGACAAGTAACGGAGCTCACTCCATTACGTGATTCGAAAATCAAAAGGTCAATCAGACCTTTCTGATTGACAAGCTCAGTGTCTTAGCCACTGAGCCACTGCATCCCTTAATACATTTACAATTTGTAATACATTTACAAATACATAAATAAATAAATAATGTATTTGTTACAAAGGTGGAAATGTTTCTGCTTCAAGGGTTGCATGCAACAGTGAGAGTACCTCTTGTCCAAAATGGGCAGTTCCCCCCACACACACACACACAAACATCTGACACAAATAAACCTGCATCAAGATTTCCAAACTTTCTTTGTGGTACATAAAAGAAAATCCCCTCCTACACCTCACATTATTACCATTGATGGTAGAAGGGAACCTCCACTCAACCTTTACTCTTGGCAGATTGTAATTCCTTCAATTTCTCTACACAATAATTAGATGTGGCAACAACCACATGTGGAGCATCTTGTCCTGTTTTCAGGGCTGGTCAGCAAGAATGAACATCAGCTGGGAACCCAGCAATAGGACTGCAAGCTGTTTTGTCATGTCCTGAAGACAGTAATCTCCTCATTTTGTTCAAATATAGAATCATAGGGCTAAAAGGGACCTTGGAGGTCTTCTAGTCCAACCCCCGCCAAGGAAGGCGTCCTCATACCATCCAAAACAAATGGTTGTCCATTTTTTTTCTTGAAAACATCCAGCAATGGAAAATATGTTTAATGACGTATAAGGCAACACAACAAATTCAGACATGAAATCCTCTTACATTTGCTACCGGTTCGGAACCAGGAGCGCTCGCATGGGGTGCTTCTGTGCATGGCAAAGTGTTCTGCACATGTGCAGAGCATCTGTGATGACATCTGGGCAGATGGGCAGAGCCTCCCGCTGCCGTCACTACCAGTTCGCCTGAACTGGGGCAAACCGGCAGAATACCACCTCTGAAAAATTAGACTCTTGTACAAGAAAATTAAAATATTTAAAAGCAGACCTTGCCTGTCAAACTCTTAGTGGAACACACCAGTGGTGGGTTCCGGATCCCGTTGCAACTGGTCAGTACAACGGGGCCGGGCGTCCACCACATGCACGTGCACAGCACAAGCGCAGTGTGCGTACATGCAAACTTACCGCCCATGATGCTCCAGCTGCTCAGCAGAGCATCGCACATGTGCCATACACTCCTGTGTGCGTAAGCCTCAATCGGCTCAAATACAGGTAAGGAGGGCAGGTGGGTGGGCCCTTCGGAGCACCGTACCGGAATAGTACCTGGTGCTCCCAGCAGGCCGATCATACCGATCATATCCTACCACTGGAACACACAGAAAACAATACGCAAACTGAAAATAAGACAAAGGAAGGTTGCATTTATTCTTTGAGGGATTCAGAATCAAGTTAGTTGTATCAGTGGCACCAAGTTAGCTGATCACCGTTTACTGTTCACTGATTTCAGTGGTAATGGATGTTATACATTAGCCCAAGTCTAATGCTTTTCATGTGTAAACAAAAGCTTTTTGTGGAAAACAGAAAAAATAAATTTTGATTTATGTTTTGGTGATTAGGCAGGATGGATTATAGGAAAGAGATTCGTAAGTTTAAGGAAAGAGATAAATGGATAATTGTAATTATAACTGCTGTGAAGAGAATCAGAAGCCACTTCTTCATATCCTTTCTTTTCTATTTTTCTATTCTTGTTTCTTTTCTTTGTTTTTGCACTTTAGTTTTCTCTTTCATTTCTTCCTTTTTCTTTTTTCCTTATTCTATTTTAATTTGTATTCATTTTTACTGTCATCAAAACTTTCAAAAAAAAGTCATATGAGAAATAAATAAGAATTCAGGCGGAGGGACGTTTTACCTCCATTTGTTGTTGAATGGGAAGTCACAGCCATCTCAGCCTCCATGAATTAAAGAATGGGATGATAGAAGCTGTAGCTCAGCCATGATTGCCTAGATTGTTAAAGCCATATTAAAGAAACAGGGTATTTTCATACCAAAAAAAAGGCAAAGACAACTACTCCCATGAATTCACATATTTGAAGATGAATGCTGTGGATCTTTGCTCCACCAAAGTAAATGGTAGGAGAAAAATTGTATTTTTAAAAAGTTATAGAAAATCTAATACAGTATGTTATCTTATAAGGATTGTATTGTATGCTTAAAATAAAGCAATAATATCCTCAAATCATAGATTACTTTCACTTCAAAAAAGTGTTTTTGTCCATTTCAAAGAATTCTTTTTAAGAGAGAGAGGGAAGGAGGGGGGAGGGAGGGAGAAAGGGAGAGAGGGAGAGAGGGAGAGGGAGAGATTGGCCCAAAATCCCATTGCTATTACAGGGTAAAAAAAGATTTCTCAAAGGTTACCACCTGCTGAAAAACTGTCCCATCTTTACTTTATGCATTGCTGAGATAAAAGTCTAACCATGTTAAGTTTGTATGACATGGATTAGGCTTGACTGTGACCCTTGAAAGGTAAAAGATTACCAGTGCATAAAATGTCACAAGGCAGCTGTTACTTCACCAGAGGCATATAAGTAAATGGAAAGTATTGTATAAAAATTTATTCTGTAATAAATATTGCCTCACATTATCAAGTAGACTTTCATGATTGAAGCTGGACTAAAACCTCGTTTCCCCCACATTCAACACTTCAACCATAATTTCCTTCCTTCTTCCTTCCTTGGAAGAAAGCATTCTGTAATGAAGATCACCTCTTTAAAAAGATCTTCAAATTGTAGCTATGTAGTCTTAAATAAAAGACTTTCCTGATTCATTGTTTATGAAAAAATTCAGAATATCGATAAAACGTTCAATGATTGCCAACCATATTTGCTTTCTGTCTGTCGGTGCCTGGTATTTTTCTCAGTGTCAAGTCACTACATTAGTGATGTTGGTGAACTTTGGACTTTTTCATCCTATTGACAAGCCACCTTTGAGGAATGATTTCTTGGATACCGTACTTATTGTGTATCCCATAGAATCTCTCTGAGAAAAAGGAGTTGGATTAGTGACTCAGTAGAAATAAGATAAATATTCTGACGACAAGTGCATTGATTTTAGCCTGCAAACCAATTCCTTGGCTAGACCTTAGATTTCAGATATATGCTTCTCAACACAAGGCTCATTTTATTTCTACGTTGGAAATAAAAACAATCATTTATTAACTTTTTGTAGGTAAATGAAATATTAGAAATGTGAGCTTGGATTAAAGATGAGAAATATTATTTATTTATTCATCTGTATTTATTTCATTTATATTTCACTTTTCTACACAAAAAACTGGAGGATTTAATGATTAAAATATCAAAAAGTAAAGTAAAATCTTGGCTAAAATATTTATAAAATATCTATATTTTTATATTATTATAAAATATTCTATTTTATATAAGTATAAAAAAACCACATGTTGTTGGATTGGGTTTGACTTCCTTTCCACCCCACCCCACCCCCAAATAAGGACTGACTATACAATATTTATCATCTATCCTTCTGGATAGAATTCTCAAGACAAGTTAAGATTTATTGTAGTTCTCATAATTGATCTACTGTTTCACCTTCATTGAAAGTACATGTCAATGTTCTTTTGACTGTTAATCTCTTCTATTGTTGGGAATTTCATACGCTCTGAATTGAAACTCCTTAATTGCTCTGCATGTGCCTACCATAGGTCATCTCAATATTTTTGTTAAAGTTACAGTATGAATCATTTTATTGATAGCTAATCTAACCACATTTAACAATAAAGAATTAATTCTGGGGGAATGAACAATAAACATCTGCTAAACCAAGCAGTGAAGCTCAGATTAGACTCCCACAATTGTATGATTATATATGAATTGAGCAATGTGTGGTTGAAGAAATATGGCTTGTGCCATTAAAGTCAAAATCTTTTCAATTTTCAATTTCAGGAGGAAATGTCATTCTCGCATTAATCATGTGCTCATTAATCTTAGCACCAACACCCTATCTTCTATAATTCCACACAAGGGAGAAAAGCAAATATTGAAGGAGTATTACAATGTTCATGCTGATCAGGGCAGAAGGAACAGCTATGTTAGTGCGAGACGCCAATCTTCACATATAGCTTCCTTGCTAACATTTTGACAAGCTAAATCTATAGAAAAACAATTCCCTTTCTTAAATTGGTCCCTCCGGTTCAGCATTGTATGTAACTGGAAGAGGTGCTTGGAGTTGAGTGTGTCTACCTCAGCTCTAAATTTTATTTGAAGGAAGGATAGACGCCTCTTAACTATAACCAGCCTGTCTTCCATTGATGATCTGTATTCTGCATGAATCCTAAAGGGGGCTGAGAAAAATATCTACAGACCCTTCACATCCTGGACATTAACTCTTTCAGCTTCTCTCCTCAGGATGGCACGGTAGGGCATTGCATGCCAAAACAACTAGACACAAAGATAGGTTTCCCCCTCCCCGTGCAATCACTCTGCTGAACACCTAATTCCCACAGCAGTGTCTTAGGCCTAAAGACATTTACCCATGTAGTAGGCTGTATTGCTATTATGCTTCTCATCTTCTCATTTTTCCCACTACCTTCTCAGGTGGGGAGGGAGAGTAGAACATCTAACTTCTTAGCATCGACGTGTGTTAATATAATACTATATGTTATACAGTGATCTGATGATCATTTTGACAAATCCTTTTTTAGCGAGCCCCTAGAAGACAAGAAGAACATAGGTGCCGAATTTCAAGTTTGTATGTTTTATACTTCTGGAGATTTCGTGATGAGTAAGTGGTATTTGGCATATATATATATATATATATATATATATATATATATATATATATATATATATATATATATATATATGCCAAATATATGTATGTATGTATGTATGTATGTATGTATGTACATATGTATGTGTGTGTGTATATATAATACAAGACATATATGTATCTAAAGTAAATGTGCCATGTTAAGAGAAGCTATACCTGTACCAATTGACTTGGCAGTCAGTCCAGCTAATATACTTCTGAGTAAATCTAGAGAGAGGATTGTACTGTAATGCACTTGCCTTGTTGCTATGCAATTTTCTAGTGATGATCTTAAACTTCTAAGATATTAAGCAGCACTTAATTAGGCTAGTTTTAAAGAGTAAGCACCTAGCATTCAATGAGCAACAAAAGATCAGTTTGTGCTGCAGTTAATAACAGGGGATTAAGTTGTGACTCATGGTATAAAGCAAGGCTGTTGAAAGCAGACTACAGTTGCCAGTTTTCATTTCTCAAGCCCTCAACGAGGGATTTTTATCATTTTCGGTGACTCAGTACAGACTCGTGGGACTAGTAATTAAAATGCTTCTAATTGGCGCCTTAATTTTTTTTTAAAAGGTAACTCGCTGCAACATTTTATTTGTGTAATTATTTCTCTGTCTTTTGTCTTTTTAAGCTAGGTGGATTGAAATAAACTGAACATGGGATGGGAAAGTTTTACCTCCTTTTAACTTGAAACATATTTCCATGTGCAATTTTTTTAATACAGCAATACGTAAGTTAATTGCAGGCTTTTGCTTTTCTTGGTGGTGGGTATTGTGATCTAGCTGGAAGATGTCATCCTTCAGAAGTGACATAATTACCATGTTGTTATTGTTTGGACCGCACTTTCACCACAGTTGAAGGAATCACTTAAATAATAGGAAGGAGAGTTTATGAGAGCAATGCCTCCTTCAAAAAATTAACATTTATTTTTATTTGTGTGTTTTTATTATTGACTAATGACTGTAGCAAAACAACTCAATTGAATGAGCAAATCAGCTTGCTTTGAAAAGAGTCCCATTGCTATTTTCTAAATCTGTAAGATTAAAACTAGATATCACTGATACCAGTATGGAAAGGGTGATGAATACTTTGAAAGCAATTGAAAATTTTCTATATTGTATATCAGTGAGGTGAACATTTTCAGCACAGAGTACCCAAAGCAGAATGCATGTGCATGTGCATGCACCGGACCACCAGAAACCTGAATACCACCTGGCCAGCATGCACATGCCTGTTTTTTTGGGCTGTTGGGGGGGGGGGCACTTGGGAGACATTTTCAGGCCGTTTTTGTACTGGTCTTTGTGAGTGCAAGCTGGTCAGATTTTTGGCTGTTCTCAGGCCATTTTCTGGTGCTCTGGCACCTGCAAAGACCAGCTGGCCAGCACACATGTGCATGCTGGAAACCAGAAGAGCATCTGGCGACGGTGTGCGTGCCCACAGAGAGGACTCTGTGTGCCACCTCTGGCACACATGCCATAGGTTCGCTATCACAGCTGTATATGCTATGTACATAGCACACACACACGTGTGTGTGTGTTCATACTTATACATATGCTTGAAATGGTTCTGGAGAAGTGATTTGGGACTAATAAAGGAGAATATTTGTGGCTCAGTGTTCAAATGAGGCTAGCAATGTCTAGAACTGATGATGTTATCTAGTTTGGGTAATGAAACGTCTGTAGTAAAACAACCAAGCTCAGAGGGCACCTGATTTGGAACGTGTGAATGGGTATTTCTTTACTACTCATTAAAACCTCCATATGCTTTTTTCAGTCTTTGGTGCAAAAACCGTCCAAGAGTACTTCAATAAATTTGTCAATACCCTATGACCTTTAGTGGTACTGGTGTTGCATAGGAATCAACAGGCAACTAATAAATATAAGCAAATAACACTCTTTTTGTGTTACCTTCAGTTATCTGGAGTTTTGCAGTCCAGATGTAGTAGGACTCATTTTGTTTCCATATTCATTCATCCATCCCTCCATCTATTCATCCATCCATCCATCCATTCATTTTTGCCTGAATACCAAGTAGTTCTTGGTGGCTAAACTTCACTGTTCTTTTAATTTCCCCAAATGCTCCTCTGCTAAGTTAGCTCTTAATCATTTTTGGAACTCTTTGGCGGGAACTTCAGGGCGAGCCATTACCAGGGAAGGAGGGTTCCCTATGTCAGAGGGATCCCTCCTTCCGGCCCTGTGAGTTCCACTCCAAGGCCAGATGGCGTGAGTAGTCAGGACCCTGGTCTCAGGTTGCTGTTGCTAAATGCCAGGTCTGTGGTTCACAAGGCTCCCCTCATCCAGGACCTAATTGTAGACGAGGGGGCAGACCTGGCATGTATTACTGAAACCTGGCTGGGCCCAGAGGGAGGAGTCCCCCTCACTGAAATGTGCCCAGAGGGTTTTCAGGTGCTTCATCAACCGCGATCCCAAGCAAGGGAAGGGGGAGTGGCCATTGTTATCCGACAGTCTTTAGTTCCTCGTAGGATCCCTGCTCCGGAGCTTGTTGGGTGTGAGTCCTTGCTGGTGAAGATGGACCTTGCAGGTCAAGTGGGCTTGTTGTTAATGTACCTGCCTCCCAACAGCGTGACGACAGCACTCCCCTCGCTCCTCGAGTCAGTAGCTGAGCTGGCAGTTGAGTTCCCCAGACTTATGATACTGGGGGACTTCAATCTGCCTTCGCTTGGCGAACACTCTGATGGAGCGCAGGAGTTCATGGCTTCCATGACAGCCATGGGCTTGACCCAAGTAATCCAGGGTCCAACTCACTCAGCGGGTCACACACTCGACCTCGTATTTCTCTTGGAGCAGTGAAGCTGTGATCTTGGTTTGAGGGGTAGTGAGATCTTGCCCCTGTCATGGTCGGACCACTTCCTACAGAGGCTCGACTTTCGGAGACCAATCCCCCGCTGTAGGGAGGAGGAACCGATTAGGTGGTTCCACCCCAGGTGTCATGGATCCTCAGGGTTTCCAGACGGCGCTTGGTGTTATGCCTGATACTCTCGCCTGCAGTCCGGTGGAGACCTTAGTTGCTACTTGGAACTCGGCAGCGTCTGAGGCTCTCCACCGGATTGCGCCTTTATGGCCGATCAGCAACAGTGAATCCAGGAGGGCCCCTTGGTTTACCGAGGACCTCCGGGAGATGAAGCGCCAAAAGAGATGCCTAGAGCGCAATTGGTGGTCCAGTAAATCCGAGTCAGACCGAGCACTATTAAAAGCTTGCATCGGAGCATACCTCTCAGCAATACGGACAGCCATGAACACCTATATTGCCGCTCTGATAGCGTCTGCTGAGTCACGCCCTGCCGCCTTGTTTAGGGTGACCCACTCCCTCCTAAATGGGAGGGTTGCGGATAACCCCCTACAAGGTAGAGCAGAGGAATATGTCCAGTTCCTCGCGGACAAAGTTGCTCGGCTTCAGATGGACCTGGACTCCAATTGCACAGAGCCAGCCGGGGTACCGGGGGAAGGTCTTGAACGACATCTCTGGACTGACTTTCAACTTGTTGCTCCTGATGAAGTGGACAAGGCCATGGGAGCGGTGAGTGCTGCCACGTTTGTACTGGACCTGTGCCCCTCCTGGCTGGTCACGAACAGCAAGGAGGTGACACGGAGCTGGATCCAGGCGATGGTGAATGCCTCTCTTCGGGAGGGCTTCTTTCCGCCGGCATTGAAGACAGCAGTGGTGAGACCCCTCCTGAAGAAGCCATCGCTGGATCCAGCCATTTTGAATAACTACCATCCAGTCTCCAAACTCCCCTTTATTGGGAAGGTTGTTGAGAAAGTGGTAGCCTCTCAGCTCCGACGGTCCTTGGATGAAGCCGATTATCTGGATTCCTTTCAGTCTGGATTCAGGCCTGGCTACAGCATGGAAACCGCTTTGATTGCACTGACCGATGATCTCTGGAGAGCCAGGGATGGAGGTCATCCCTCCATCCTAGTGCTTCTTGACCTCTCAGCGGCCTTCGATACCATCGACCATGGTATCCTTCTGCGACGGTTATGAGAGGTGGGGATGGGAGGCACCATTTTTCGGTGGTTCTCCTCCTACCTCTCGGACAGGTCACAGTCGGTGTTGGTCGGGGGGCAGAAGTCGACCCCTAGGCCCCTGAAATATGGGGTCCCACAGGGTTCGGGCCTATCCCCCCTCCTGTTTAACATCTACATGAAGCCGCTGCGTGAGATCATTCGACGGCACAGGATAAAATACCATCAATACGCGGACGATACCCAGTTGTATCTGTCCGCCCCATGCCAACTCAGTGAAGCGGTTGACGTGATGTGCCAGTGCCTGGAGGCTGTCAGGGTCTGGATGGGGGTTAACAAGCTTGCGCTCAATCCAGACAAGACCGAGTGGCTGTTGTGTTTCCCTCCCAAAAATTTGGTTAGTATTCCATCACTCAGGCTGGGGGGTGAAATTTTACGCCCCTCAGACAGGGCTCGCAATTTGGGAGTCCTCCTGGACCCACAGCTGACCTTAGAACATCATTTGTCGGCTGTGACCAGGGGGGCATTTGCCCAGGTTCGCCTGGTGCACCAATTGCGCCCCTACCTGAACCGGGAGGCACTCGCAACAGTCACTCATGCCCTCGTGACCTCAAGACTGGACTACTGCAATGCGCTCTACCTGGGGCAGCCCTTGAAGAGCATTCGGAGACTTCAGCTCGTCCAGAATGCAGCCGCGCGAGCAATTGTGGGTGCACCTCGGTACACCCACATTACACCTATCCTCCGTGAGCTGCACTGGTTACCGATTGGTCTCCGGATACGCTTCAAGGTGCTAGTCGTTACTTATAAAGCCCTTCATGGTATTGGACCTGGGTACTTGAGAGACCGCCTGCTGCCAATTGCCTCCCAAAGACCCATTAGATCACACAGGGCTGGCCTCCTCCAGGTTCCGTCTACCAGCCAATGCCATCTGGCTACTACCTGGGGGAGGGCCTTCTCTGTGGCAGCTCCGGCCCTTTGGAACGAACTCTCCACAGAGATTCGGACCCTCACCTCTCTCCAGGCCTTCCGAAAAGCCGTTAAAACCTGGCTGTGTCGGCAGGCCTGGGGTTGATGAGTTCCCTTCCCCTCTCAATTTGTGTGTCTGTTGGTTATTTTTAAATGCTTGTATTTGTAGTTTTTGTGTTTCCCCTTTCCCCCCTAGGGTTTGTGTGCCGCCCTGAGTCCCGCTGGGAATAGGGCGGCATATAAATAAAATGAAACCTAAACCTAAACCTAATCTTAAAAGGTAGCCAGACCCCAAACCCCAAACTGCTATAAACGCTGCTATAACTAGGTAAATACAGCACAATTTATGAAGACTGGAGAGACCCCCCCAAATAAAACTTTTCTCACATTCCTGAAGTCTGAAATTGTCAAAGCCTTTAGAAGACATGAAGTACTGTAACATATTAAGCAGCAGATAAACCTAAGATGCTTCATAATTATTTTCAACTTGGATATTAAGAGTGTTTGTCTATTGCTTGTATGAGTTGGGTGGAGAATACACAACAGAAGCCAACAAAATATTTCACACATAGCTTTCTGAGAAGTAGAGAAGGAAGTTGTGACCGCATATTATTACTAAAGTCCCAAGACTTTCAAAGAGATGTGCTATACAGTAGTAACTACCACTTGTGCAACTTATTGCTTAGGTCTCATCTCAGTCACCGACTTATAGGCAAGTTTTATTACTCAGTCTCAGTCATTTATCTCTACAATGAATATAAAACTATTGGCCAATCTTAACTTACCTTATTTTTCAGAGTATAAGACACACCTTTCGCCCTCAAAAAAGAGGCTGAAAATATGGGTGCATCTTATACACTGAATACAGCATTTTTTGCCACCCGAAAGCCCGCCCCCTTCACCAAAATGGCCATGCATAGCCTTTAGGAGGCTTTCAGAGTGCTCCTGGGGGTTAGGGAGGGCAGAAATGAGCAAAAAAACACTCAATTTTTTGCTCAATTTTGCCCCCCCCCCCTACCAACCCCCAGGAGAAATCTATAAGCCATTACAAGAAATGCATTGCCTCTCTTGTAGATCTCATTAGTCATCTCCAAAGCATTAAATACTGTTAAAAACTCATTGTTCCAATATCTGCAAGTACAAATTGTTGACTAGTATTGAATTTATGCTGAAAGCCGTGGCACCTTATCACTTACATTTTTTTTTAGTAGCTCTGGAAATTTAGGTGATCAGGTGTGTTTAGTTTTAATGTTTGAGATTATAATGTGATCCAATTATATAAATCTATCTATGTATAAAATGCATCCTTAGCAAAAATGTTTGTTTTGAAGTTAACATTTCCAAGGGTTAAGTTCAGATATATAAGTAAAACTGCCTTATGTGCCACTATAAGCAATAATTTGCTTCTTCCACAGAACTTCTAAAGTACAGTTTGCTCATAAAACAAACAAATCCATTTAACATATGTGACTAATATTACAATATCTTTGTTCAGTATGCTAATAATTTTATCACTGACTTCAGCAAGATGCAGCTTGTAGCCCATAAAACACACCAACTACATATAGTTCCAGATGGATAAGATTTTCCCTTCTTGATTTATTTTTTATTTGTGTTAAGATAAAGAGACAGAAAAGTAGTAGGAAATATAGAAAGATAATGACATCTGGACCTACTGTAAAATTCAAGGAATGCATAACTCCATTATTAAAAGCACTTTTGGAAATACCTGAAAACTTTAGTGTGAAATACTGATATTTAATATTTATGCTGTGGTGGAATTTTAAAATTAATTTTCTTCCTGTTTATATTAGGTTTTTCTAGCTGCTGCTTTCACTTTGCTTTAAATTATAATAGTAGATCAAAAAACATCCAGTCTTTATTTATAGCAACATATATGCTAGGCTTGCAATAGTCTATGTACCCCATTGTAAGAGAAGGCCTTTAACATTTAATGCTAAAGGTGTATGCCTTTTAATAAAATGTCAGAAAAAGTGCAAACAGACTACTTTCTTTTTTTAAAAAAATCCATTTTATTAAGGAGTTTTGCAATATCAAAGGACAATATAAACAAATCAGAAAAAAGGGCAAAAAATAGAAAAAAAAGAAACTAAAAAGGGCAAAAAAGGAAAGAAAAAAGAAAAGAAAAGAAGAGAAATAGAAAATGAATATTTTAAAAAAATAACTCCAAACTTCCTTGCAACAAGTTTACTCAAATTAATAATTGTAGGATCCAATCTGGGTCAGTCATCGGGACCAGTTATCTTCCGAGCTTTCAGACTTGTCCATCCTCAGTCCATCCTCAGGACTCAGGACTTCCTAGCAGAGTTCTATGTGTTAACAGCACACACTCTGCTAGAGAAAAGTTTCCTGAAAATGGGCTCCAGCACAAGTCTGAAAGCTTGGAAGACAAAACCTCTGGTGACTGTCCCAGATTGGCTCCTACAATATTATCCTGGGACACGTATATTCACTTTTATTCGTGACATTAATAATTCTCTATCCTCATGTCATACATGGCTCACTTTTTCCTATAACCCCCAGCCACTCACAAATCCAAAAATGGTCATTTCTGGCCAAATGTCAGCAAAAAGTCCACAGAGGTTTTCTAGAATTTTATAAAAGCATTTCTTATTTTAGCTCCGATCAAGTAAGCCAACTTAGTATTCCTTTTTTTTTTTTGCTTTAATTTATCAAGTTGCTATCACAGGCTTGAATTGCCACTGAGACTCCTGATCCTTTGCAGCTCAGACATCTAGACCAGACACATAGTTCAGAGGCAATACTCATTTAGAAAATAAGTTGTAGTTCCATTCATAGTTAACCATAGAAGAGTGATATTTAGGAAATTCTAATAACTAGACCTTTTAGGAAATAGGCCATGTGTTCACTATAACATGAAAAAAGCAGAAAGAGTCCATTGCTACCACCTGTTTTAGGGTTCCATAAATCCTAATCCTCCAGATATAAGGCAGTCCATTTAACCATAGGTAGAGCTGGACAACCATAACTTTAGCAATTCTAGGCAGCTAAACTTAAAGGGAGAAAAAGAGTTTAGTTTGCTTTAGTTTTTATTGCTATAATCAAACACTTGTCGGGGGTCCTGCCCTAATTAAAACATGAATCTCAAGCCAAGATTCAAAAGAAATCCTGTTATTTATTAGGAGCCTCATATCGGCACATATCAAATGAAGCCAACTCTGACCTTACTTAATTCACACCTTGGCTGTGACCCTGTTTCCCCCTCTGCCCAAGGTGTCGGCCACTGTGGATCTTCGTGGACATGGCCTTGACAATTGCTGGCTGGAATGTGCTTTGTTTTGACTGGGGTGCAAACTCCTCGATACAGCTGCAAGGCTCAATTCCCCATCCCTCAGCCTATGGCAACTCAAGAGCAGATCAGGAAGGCTTCACAAGTTGACAACACCTTAATGAACATTTTATGCAAAGAAAGTCCAATTCCTGTAAAAAAAAATTGAAGATATTACTATGAGTTGTTGATTAACATTATCTAATTTAAATCAAATTACAATTTTTCTTCTGAGCCCTAGGTGATAACGTTTATTAGATGGATGGATATGCATGAATCTACTGTTCATCATATTCTTATTATAAATCAGTTTGCCTGACAACTAATCTTACCCAAAGGGCACAAACCTCTGGGAGATTTTCTTTCATAAACCCCGTTGTGAAAGCAAGGGGATTTAAGCCCATGCCTTTAAAAAGCATTTAGCAGAAAGTCCCAAAGTATTGCTCCATAACCCAAGAAAAACTCAGACATGTTGCCGTCAAAACTATACTTAAGCAGAAAACAAAACAAAACAAAAACAAAAACAAAACACCTTAAATATTAAATAATGACAATGCTGCATTTAGGAACAGCAATGCCAGATATAATTGTATTGTATTAACAGTGTTTATAGTTTTATTACCCTGCAATTATGTTACATCTCAGTTTCTTTTCATGCCAGTCTCCACTATACTGCTGCCTGAACTTGTTTGAGAAATATGAAGTAGGCAGAATGATCTTCTTTGCTGTCCAAGCTGGTAGTTTAACATTTAAAGAATCTTTCTAACGAGATTATTTGCTTAGTTGTCTGCTTTGGACAGGGATTGCCAGAAAAAAAAAAGAAATAATAGAATGCATGCAGCATGAAATCCTTCTCCCATGCGTTAATGAAAAAAAATGAACCTTTGCTTACTTTTCTACGTTTCTATGAAACAAATCAAAGTCGTCTTAAAACCCTTTATCTGCTTTCATTCCATTCTTTAGCAAGGTAACTGATAAAGCAAAACAAAGGTTCTGTTGTCCAGATTTATACCAAAGAACAAGCAGAAAACTGCTGCATCCCACTTAAATTTGTTTTTGGATAGTTTGACTTTATGGTGCAGAAGACATAGGCACATGTCCTCTTTGGTGGTTAGATTGCTCTGATAGATTCTTATACGTTCTTTCTTCTTCTGTTAATTAAATCTAAACACAAATATACACAAAATAAACCTTGTTTTTTTAAAAAAAATGTTATTCCAATGTTTTTATTGGAAGTAATTCTAGCAGATGTGAAGTAATTATTCTAATATAAAGATTAAAATTCTTTGGGTTCAGCTTGGACCCCTCTGTATAGTTTTCTTGGCAGCCAGGCAGAAATGTTTTGCTATTGTCACTTTCCAAAAAGTTTTTCAATTTGCCATCCAGCTTACATCTGGCTCCAGCATTTCCAGTAGATCTATGATCTAAGTACTAACTAGGCCTGTCTTTTTGCTGCCAAGTGCTGAAAGCTTGTTCGTGCATACTCATAATGCAATGTGCCCCCAGTGCGCCTCCCCATACATGCATGCTCGACCCCCCCCCACGTGCACCCTGCACATGTGTGGCAGAGACCCAAAAATCAGCTGGCCAGCAGGAGGCATGCACGCATGCACGGAAGAACTGAGGTGAGGCAATGGCTCACATGCCCACAGAAAGGACTCTGCATGCCACCTGTGGCACGCATATTATAGGTTCGCCATCATGGAACTAGGCCCAACCCTGCTGAGCCACTGAACCCAAATAAAATTGACCAGGTACTCCTACTATTAAGATGAATTATCCTTACTCCTGTATGACATTGAGCAGAAACTCATTTCTAATTCCCTCCAAAAGGTTTCTTTGGAAAGCAGATTATGCCAGTCAAGAAATAAATCTCAGTAAACTCTAAAATAACAAAGTTTGGACTGGAAGCTAAATGCATAAAGAATGGTTGCTGGGATTGGATATGTCTAATTTAGTGAAAAGAAGGACTGGAATGACATGACAGCAGTGTTACAATTGCTAAGAGGTTGCCATAAAGAAGACAGGGTCAACCTAATCTTGAAAGCACCTAAAGGCAGGACAAGAAGCAATGGATGGAAACTAATTAAGGAGAGAACCAACCTAGAACCAAGGAGAAATTTCCTGACAGTTAGAATAATTAATCAGTGGAACGACTTGTCTCCAGAAGTTGCTCCAACATTGGATGCTTCAACATTGAAGGTTTTTAAGAAGAGATTGGACAACTATTTATCTCAAATGGTATAGAGTTTCCTACTTGAGCAAGGGGATGGACTAGAAGACCTCCAAGGAGGTCTTCCAACTCTGTTATTCCGTTAAATATAGGACTGTGATCTTAATAAATTCGGTTGTCTTTTAATTCATGTTCTGCTTTACTTGATGCATATGACTGATCTAGCAATTGCATTATCCGAAGACAGATATGTTGGAAGTCCAGGCAAAATTCTTTTAAGAATCATCCTTATACAAAACGCATGATATTAGGTAAGGGATCTGTGCCAGTTTCCTGTCTGGGCATATACAGTGCGTGAGTCACCTGAAATGCTTTTGCCTGTAGTCAGAAATGTGACTGAGAACTTTGGAATGTTCACCCACCTTATCTTGAGCTCTTTCATTGATCAATTGCTTTATGCTTTGTTCCTAGGCATAAGAGACTCTCTGCAAAAGTAGCTGCAAGAAAGCCCAATCTGGATCAAAGCTGCATTAGAGCCAAAAGGCAAGCCTACCCTTTCCTCTCAAGACATAACCATGTTTCAGATCACTTCCAAAAACTGCTGTGACTGCAAAGAACACTGGAGATCTCTCTCTTTCAGTGACTAATAGAAGCTTCATCAGGGAGATCAATGTTATTGTCTATGGAAGGAAGGATTTACCTCACTCTATGACAGGAGTGTCAAACTCAAGGCCCGGGAGCCGGAGCTGGCCCATGGGGTATTTAGATCTGGCCTGTGGGGCCACCCTAGAAGTAGCGAAAGACTGGCCCATGGTGCCTCTGCCAGCAATGTGGCCCTCCCGAGCTCCGTTTTCACTGGCAGAGAGTTGCAGGAGGCCGTCGCAATTGAAAATGAAGCTCAGGAGTCCGTTTTCCCTGGCAGATCGTTCGGGCCACCACGGGCACACACACACCCCGACACAAGTGACGTTATGCTGGCCACACCCACCCTGGCCACAGCCATCCTGGGCTCCCAAGGTCAAACAAACCCTGATGCGGTCCTCAATGAAATTGAGTTTGACGCCCCTGTTCTATGACTACCATTCTATATTGGTCAGGTGCATATCTTCCTTCTAACACACGTACACACCAAGAGGCAGCTCATTAAGCACCTTTACATCTCCCTTCCTCTTCTAGGAAGTCTGCTTAAGGACTGCAGCAATTGACTTTTGAGCTAGGCTGTCTTCCATGGTATCTGTACACAATTTGAAGCCAATCAAAGACACATCTTAAGGAGCAAGGTATATAATTTGATATCACACCAAAGCATTAAAGCAAGATGACAGAAGGTAAGTCAACAAACAATTGTAATGGTTATTCATTGCTTTCTTGCTATAATAAATGGGTACAATTGGTTGATAAATTAAGAGCCATGACCAATGTTGTGAAGGTAAGTAACAAATGCATAAGATGCTGCTTTGCAATGTTGCATGAGTTTGAGAGCTGGTTGGATATGGATCTAATTATAGAAGATGTTCTCCAAGCAGTTGAGAACATCTGAACCTTTAGCCTTTGGATCAGGCAATTAGGATCATTCCTCAGCACTTAGGCTAAATCTCAGTTTGAAGCTGTAAGAGTTGGAACAATCCAAAAGATTTGCTAATAGGATTGCCCGAGTCTGAAGGAAATTTGGATGTTGTCATTCTTTTGGAGACTATGACATTAGATGAGTGAATTGATTGATAGATGGAAAAATACAAGTACAGATTAATGCAGTCTAATTCAAACTCAACTGCGCATGCGTGAGAATGGGAATGGCCGCCGAGTTTCAACGCTCCGGCTATTGAGAAATAATAGCGATAGATTCCAGGCGACTAGGACCCCGAACATGACAACGGAGGGGTCCTTGCAAGAGATCAACATTCGGGCTTCCCGGGGAGGTAATTATTTGAGGAGGGGGCTGCCTTCGGGTGGCCCCTGGACGGTATTACCTCCCTCGGTGATTTTTTCGAACAGCTGGGCGGCGGCGGTGGCGGCGTTGCGCGAGCGGCGGCGGCTTCGGCCCCGCTGCCTTAGGAGGCTGCCCCGCTACCCTGGGAGGCTTGATTTGTGCCCTGAACAGAGGGTAGGGAACTGTATGGAAGTGCCTGTTTGGACTGGAGGACTGGCTCTCTACCCCCACCGCAACTTTGTTGCTCTGTACTGCGGCCCTGCTGATTGTTTCCTTTCCCCCTGGCACGGCATCCTTTTTGTGTTTTGCCGTTGCTTCCACTGGGCTCTGCAACGTTTTATTTATCATCTATCCACCTGGACTGTGATCCCAGGATTTCAACGACAGGCTCTTTGTTGTGTTGGGTATCATCTGTTGCTGCTGCTGCCTCAGGAGGGCCACGTTAGGCAAAATCGTCCACCGGACCATTCTGTATTGGACGCCATTGCTCCGGAAAGGCAGCGTATGTGGACCTCAGACTCCCCCCAGTGGCCATTACTGACACTTCCTCCATCCTTTGGCTGGTCTCATCATTTTTACCATCTTTATCATCTTTACCGCCTCTTTAATTACCATCTACCCACCCCTCTTATAATTACATCTACAATTACATCTGTTGGGCTTCCTCACGTACGAACAAATTGTACCCATCTGGTTAATATTGCCCCTCGTCGTCCCAGGGAAACCATCTCAACTACCCAGACTCTGCTTTCACTGACATTATTGACAAACCGGACTTTAACATCTTTGACGATTTCTTTTAATCGCCTGGACTTTTGGGACCTTCCCAACTACGTAAGAAGGGAAGAAATGCTACCTCCCCTTCTATATATATTCTTTTATAAGATCTACGCACGCTGCGCAAATTTTTAAATGGTATGGTGAGTGCATGTGACTGTATGTGTGAACTGGATGATCCCACTTTTATTATTCCATGATTGTTGTATTTTTTATGTGTTTTTAATTATTACGTGGGGATTGCTTGAGTGTATAAATGAGTGTGCTTGATTCGGAGGACCTGCCGGGAATTGCGGGGGCTATGGGGGTGGTTGAGGGGACTAAAGACACGGGAGAGGGTCGGGGTATTGCGGTCGTAACAGGGAGGGGCAGATACGGCGGGGACTTTAGGGCAGGCCATTACCGGGGAAGGAGGGTTCGCTACATCACAGAGATCCCTCCTTCCGGCCCTAGGAGTCCCACTCCAAGACCAGATGGCGCAAGTAGTCAGGACCCTGGTCTCAGGCTGTTGTCGCTAAATGCCAGGTCTGTTGTACATAAAGCACCTCTCGTCCGGGACTTAATTTTAGACGAGAGGGCAGACCTGGCATGTATTACTGAGACCTGGCTGGGCCCAGAGGGAGGAGTCCCCCTTGTAGAACTGTGCCCAGAAGGATTTCAGGTGCTACATCAGCCGAGAGCCCAGGGAAGGGGTGGGGGTGTGGCCGTTGTTATCCGGGAGTCGTTAGTTCCTCGTAGGGTCCCTGCTCCGGAGATTGTCGGGTGTGAGTCCTTGCTGTTAAAGTTGGACCTCAAGGGTCAAGTGGGTTTGCTGCTAACGTACCTGCCTCCCAACAGCGTTGCAGCAGCCCTCCCCTCGCTCCTCGAGTCGGTAGCCGAGCTGGCAATTGAGTTCCCTAGGTTGATGGTCCTGGGGGACTTTAATTTGCCGTCGCTCGGTGAAAACTCTGATGGGGCGCAGGAGTTCATGGCTTCCATGACAGCCATGGGCTTGGCTCAAGTAATCCGAGGCCCAACCCATTCAGCGGGACACATGCTTGACCTCGTATTTCTCTCGGAGCAGTGGATGTGTGATCTTGGTCTGAGGGGGAGTGACATCATACCCCTGTCGTGGTCAGACCATTGCCTACTGAGGCTCGACTTCCGGAGGCCAAACCCCCACTGTAGGGAGGAGGAACCGACCAGGTGGTTCCGCCCCAGGCGTCTTATGGAGCCAGCAAGGTTCCAGACAGAGCTTGGGGTTATTCCTGACACTTTCGCCCACAGTCCGGCAGAGACTCTGGCTGCTGCGTGGCACCTGGCAGCGTCAGAGGCCCTCGACCGGATTGCGCCACTGCGGCCCCTCCGAGGCGGCGGATCCCGGAGACCCCCTTGGTTCACCGAGGAGCTCCGGGAGATGAAGCGCCGGAGGAGATGCCTAGAGCACCGTTGGAGGTCCAATAAGTCCGCATCGAACCGAGCAATGGTAACCACCTGCACCAGGGAATATACTAGGGCACTTAGGGCAGCTAAAAGATCACACATAGCCTCCCTGGTCGCATCCGCTGAGTCCCGTCCAGCCGCCCTGTTTAGGATAACCCGCTCCCTATTGAACAAAAGGGAGACGGGGGAACCCTTGCAGGGCAGAGCTGAAGAATATGCCCAATTCTTAGCGGACAAAATTGCTCGGTTTCGGACGGACTTGGACTCCACACCTGCAGTTCCAGCCGAGGCACAGGGGGACCAAGTAGAACAGCTCTGGGTTGAGTTTCAGGAGGTTACCCCCGGGGATGTGGACAAGGCCATGAGAGCTGTGAGTTCCTCCACCTGTGTCCTGGATCCGTGTCCCTCATGGCTGGTTTCTAACTGCAGTGAGGTGACACGAGGCTGGATCCGGGCGGTTGTAACCGCCTCCCTTCGGGAGGGGAACTTCCCCGCCGCACTGAAAGCGGCGGTGGTGAGACCCCTCCTGAAGAAACCATCCTTGGATCCAGCTGTCCTTAACAACTTTCGCCCGGTCTCCAACCTCCCCTTTCTGGGGAAGGTTGTTGAGAAGGTGGTGGCCTTCCAGCTCCAACGGTCCTTGGAGGAAGCAGACTATCTAGACCCCTTCCAGTCAGGCTTCAGACCCGGTTACAGCACGGAAACCGCTTTGGTCGCATTGATGGATGATCTTTGGAGAGCCAGAGATGAAGGACATCCCTCCATCCTGGTCCTCCTTGACCTCTCAGCGGCTTTCGATACCATCGACCATGGTATCCTTCTGCGACGACTGCGGGAGGTGGGAGTGGGGGGCACCGTGTTACGGTGGTTCTCCTCCTACCTCTCGGACAGGTCGCAGTCGGTGTTAGTGGGAGGGCAGAGATCGTCCCCAAGGCCCCTAAAATATGGGGTGCCGCAGGGTTCGGTCTTATCCCCCCTACTATTTAACATCTACATGAAACCGCTGGGAGAGATCATCCGTAGGCACGGGATCAGATACCATCAATATGCGGACGATACTCAATTGTATCTGTCCGCCCCGTGCCAAATCAATGAAGCGGTTGACGTGATGGACCGGGGGCTTGAAGCCGTCATGGACTGGATGAGGATTAACAAGCTTGTGCTCAACCCAGAAAAGACCGAGTGGCTGTTGTGTTTTCCTCCCAAAGATTTGGCCAATAATCCAACACTCAGGCTGGGGGGTCAAATTTTACACCCCTCAGAGAGGGTCCGCAACTTGGGAGTCCTCCTGGATCCACAGCTGTCATTCGACCATCATATAGCGGCTGTGACCAGGGGGGCATTCGCCCAGGTACGCCTGGTGCGCCAGTTGCGACCCTACCTGAATCGGGAGGCCCTCACAACAGTCACTCGGGCCCTTGTGACCTCTAGGCTGGAATACTGCAACGTGCTCTACATGGGGCTGCCCTTGAGGAGCATCCGGCGACTTCAGCTAGTACAGAACGCAGCCGCGCGAGTGATTGCGGGTGCACCCCGATTCACCCGCATTACACCTATCCTCCGCGAGCTGCGCTGGCTACCTGTCGATCTCCGGATGCGCTTCAAGGTGCTATTGATCACCCATAAAGCCCTACATGGCAGTGGATCTGGATACTTGAGAGACCGCCTTCTGCCAATTACCTCCCTACGACCTATAAGATCTCATAGATTAGGCCTCCTCCGCATTCCATCGGCCAGCCAGTGTCGGCTGGCAACCACAAGGAGGAGGGCCTTCTCAGCAGTAGCCCCGACCCTTTGGAACGAGCTCCCCGTGGAGATTCGTACCCTCTCCACCGTCCAGGCCTTCCGCACTGCCTTGAAGAACTGGCTCGCCCGTCAGGCCTGGGGATAAGGATTCCTACCCCGCCCGAATGTTGTATGCATGTTGCTCATTATTTTATTATGTGTTGTTGTCTCAATGTTGTATTTCCCCCTTCCCTGGTTTTCTGTGAGCCGCCCTGAGTCCCCTCAGGGAAAAGGGCGGCCTACAAATGCAAATAAAACCTAAAACCTAAAAAAAAAACCTAACTGAATTCTCTAAGCATGTGTCTTGTACAATAGACCGGAAGAGTCTTGTTTCCTTAATTGAACTTCTGCTCTACAGTACATCTCAGAATGACTTTCATCAACTTGCTGCCTCCCATTCAAAACTTTGGGGACTTATGTGGGTGATAGTTTAGTAGATCTTCAGAATGGCTTTTTAAGAAGCTCCCATTTTTGTTGTGAATCATCCTTTCCATGGGAAAAATCCTATGAATAAGAGGCCATCTTTAGGTTTGAGCCTGTTCTTCAGTGCAGATTTTCTAGAGATTGGCAGACCTTGGTAGCCTAAATCTCCTAAAGGTGTTCTAGATCTACTCATTGTTTTTTGGCAAGGCAGGGGGGCCAGCTAATGACTAAAAAAAGAAAACTGTGACTAATCCATCAAGAAGTCAAAGGAACCACCCAGTGGCAAATCTCCACATTCATTTTGTGACTTTTGGTCTGGAACATTCAAAAATTAGCAGATAAATTTATCACACTGTTCAAACTAGAGACCACTTCCCGAATCTTGAAACTTTGCTCAAAAGTACTTGTTGGGAAATGATTCCATATATCTTACATATTACAACCTTTTCATAAGAGTTTTTGCCGACATAAAGCAGATGAAATAAAGGTATTGAAAGAGTAATTGATTTGGAAAGTAACAAAAATGCAACAAATTCTAATGAGTTCTATAGGAGAGAATAATATTCCAGGGCTAAATGCAAAATATAGAATTAAGGAAACATAAAATAAGTATCCATGGTATAGAACGCCAACAGAAATAAGAACACTTTGCAACTGAAGGTAGCTAGCAAATTTGAAGAGTGTTTAATAGAACAGTCACTTAGACCATTAAATTAAGTAATTCCTTTTTTCTAGGAAGTGTCTTCATAGCATTAACTTAGGATAACTGAAATACTTTTAAAAAACCATCCTAACTTCTGCTCTTGGATGGTTGTAGAACTGTGGAAAATACTACCAGTTGCTAATAGGAAAATGACATTGACTCCTGACCAGAAGCCCTCTACCATCTCAGAACAGAAAGTTTGTCAAGGGTGGTTTTGCAGGATAAGTAAAAATTACTACTATTGCTACTAATTGAAACTCCCTTCAATATAATCTCCCTTCAAAACAATGGAGTCTTTTTGTTTGGAATTTTGTATATATATTTTTTAAATTTACATTGTTCTATCTGGAATCTTCAAAAGCCTAGAATAAGATTTGTGTGATAAATCACTGGTTTTAAACCAAACCAATGGTGAGAAATGGAATTGCAAGTTTGAGAATTAAGGGAAAGTGAGAGAAGGTGTCTTTAAGCAACTATGATTTTACTGAGGAATATACACACATATGAACATTACTCAAAAGGCTTTCCCAGTGGATTGACTTGCTCTATACCACTTTATTTTTTCACTGTCTTTTTCAATAATCAAGATAAAAAGGAATAGGATCCTTAGTGCCCCCCACCCCCGAGCTTGGTGATTTTAACAGAATAACAGAGTTGGAAGGGACCTTGGAGGTCTTCCAGTCCAACACCCTGCTCAAGCAGGAAACCTTATATCATTTCAGATAAAAGGCTGTCCAGTTTCTTCTTAAAAGCCTCCAGTAATGGAGCACTCACAACTTCTGGAGACAAATCATTCCACTGATTAATTGTTATAATTGTCAGGAAATTTTTCCTTTGTTCTAGATTGGTTCTCTCCTTAATTAGTTTCCATCCATTGCAGTGGTGGGTTACGACCAGTACACCCCGGTACAGGCGTACCGCTGCCTGCAGGGAGCACCAGGTACCGTTCAGGTACGGTGCTCCAGAGGGTCCACCCACCCACGCTCCTTACCGGTATTTGAAGTTTTCAGGGCTTCTACGCAGGCGCCCAGAGCGCCCACTGTCTGCGCAATGCTCCACCAAGCAGCTGGAGCATCGCAGAGCATCACAGGCAGTAACTACGCATGCGCGCACTGCACACATTCATGTGGTGGGCGCCCAGCCCCGTTGCACCGTACCAGTTGCAACAGGATCCGGAACCCACCACTGATCCATTGCTTTTTTTTTCCTGCTTTCAGGTACTTTGGAAAATAGGCCGACCCCCTCTTCTTTTTCTGCAGATGTTTCATTACCAAACAAGGTAGCATTATCAGTTCTAGAAGGGAGCGGGATTTCTAGCACTGATGATATTATCTAGTTTGGTAAGCAAACGTCTGCTAGAAAATGACCAACCTCAGAAAGCAACAAGGACCCTGCATTTCAACCTTGAGCTACAAATATTTTCTTCTATCGGTAGAAAAATTAATATTTAAATCCAACTCTCATTCCCCTCAATATTTTATACTTATATTCAATATGGTCTTCTTGAAAGGGCTGTTCTTAACATGAACAATAATCTGAGGCAGAAGAACTGACACATGGCTATTACAACACACATCCCTTAATGTGAGTTCAAACACTTAATTCTGTATTTGTAGGAATTTATAAGAAATTAATAGTTTTAATAGGCCAAATCTATTGATTGTTCTCAGATGTAGTTTGAACATTGAAAGCCTATAAGGATAGAGATGCTGTTTCTTATGTTCATGGCAAAAAAGCAAAGCAATTTTATTGTTGTTATACTCTCCCTATAAAACAGTACCCATAAAACTTTCCTTTTACGCCTCCTGTTTTAATTATTGCTGTAAAATAAATAACTATATTTGCTTACATAAGGGTGATCTTTTGTTTGGATACCAAAATTGCTTTCTATTTCAGCTTTCTGTTTAATTAAACATAGTATATGAGACTGAACTAGGGAGAAAGTAAGTGAAACTGTTTTAATCTTTGCTTTTGGTGCATTTGCTTAATTGCAATGGATTCTGATGTTTCTCCATTGTGCATATATATAACTGTAAAATATCATTCGAAGCAGCCGATTGTAGATTTAAAAACTAACAACTAACTAACTTTGTACTGTGCAATTTTATATTAATTTTATATTAACACTTCACCTTCAGTCTTCATTGAATTAGATTTCTTTTGGTTTGATAAACCAAATTTTATATCATTTTCATTTTTAAGGGGAATGTTGTAACGAAGAATCAGGAGTTCTCCAGCTTCCAGTAAGAACAGGATCACAGGGTGGGTGGATTTTGCCACACTGAGAACATTTATCTAGTGCCATGGTGTTCAATTGACTTCCACAAATGGGAACTTGGGCTTTCAGAATTCTCCAGCTAGTTCAGAACTGCAATTTGCCTCTGTAAATTTGCCAGGATTGGGTAACACCGAACAATTCCTTGCCAAATTATTGTTCATAGGCTTTCATTTACCACATAGAACCTGGAAACATTAATTGGAGTTTATTGCAGGCTTGGTCAACAAAATGACCTCAGATGGTCCATGATGTACAAATCACGAGGGTGCATTTCATGGAGCATCAGTTCTAGGGCATTCAGTGCTTCTTTTAATTTGATAGTTCCAGTTATACACAATTCAAGGCCAGCCAAAGAAACAGGCTCTGTATACTTTTTTAAAAATAATTAGAACTGCCCTTAAAATACAATAGGTTCAGTGGTAGGATTAGGGTAAAATCTCTATTCCCTTCCCACCCCACTCCAGAGCAAGGATACTGTAAAATCTCCATTTCCTTCCCACCCAAATCCAGGGTAAGGATATTGTAAAATCCCCATTCCCTCCCCAATCCAGGGTAGGGATACTGTAAAATTCCTGTTTCCTCCCCACTCCAGGGCAAGGATACTGTAAAATCTCCATTCCCTCCCCACTACAGGGCAAGGATACTGTAATATCTCCATTCCCTCCCCACTCCAGGGCAAGGATACTGTAAAATCCCATTCTCTCCCCACTCCAGGGCAAGGATACTGTAAAATCCCCATTCCCTCCCCACTCCAGGGTAAGGATACTGTAAAATCTCCATTCCCTTCCCAGCCCAGTCCAGAGCAAAGATACTGTAAAATTCCCATTCCCTCCCCACTTCAGGGCAAGGATAATGTAAAATGCCCATTCCCTCTCCCCCCCCCCTCCTAACCTGCTTTCCAGCTCCGTTCTTCTGTGCAGAGTAACAGAAGAACATCTAGCTGATCAGCTAGGACGCCAATTAACTGGGACTAGGGAAGCAGCAACTAGATGGGGGCCGGTCCAGCTAGAGGTGGTATTTGCTGGTTCTCCGAAGTACTTAAAATTTCCACTACCAGTTCTGCAGAAACGGTCAGAATTGGCTGACTACCACCTCTGAATGGGTTGTGTCAAAGTCAATCATATGTGAAACATGCTTCTGCTGGTTTTCAGGATTCTAGCCTCCCCCCCCCAAAAAAAAAGTGGTATAATTCAGGGTCAGATTATTCAGGAATGATGTTCATATGCTGAACAAATACCTAGCCAGAGGTCAGGGCTGTGCCAACTAATTAACATCTCATCTCATTTCATCAGGTTGGCCTGCTCATTAATGTGCAATACCTGTAGCTTGGCTCTTATCATTGACAGATTCTAGAGCTTTCTGAACTTTCAATTAAACTTGTCTTTACTCCTATATTCATAGCCTGCCCTACTAACATTATGTGACCTGCCAACCATTAGATAACCCTCTTATTTTGCAGTCCCCAGGATACACCCTATAGCCCCAGGACTTTATCATGCTAGTCTACGGTGATACTTTTTCTCCAGTTTCAGAAGCCAAATACTATTAAATATCAACAGGTGTCAAGTAAATCAGCTTCTCTGATCATTCACTCCTTTTCCACTTTGCCAAACGCTCTGTTTATTCTATTGCCAAACCTCTGACTCATGCAGATTTCCCCCATTTCAAAGTTTGCATATTTACCTACTGTTAGATATTTGGAAATGGGAATATTTATTGTATGTAGACTTTTGTATTATATGCATATGAATAAGGGAGGGAGGGAAAAAATAAGCAAGGAGGCAAGCAAGCAATGGTGGGATTCAAATAATTTAACAACCAGTTCTCTGCCCTAATGATTTCTTCCAACAGCCAGTTCACCAAATTGCTCAGAAAGGTAAAAAACCATTCTCCTAAAGTGGTCTGAACTGGCTGAATCCTACCACCTGAAGGAAGGAAAGAAGGAAGGAAGGAAGGAAGGAAGGAAGGAAATCTGTACACTTTCCTTTCCTCAACATGCAGCTAATATGCTGACTTTTTTCCAAAATATCTTGCAGCCACTGACTGTGGTTGTGGAAAAAATGGCATAATAATAATTTAATACTTAACTCGATGGCATGCCACAGGAGCCTACTTTCAGCGCTCTTGGAGATAAACTGTTATAGCCTTTCATACCATTTGCATTAATTTCTTAGATACAAGCAAGGGAATGGTTGCAAAATAAACACAGACAAGCTCTGTCTCATTAAGAGTTCATTATGAAATATTTTTCCTCTCTGTTAAATGACTAATGCTTTATTAAAGCATGACTAATGGAAGAAGCCCAAACATTGGGCTACAGCCAGTCAAATCTTAGCAAAGAAATAAAGTCACCTGCTCAGGAGAACCCAGCAAGACATGATTTATTGTGTGGTCTTGGTTGAGTGACCCACTATATGTAGCTTTGTGGAGGGGGAGAGAAAAGTAGGCATTTCATGACTTGCCTTCCCCCAGCTGTGTGACAAAATTAGAAAGGTTACACATTGTTTAGGTATTCACAAAGGCAGTGCAAGTCAATCTTTAGTTTCAGGATATTGAAGGACATTGGGGTCAGTAGAGACCTTCTAAGAGAGGATGGTGTCTCCCATACTGGATTGACAATCAGCAAGTAGATAGATGAGTATCACTTTGGTGGGCACATTAATAGACACCCCATCTGGCCATCCTCTGCACAATGGTAAAGTTACCAGCTAATCCTTTCAACCAGATGCATCTTGGTGCTTCTACACAAATGTGAGCAAATGGCGTTCCTCTTACTCTTCTCATTGTAAATAGAAACAAAGCAGTGACAGCCCCAAAGCTGTGAAGGAGGAAGGGAGGATATGCATCATCTATTTTTCTCAATTCTTCTCCATCTGACACTGGGGAATTAACACTAACATAACTTCATAATGCTGGGAAGCAGAGCTTGAAGTTCCTAAAGGTCTTGGCTGCAGCTTCCAATGTCCTGCCTATTAGTTTTTAATTCAACACAATAATATTTAAGTACCTTAAATCAAGATACAGGTATTCCTCAACCATAATTCAGTCCAAAATTTCTTTTTAAAAAAATTTTTTTTTTTATTTTCAACAAACATAAACAGGCAAAACATATAACATAAAAACCTCTTCAACTACATATAGTGTGTTGATTGGTTATAAAATCTTTCTCCGTCCTTTCTATAGTCATCACTTGAGATTTATCAAAAATCACTTGTCAATCAAATATCTTTGTATACATTATTATTGTACTTCATTTGTTTAATTATCACTATTGTTTCGCCATTTTAAACAAGGTATTCTAAATATGTATCCATTTATATTATAATGATTCATTATATCATCTTCAATATATCCAATAATAAAGAATTTTTTTGTATCCTATTCTAAATCATTCTATTATTTTAGCATTAATAACATTCTCTAATAATTTTCTGTTCTATGTTTTTTCCATTATTAGTATCATCATCTAATATACATTTATACAAATTATTATAATCGTTAAACATCCATTAAGCATAACTATTATTACATCCTTTTAATATGAGGCATATTAAATTTGAAGTAAGTTTATATTATGGCATTTCATTACATCATCCTGAAATCATCCAATGATATTACATCTTTATATTCTATTCTATATAGAATTATTTATCTTTTATAAAAAAACTTTTCAAAATCATCTCCATCATCTTCACTTACAGTTTATATAAAATTTCATATTATCAATCTAGTATATATAAATGCTTTATTATCATTATTGATCATTTATTTGACTACAGCTATTATTACTTTAACTTATATATAGTACTCAAAGTTCAACTACATTTAACTAAATTTGATTGCAACATTTCCTTTGATCATCCTGTATCCTTCCAGAAATAGTGCAGTCCAATATCTCTTGCCATTTGTAGAATCTGTATTCTAAGTGTTTTCTTGATAAGTCTTATGTGGACTTCTCTTGACAACTTGTTGTTCATTGGATATCTTAAAAGAATTCGAAACCCTCCATTTGTTCCTTTCATCTGCTTGATTTTTGTTATCACTGGTGCTGCTGCCGAAATTACTCTCATTGTTTCTGCCAAATTTTCTCCCCTTTCTTCATCTATGTTTTGACATCTGAGATAGAGTTCCAGTTCATCGATCTCTTCTTTCCGTATTCCACACTTATCATTTCCCTCCACACTCGATTTGCTGTAAATGTCAACAATTTTCTTATCATTTTCATATGTCTCTGTAATGTTTTGAACTCTGTCCTCAAATTTCATCATTGTTTTATAAGTATTCTCAACTCTTCCCACCAGAATTTCTATGTTTTGATATTTTGTATTTTGATCTATAAATTCGAGACTCTTTTCATTTCTCTCTGTAGTTATTAAGAGTTTTTAAATTTCTATAACATAATTTTTTGCAATGTTATTTCTTTTTCTTCTTCATATTGTGCCATTTTTCCAAGTTATAAATACTGCCAAAACATCCAAGGCTTTTGCTAGGTTTCAAACAAATTCAGTGAAGTTTTTTCCACTGAACCTTTCAGTAAACCAAGCTGGCAGCTTTGTAATATCAGCTGTTGCCAAGCCTCTAGATGGCAGTGTTACATCTTTTCCCTCTGTTTTTTTTGCCTCTCTTTTCTAAGCTCCGAACTCCGGAGAGAGTTTTGAGCCTTGCGAGGAAAGAGGCTTTGAATCCATAACCACAAAAAATGAGAAAAGTATAGAGAAAGAAGGGGAAAAAAGACCAGTCCAGTTTAAAAATAAGAAGTATTTGTAAAAAGTCCATCCATAAAAAACAAACAAATTTAAAGTGGAAAAGATAACACAATAGTTTTAAACCAGGGTAAATTTGCCACTTATCTCCTTCTGTCTTCAATTTTATTTTAACTCTGGGTCTTTTGGGTTTTCTTCTCTAATAATAAAGATTTTTCTCACCATTTCAGCACACTGTCTCTCCTCTACTGCTTCCATTTCTGGGGCTTGTCCCAACTTTCTGAAGCCATATTGGCTGCTTCTCTTGTAGTCGACAAAAAGAGCTTTTTCCTGGATCAATCAGGGGCTTTGCGATGCCCCTGAGATCAGCAGGACATGCTCTTCTCTATCACTGTTCCTTCAGAACGGTTTAGATCCAAAAAGGATCATCCAGCAGCAGAGATATCGACAGCAATCCTGGAACCCCAAGATTGCATGTTGTGTCATAGCGACGTCAAGACCCACCTCCCAGCCCCACCTCCCAGCCCAAAATTTCTATTGTTAAGTGAGACAGTTGTTAAGTGAACTTTTTTGCCTCAGTTTTTAAATGAATCACTGCAGTTGTTATGTTAGTAACATGATTGTTAAGTTAATCTGATTCCCCATTGCTTGTCAGAAGGTCACAAAAAGTGATCACATGATCCTGGAACACTACAACTGTCATAAATATGAGTCAGTTGTCAAACATCTGAATTTTGGTCACATGAGATGCTGCAATAGTCAGAACTGAAAAATGGCCATAAATCTCTTTTTCAGTGCCATTGCAACTTCACACAGTCACTAAATAAACAGTTGTAAATTGAGGGCTACCAGTATTTTTTTTCCAAGCTCAACCTTGAAAAGCAACTGTGCCCCTTAACACCCCAAATTTGAAAACTACTGAATGCAAGTAAAACTTAAATAATGATAGGTGTTTGGAGGAACTCCCGTAACCTAGTTTGCCTACCCAACTTTGTTGGCCTACCCAACTTCATATGTCTTCTATCCCCTAACTGGATATTCTGAAAATTGGGACTAAAGTCTTCTGCTCCACCACCATCCATAAGGTGGTAACTTCACTGGAAACCCTGAAGACAATCCCAAATAATTGTTTCCTGTAAATATGTATGGGGAGCATGATGAGACAGAGCTTGATTCTACGAAATTACACCCAAAAATATGGTGGCTCCCTCCCCCCCAAAAAAACCAACTTAATGCAGTGTTTCTCAACCTTGGCAACTTTAAGCGTGTGGACTTCAACTCCCAGAATTCCTCAGCCAGAAAATGGAATTCTGGGAGTTAAAAACCACATGTCTCAAAGTTGCCAAGATTGAGAAACACTGACTTAACTGCATTAGGGCAAAACTGTACAATAGGAGAAACATAGAAAAAAAGTTATTTCTTGCCTGATATGATATTAAATTAATCCTAAATTTCATTATTCAGGAGGAAGGCCCAATGAGAGTCACTTTGCACTTTATTGGCAGTCTGCATTTTGATCCTTCAGAACTAGTTTTCTGCTGCAGTTCTGTCAGAGGCTATTTCTTCTGGAAATTTCTGCCAATTTATTTCTGTTATTTCCTCACCCTTTCATTCTGTTTTTTACCATTATTTTAGAACTGAGGCTTGCTTAAAAAATCAGGGTCTCATTAGATTATTTTTCATAATAGCTTAGGGTGGGGAAAACTGTGTTAATTTGTTCCAAATGTTGCATATGTTGATTTCAGATTGAGATCCAGATACATTATCATTTCAAAATATTTAATTAATGAAGAAAAAGACAGCCAACTTAATTATACCTGAGAATGCAGTGGAGCTTGTATTTTAGTCTTACACTGCTAAGAATGGTAGCTAAAAGTGAGTTGAACTCAAAGAATTATCAGATGTGATGTTAAAACTATTTTTCTATATGTGAGTCAAATGTCCTAATTAGTTAAAGGCAATTCAGATAACTGATACTGATAATGACATTTTGTAAATGTAATTAAAAGAAAATGTCTGTTTTTGCTTAACACCTAGTGTAAATTAATTATATTATGTTTACTCTTTTTCTTTCACTTTTTCACTTTGCAGACAGAGAATGCAATTTATTTACTTGTGTATCAAAATACATTCTTTCAAAAGTATATTTAATTTTGCTTTTATTAAGAAAAATCCAATGTCTTATAAAGCATCTTAACACGATGGCAGCTTAATACCATTTTAAATGGCTCAAATGCAATCTTGCATGTTTACACAAAAGTAATTACAATCTTTAATACACATTTATACATAAATATATTTATATACATGTTTAAACTAAAATGTATGTAAGAAGCAATACTGAAATTCTAAAAATTGGTCTCCTTACTCTTTGTATCCTATGTCTATTTATTTAGCAGTTAATCTTAAATAAGTTATAACTTATTTCCTTATATAGTAACATATTTAGGAGTGCATGGTTTAAATGCAGTTTTTGGATGCATGTTTTCCTAATTTTACTGAATCTATAACCATACTGTGTTTAGTTTCCCTGGAAGACAAAAATATATGGTTTTTTTAATATTTCTTTCTTTGAAGTGTTAACTAACATAGGTCCTTGTTTATCTTTCCCTAATAGGTAGTTATTTAAGATCAAAATGTGGATTACACTGATGCATGTGTTTAGACTGGTTAAATTCAGTAGAAATATTTTTTTTCAAAATGCATGTAGGTATTTTGTATTTTTCTTTCTCTTTTAGAGGTTAAGGGAAAAGAAACAAATGGTTAATAATGCTATAACAAGAACAAAGAAATGCTGGAAATCTGGCCACATTTTTTAAAAAATAAAATATTTGCTGGTGCCAGAAAGACATTAGATTTGGTGCCATGTGAGCTTCTGGGAGGAAAATCCAGATAAATGATTCAGCCTCGCAAGTGGTATAGTTCAGTGTGGGTTTAAAATGGGAAGCTGAATGGAGATACACTGAACAATATTTGAATTAATCTCTCAAGCTGATAAGACATACAGACTGTCATACAGTTAAGGAAACTGTTCATGCATTCACTTGGTGGTTTAGTGCTGATTCAAAAATCATTTCATATTTTATAAAATAATGGATAGATGACAATAAAGTCCTAGATCTATCCCAGATGTTTACCTTTATGTGCAGGAATTGGGTGTGTCTAGTCTAATGGAGGGACATGGGTGGCTCAGTGCTAAGACGCTAAGCTTGTCAATCAGAAAGGTTGGCGGTTTGGCAGTTTGAATCCCTAGTGCCACAAAATGGGGTGATCTCCCATTACTTGCCCCAGCTTCTGCCAACCTAGCAGTTCGAAAGCATGTAAAAATGCAAGTAGAAAAATAGGAACCACCTTTGGTGGGAAGGTAACAGCGTTCCATGCACCTTCAGCGTTTAGTCATGCCACATGACCATGGAAACATCTTCGGACAGAGCTGGCTCTTCGGCTTTGAAACAGAAATGAGCACTGTTCCCTAGAATCAGGAATGACTAGCACATATGTGTGAAGGGAACCGTTACCTTTTAGTCTAATGGAAAGAAGGACTAGAGGTGACATGTATGACATGTGACAGGTGACAATTCCAATATTTGAGGGGCTTCTACAAAGATGAGGGGGTCAAACTATTTTCCAAAGCACCAAAAGGCAAGATGAGAAACAATGGTTTTTCATCCAAGAAGAGAAGCAATGTAGAACTATGGAGAAATTTCATAACGGTGAGAGCAATCAACCAGTGGAATAGATTGCCTTCAGGATTTGTGAGTGATCCATCACTGGAAGCTTTCAAAAAGAGACTGGGGAACCATTTGTCTGAAATGGTATAGGGTCTTCTGCTTGAGCAGGGGTTTCTATTAAAAAACTTCTGAGGTCCTTTTCAACTCTATTATTCTATGTTATTATGCTATGAAGCCTTTTGGCTTTAGAGAAGTAAAACTGATTCATTGACATCCTCAATGTGAACATCCTAAATATCCTCACCGTCTTTATCATCACCATCACCATCTAATTGAAGATTTCCAGTGCCTAATAAACTCAGAAACCAATATAATAAATTAGAGAATTCTGTTTGGATTATAAGTAAGATGTTAGGAATTCCTTCACAACAGTATAACAAAATCAGCGTCTTGCAGACAAATTATAGTGATGCTCAAGGCAAGCAATATAATAAGATAGAAAATAGCCAGAGCTTTTTTTAGCAATCACTTATGAAACAAGGTCTGTTCTTTCAAGGTCCATTTCATCTCTGGACAAGACATTTAAAACAGCTTTTCTCAGTGATGAACTGTACTGGGCATTTTGCTTGTCAAAACTCTAAGCAATGATTTGGGAGAATCAAAATTATTTGATGTGACCAAACTTGTTCTCCTATTGTAGCTCATGATTAAAGCATTTTTTAAAACCACAATTAAAAAAAACAACTAAAAAAATTCCTAATCTTCTATCCGGCTGACTCATACCAGCTGTTAAATAACTAGATATTTAAGTAAAGCTGAACACCACCTATAATCAAAACCTATAATATAAAATAACCGTTCCCTTCCTGCACGGATTGTTGTGTCTACCATAATTTGATGGATGCTGACAAATTTATTGGATGTTCCTGGATGGTTTTGACTAATGGTAGACAATGGTTTTAACGATGGCCTTATTCAGCATGGAAATGAATACTTTATTTGAAATCAATATCATTTATTCACTGGATAAATCATATCTCACCTTTGCACCAAGTGTTCCACATGAACAGCCTACTGAGATAGGCTGAGGGAGTGACCCAAACCAATTTTTCCATGGCTGAAAGTAGATTTGAATCTGAGTCTTCCAGTCCATAAAAGGTGGGCTGTGCTAGTTGTTCCCATATGTGCTAGTTATTCCTTAGAGTCATTGTTCCCGACTCTAGAGGGCGGTGCTCATCTCCATTTCAAAGCCAAAAACCAGTACTGTCCGAAGACATCTCTGTGGTCATGTGGCCAGCATGACTAAATGCCAAAGGCGTACAGAACCATGTTACCTTCCCACCAAAGATGGTTCCTATTTTTTTACTTGCATTTTTACATGCTAGGTTAGCAGAAGCTGGGACAGGTAACAGGAGCTTATTCCATTACATGGGGCTAGGGATTCGAATCATTGAATTGACAACTTTCTAATCGACAAGCTCAGAGTCTTTGCCAGTGGTGGAATTCAGCCGGTTCTACTCGGTTCGGGCGAATCAGTAGCGGTGGTGGCGGGAGGCTCTGCCCATCCACCTAGACATCATCACGTCCCATTTTTGATGCTCTGCGCATGCACGGAGGTGGTGTGCGCGTGCAAGCAAAGTGAGTGCACATGTGCGAGTGCTCACATTTATGAACCAATAGCAAAGATAAGTTGATTTCATCCCTGGTCTTAGCCACTGAGCTAACTAGATCCCATATCTAATATCTAATTATCTGGATTCCTTTCAGTCTGGATTCAGGCCTGGCTACAGCACAGAAACTGCTTTAGTCGCGCTGATCGATGATCTCTGGAGAGCCAGGGATAGGGGTCACTCCTCTATCCTAGTGCTCCTTGACCTCTCAGCGGCCTTCGATACCATCGACCATGGTATCCTTCTGCGACGGTTGCAGGAGGTGGGGGTGGGAGACACCGTTCTTCGGTGGTTCTCCTCCTACCTCTCGGACAGGTCGCAGTCGGTGTTGGTTGGAGGGCAGAGGTCGACCCCTAGGCCCCTCAACTATGGGGTGCTGCAGGGTTCGGTCCTGTCCCCCCTCCTATTTAACATCTACATGAAGCTGCTGGGTGAGATCATACTCGGGCACGGGATTAAATATCACCAATATGCGGACGATACACAGTTGTATCTGTCCGCCCCGTGCCAACTCAGTGAAGCAGTAGAAGTGATGTGCCAGTGCCTGGAGGCTGTTAGGTTCTGGATGGGAATGAACAAGCTTGCACTCAATCCCGACAAGACCGAGTGGCTATTGATGCTCCCTCCCAAAGATGGTCCAGCTATTCCATCTCTTAGCCTGTGGGGTGAAATTATACACCCCTCAGACAGGGCTCGCAATTTGGGAGTCCTCCTGGACCCACAGCTGACCTTAGAACATCATCTGTTGGCTATGACCAGGGGGACCTTTGCCCAGGTTCGCCTGGTGCACCAATTGTGACCCTACCTGGACCAGGAGGCCCTTCGGATAGTCACTCACGCCCTCGTGACTTCAAGACTGGACTACTGTAACGCACTCTACATGGGGCTGCCCTTGAAGAGTGTTCGAAGACTTCAGCTTGTCCAGAATGCAGCCGCGCGAGCGATTGTGGGTGCATCTCGGTACACCCACATCACACCTATCCTCCACGAGCTGCACTGGCTGCCCATTGGTCTCCGGACACGCTTCAAGGTGCTAGTCGTTAATTTTAAAGCCCTACATGGTATTGGACCTGGGTACTTGAGAGACCGCCTTCTGCCAATTACCTCCCAGAGACCTATTAGATCCCACAGACTAGGCCTCCTCCGAGTTCCATCTGCCGGCCAATGTCGGCTGGCAACTCCCAGGGGGAGGGCCTTCTCTGTGGCTGCTCCGGCCCTCTGGAACGATCTCTCCATGGAGATCCGGACCCTTACCACCCTCCTAGCTTTCCGCAAAGCAATTAAGACCTGGCTGTTCCGGCAGGTCTGGGGCTGTTGAATCTTCCAGCCCCATCTGAGATTACGAATGTTGCTGTATTTTTTAAATTGTTTGTCTTTTTATTTTGTACCCCCTTCCCCTTCAGATTGTTAGCCGCCCTGAGTCTCTCGGGAATAGGGCGGCATACAAACTAAATAAACCTTATATCTTAAAACACTGTCATACACTGTCTATAATATTTCATATAATCAAAGGATGTGTATATAAAATGTAAAATAAATGCAGGTGCTTCTTTTCTACAGAATCATCAATCTTGTTCAGACATTACCAATGTGTACTAGTTACATGCATACTGAATTAATCATAAGATCCAATCTCAGCTGATCACTGGGACCAAATGTTTATTTTTCCAAGATTTGGGGGTTGTGCTGGAGCCCATCATCAGAGAACGTCTGTCTCTCCAGAATATTTCAGGCACGAGCCCAAAAGCTTGGAAGAATAAACCTTTGGTCCCAGTGACCGACTGAGATTGGATCCTGCAACATTATCCTGGGACATGTATATTTTCATTTACTTGAAAATTAGTATATGGATCTAGGACTGGGACAATGACCATCACTGACACAACCTAACTAAGTGTCATTTCCTCCTATTTTTCTACTTCATTCTTAGGCTGTTTGACAATTTTGGGGTGTGAATTTGAACTAATTTTGTTTCATATAGAACTTTAAATATAAGCCTTTCAAGGTGGGCCAGACCAGGAAATTGGTTCCATCACATATTTGAATGGGACTCAATTGATTTAGGTTACATTAATGCAATCTTAAAAACCTGGCTCCGTTTTCCCTACTCCCCCAGCTTATTACCCAGGTAAAGCCAATCTGAGTTTCTTCCTAATGTTTTCTTTGTTTAAAACATGTCTGTTAGATGTTGTTGATGCTCTCCACCCCACTGTATCGTTTCTCCATGGCCAACTCTATCGTTCTCTATATTAAAATTAACAAACAGCATTTTGAATTGGGCCTGGAAGCTTCTTACTGTATGACATCATTACGAGTAGGATTCTCCCTGTCTGATCAACAATGTAGCTGCAGCATTTCTGACTAGCTGAGCTTCATGGAGTGTGTTTATTTGTAGAACTGGGGAGGATTGTGTATGGTGGCCATGATTAAATCAGTCCCCCTAAAGCTCAGGGCTTGGCTCTTGTTTCCCATTCTTCACAGTCACTGGCTCTGACTCACCTTCTATGGCCTCTGGTGATTCA
Source organism: Thamnophis elegans (assembly GCF_009769535.1). Classification (NCBI taxonomy): domain Eukaryota; kingdom Metazoa; phylum Chordata; class Lepidosauria; order Squamata; family Natricidae; genus Thamnophis; species Thamnophis elegans. Next base: position 66,959,391 of record NC_045543.1, on the reverse strand, counting down.
CCTTACTGGAGGCATGGGCAATTCAGTGCACCGCTGGCAGAGGAATCTTTTGGCAGTCTTGCAATGGGTATAAAAGCCAATTAAGTCTCTATGCAGCAGGTTTTTTATTCCCTTCTTCATTTCCTCCACTTTGATTGCATCCAGTCTGTTATATATGTTTGTGAGGGAAAGACGCAGGACTGGCATTTTGGTTGTGTAATCTGGCCCTGGAGGCGGCAGCATGGCTCTGCGGAATCGCGATCCCATCCTCGTCGCCAGTGTTAAATATGTGTGTAGGGGAAATAAGCAGGAGCCATGGAATCAGAGGGTAATGATGTTTATTAGCAGATGACAAGCGATTCAAAACGTCCCTGCAACTGTCAGGGTATTTATACTCGAGCCCAAAGCAACTGTCAAATGACCAGCCAATCAGAGAGCTGGTAACAGGGAACATTTGCATATATAACACAGTCTCCATTGCAGTTTTCTCCATTGCAGCAAATCATCCAGATTCTACTCTCATTTTCAAATTCCTTCTTCTCCTCCCCCTTTTCCTCTTCACTTATACTTCTACTATCAATAAACCTTTCCTCTTTCTTCCCTCTATCCCCCTACATAAAAATGCACAACATCTCTAACCAAATCATTGGAGCTAATGCTAAACAACCACACTAGGAACCAACCTTCCTTCCTTCCTTCCCTAACTCCCTCCCTCCTTCCTTCCTTCCTTTCTTCCTTCCCTTCAGTTGCCAAAGTGATCCTAGGTGGTGCACAAGCATTAAAAGGATAAAGCAAGCACAAAACAAAAATAAAAAAGCATATTAAACTACCATATTGGGAAAGTGAAACACCATCAAAATCAAGTGGCAGTGAGGCTGACCAATCACCCTGACTCTAGGGCTTGCTGGAAAAGCTACATTTTGAGCCTTTTCCTAAGTGATGGCCGAGTTGGGCTATGCATGCTTTGGGAGGGATGCTTTTCCAAACAGTGGGAGTAGCTGCAGAAAAGGCACTGCCCCAAAGCCACACAAAAATGACATTTTCTGATGGTATCTGGAACATGCCAGCATGTTCCAGGTGCCATTGGAACAGATGGCTAGATCTAAGATAGGCAAACATGACTAGAGAAACATAGTCATGGAGATATTAGGAACCTGAGCCAGCATCCTGAACTGTACTATTTCTGAACTTTAAACCACCAAGAGTCATTGACTGAGATGGGCAGCTATAGAAAATGAATGAATGAAGAATGAATGAACACTGGCTGCATTATGGATCACTCCTGAGTGATCTTCAGTGTAGAACACCTTGCAAAAATCCCAACAAGAAGGAACAAAGACATGAGTGACTTGAGTAGAGCATAAGGGGCGCACACAACATGGTTCTGGACAAAAGCCCTCCAAGTCATGGATGCCATTTCCTACTAATCCAGGAGGACTCCCAAATTACATTTAAGATCTATCTGTGGTAATGCAATCCCATCAATGTTAAGAAATGGTCCTTTGAATCTACGGCCTCTCAGTCCTGCTAAGATATTTCATTTCCATTTATGCTGGTCTGTGGTAATTTAGAGTTCACAAAGGATGAAGTTTGCATATATATTGGCTTCTGTGTTTTATTACTCTCCCTAGGGAAGGTTTTCTTCCTACTTCGTTTCTTAATAAACTTGTGTTTTGAACCACATGATTTTACATTTTCTGGTCACCCGAGGCCCTTTTGGAGAAGCCAAGTTTGTTTAGAAATCATCCGCCCGTCACTCCAAGTGTTGAAATTTTAATTTTTTCATTCCCAGAGGGGATGGGTGGAGAAAATACCATCAGATAATTTCCCATATCTTGATCATATGTTGAACACACAAAAGGTCAGAGTAGCATAAATCTCAATTTCCCTGTTACTTTAGAATGCTACATTTGATGGGGAGGCTCAACTAGATGGATGTACCTAAAGAACTGTCAAGGATGGGAAATCAGGAGTCCAGGGAGTTCAAATGAATATAAAGGTTTATTGCAAGCTTAAGCTTTTTACAAGAATCTGAACTACTAACAATCAAAGCAAATTGATGATAGATAAGAGTCAGCCAAATTCAAGGTGGGCTAGACTTAGATCTCTTGTGGACTCAAAGGGCTCAAGACTGATGTTATATTTGACCTCTCCCTCAGGCTCAGCCTGGTCATCTCCTATAAGAACATAAAACTAGTGCTCTGGCTCAAGTTAAAGTCCAGCTTGGTTTGCCATTTTGCTTCTCACAGTGGCTGATCATATATTACTAAGTAGCTTGGAAGAAACAGCTGGAGCTACACCACTTGTTGTTCACCTGCTCCTGGTTTAGTGGCATCCTGTCCTCAATCAAAGCTGATACTAATCCTTCAGACTAATAGAATGTAATAGACCTGTAATCAATGAACGTATTCCATCTTTTTAAAAGCCGTGGTTTGTGGTATGAATTTCGCATGTTATTATGTACTTTGTGAAGAAGTATCTTTGTTTATTTGTTCTAAATCTCCATCCAACCAGCTTCATTGCATCATGTCTGATCCAAAGGGGGTATGCTGCTGGTTCACACCAGCTGGCTTGAACCGGTAGTGGTGACGGAGTGAGGATAGCTGGATTATATAAGGATTATTATATAAATCATCATAGTTTCATTTTATACTCTATACAAAAATAAAGGTGAGGGAGGTTCAAACTGAGACAATGAGATAACTACAAAGACTGGGTGGCATATAAATTTAATCAAACAACAACAACAACAAAACAACAACATGGAAAAAATTACCAAAAATTAGAAGGTGAAAATCTTGTGGGACTTTTTAATACAGACGGATGGTCATTTGGAATGCAACACACCAGATATCACAGTTGTAGAGGGCCAAAATGTATAATTTATTGACATTGAGGTACCTGGAGACGCCAGAGTCGAAGAAAAAGAACTGGAAAAAAATCATGAAATACCGCGACCTGGCCATCGAAACTACCCGATGAAACATGTAACAGTGATACCCATTGTCATTGGGGCACTTGGTACCATGCCCAAGAATTTTATAAGATACATCAACAAATTGCAGCTTCCTGCAATAACACCAGCGGAAGTGCAAAAAACTGCGCTACTCAGAACATTGTATATTTTAATAAGGTATGTGGTTGATACCTAGGATGCTGGCAGCAACCAGTATCAACCATTAGCACCAGTCAATGATATTTATGACACATTTTTGAATGGTCAGTTGACGGAGTTTCATGTTTAATGAACAAAGTATATAATAATAATAATAATAATAATAATAATAATAATAATAATAATAATATAAAAAAAATAAAAATCAAGAATGGAGAGTTGGCAGAACAAAGCACTGCATGGTCAATTTCTGGAAAAAATAAAAGATAAAGTGGACAGTGAACAAACTTGGTTATGGTTAAAAACAGGTACATTAAAGAAAGAAACAGAGTCACTAATCCTGGCTGCGCAAGAACAAGCTATCCGCACAAATGCCATTAAGGCCAAAATCAAAAAATCCTCTGATGATGCCAAATGCAGACTTTGCAAAGAAGCTGATGAAACTGTTGATCACATACTCAGCTGCTGTAAAAAAATCGCGCAGACTGATTATAAATTGCGGCACAATTCAGTAGCACAAATGATCCATTGGAATTTGTGCAAAAATTATAATATTAAAACAGCAACAAACTGGTGGGAACATCAGCCTGAAAAAGTCACCGAAAATCAGATGGTCAAGATCTTGTGGGATTTCCATATACAAACCGACAAAATACTGGCGCATAATACACCAGACATCACACTGGTTGAGAAAAATAAGGTCACAATCATAGACGTCGCAATACCAGGTGATAGCAGGGTCGCCGAGAAGGAACATGAAAAAATCGCAAGATACCAGGACTTAAAAATCGAAATTCAACGACTATGGCACAAACCAGCAGTAGTAATTCCAGTGGTAATTGGCACACTGGGTGCTATTCCAAAAGCACTGGAATTACATTTAAAACAGTTAAAAATTGACAAAATCACCATCAGTCAAATGCAAAAAGCCGCACTGCTTGGATCTGCACACATATTACAAAAATACGTTATGACATCCTAGGCCCCTGGGTGGGGCCCGACTAGTAACCAATGCCAAATCCGGTGAAACAACTGGCCGCTGTGATAAATTGTATAATAATAATAATAATAATAATAATAATAATAATAATAATAATAATAATAATAATACAACTCAACTCCGCCGTTGCCGGTCCCAAGCCCGGATGAGAAAGGAGGAAGGTTGGGAACAGGTTGGCATCTGGTCCCGTAAAAAAACCCCCGCCAACCCATACAATATGGTGAAAAAAACGAATAAGAATTCCATACCGCATCGGTCGTCGCGCAGGTTAACAAGGGCCGCGGCGGATGTTGGGGTCCCTGGACATCCGTCGACAAGTGGGCTACAAGTGGACCAGCCAACAAAACGACAAAAATATAGTGCAGATGAAAACCGTGCCATAATGGCCTGTTACTACAACTCAGAGCCAGAAAAAAGAGGATATTTAAAGCGAATGTATGAATTATGGAAACAACAATATCCAGATTCAAATGTTAGTGAACAACGACTAGCAGATCAAAGGCGATTTATTATACGGAATAAAGTGTTTAGTGAAGTTGAACATGAGGAAATTCAGGCAAATTGCAAAACCCAAAAAACAATATCACAAGCGGAAATAACTGATATTCAAGACACAACTAAAGACATTATAGTAGAACTCCCAGAAGAAGCTCTCGGGGAGGAAATAACATCACCACCACTAGAACCAGTTATCACTGAACCAACTGATGAACTAACTCAAAAACAAAAAGAATTGAAGGATAAGATCATGGAGCATTTTCTGCTTAATGAGGAAAGGCAACGTTTACCATCACTAAAAACTGTGCCTAAGAAAATTTTGGCCCCTATCATGAAAATGGTTAATGCAGTGTTTTCAACAATTGAATCGGGATCCATCTTGGAAACAAACCAGTTAATGTACAGCGCAGCTGTAATAGTCACTAATGAACTAGGCATTAAAATTAAAGTACCTAGTCACACAACAGAAAAAGCATCAAAGCCAAAGTGGAAAATCCGTCTAGAACAAAAAATCAAAAAATTAAGGGCAGATGCTAGTAACTTAAAGAACATGCATGAGCAACGGCTTAAAAACAACAAAATCATAGATCGGCTAATCAGAAGATATAGATTGGATACAAGAAACATCAATGAAGCTGTAGAGATTGTAAAACAGCAGATAACAGCAACAGCTAGAAAAATTGAAAGATATGAGGCACGAATCATCCAATATAAACAAAATCAGCAATTTCGATCAGACCAACGGCGTTTTTATCAAAGTCTTAATGTGAATGGTGACACCAAAAGTGAAAAACCAGAAAAGCAGGCCACAGTTGAATTCTGGAAAGAATTGTGGGAAAATGCAAAGGACTACAACAAGGAAGCAAAGTGGATACATGACTTTGAGAAAAGCATTGGCAACAAACAAATGCAAGTATTAGAAATAACAACTGAGATGATCAAAAATCGAGTTAAAAAGGTAAAGAATTGGACATCACCTGGAAAGGACCAATTACATGGTTTCTGGCTCAAATATCTGACCAGTTTACATGCAATATTGGCCAGGCAACTGAATGAAATTTTACAAAAGGGCCAAATTGATGAATGGTTGACAACTGGAAAAACATACTTGATTCAGAAAGATCCAACTAAAGGAACAACACCTGAAAACTATAGACCAATAACATGCTTGCCAACAACCTTCAAATTACTCACAGGCATTATTGCAGATAACATGATGGATTATTTGGAAACAAACAACATCTTGCCAGTAGAGCAAAAAGGCAACAAAAGAAGGAGCAGGGGCACAAAAGATCAGCTTCTAATCGATAAAATGATATTAGAAAATTGTAAGAACAGAAAAACGAACTTGAATATGGTCTGGATTGATTACAAAAAGGCATTTGACTCACTGCCACATAGTTGGATCATAAAATGCTTAGAAACAACTGGCATTAGCAAAAATATTACATCCTTTACTGAAAAGGCAATGAAACAATGGAGAACTGAGTTGGCAGTAGGGAATGAGAGCTACGGAATGGTTAATATCAAGCGAGGAATTTTCCAGGGTGATTCACTTTCACCTCTTCTCTTCATCATCGCAATGATCCCACTATCAGTAATCTTAAAAAAAATGAAATTAGGCTACCAAACAGCCAAAAAAGCTGAAAAAATTTCGCATTTACTATATATGGATGATTTGAAACTCTATGGAAAGTCAGAAATAGAAATCCAATCATTGACAAATACAGTCCGAGTATTCAGCACCGATATTTCAATGCAGTTTGGCATGGAAAAATGCGCCACTGTATCCATAAAAAGGGGCAAAATCACTGCATCTGAGGGAATTGAAATGCCCAATGGCCAACTAATTAAATGCAAAGAAAATGAAGCCTACAAATACTTAGGCATTCTGCAGTTGGATAACATCAAGCATGGAGAAGTAAAAACTATTGTCAGGCGAGAGTACACCAACAGAGTTAGGAAAATTTTGAAATCTAAATTGAATGGTGGAAATACAATCAAGGCCATAAATACCTGGGCAATACCAGTTATAAGATACACAGCTGGCATAGTTAACTGGACACAAGCTGATTTGGACCTTTTGGACCGAAAAACCAGGAAACTAATGACAATGCACTACAGTTTACATCCACGTGGTGATACTGATAGACTATATCTGCCCCGAAAATCAGGTGGCAGAGGATTATTACAAGTGAAGCAAACAGTTGAAGAAGAAAAACATGCACTGGCTGATTATTTAAAAGACACTCAAGAACATCTATTAATCGAAGTAAAGAACAAAAATCTACTGAAGGCCCAACAGACAAAACAAGAATACAGAAAAGATGTGATAAAATCAAGAATGGAGAGTTGGCAGAACAAAGCACTGCATGGTCAATTTCTGGAAAAAATAAAAGATAAAGTGGACAGTGAACAAACGTGGTTATGGTTAAAAACAGGTACATTAAGGAAAGAAACAGAGTCACTAATCCTGGCTGCGCAAGAACAAGCTATCCGCACAAATGCCATTAAGGCCAAAATCGAAAAATCCTCTGATGATGCCAAATGCAGACTTTGCAAAGAAGCTGACGAAACTGTTGATCACATACTCAGCTGCTGTAAAAAAATCGCGCAGACTGATTATAAATTGCGGCACAATTCAGTAGCACAAATGATCCATTGGAATTTGTGCAAAAATTATAATATTAAAACAGCAACAAACTGGTGGGAACATCAGCCTGAAAAAGTCACCGAAAATCAGATGGTCAAGATCTTGTGGGATTTCCGTATACAAACCGACAAAATACTGGCGCATAATACACCAGACATCACACTGGTTGAGAAAAATAAGGTCACAATCATAGACATTGCAATACCAGGTGATAGCAGGGTCGCCGAGAAGGAACATGAAAAAATCGCAAGATACCAGGACTTAAAAATCGAAATTCAACGACTATGGCACAAACCAGCAGTGGTAATTCCAGTGGTAATTGGCACACTGGGTGCTATTCCAAAAGCACTGGAATTACATTTAAAACAGTTAAAAATTGACAAAATCACCATCAGTCAAATGCAAAAAGCCGCACTGCTTGGATCTGCACGCATATTACGAAAATACGTTACGACGTCCTAGGCCCCTGGGTGGGGCCCGACTAGTAACCAATGCCAAATCCGGCGAAACAACTGGCCGCTGTGATACAATTGTAATACAACTCCGCCGTTGCCGGTCCCAAGCCCGGATGAGAAAGGAGGAGGGTTGGGGTCAGGTTGGCATCTGGTCCCGTAAAAAAAAACCCGCCAACCCATACAATATGGTGAAAAAAACAAATAAGAATTCCATACTGCATCGGTCATCGCGCGGGTTAACAAGGGCCGCGGCGGATGTTGGGGTCCCTGGACATCCGTCGACAAGTGGGCTACAAAACGACAAAAAATAACAAAAATATAGTGCAGATGAAAACCGTACCATAATGGCCTGTTACTACAACTCAGAGCCAGAAAAAAGAGGCTATTTAAAGCGAATGTATGAATTATGGAAACAACAATATCCAGATTCAAATGTTAGTGAACAACGACTAGCAGATCAAAGGCGATTTATTATACGGAATAAAGTGTTTAGTGAAGTTGAACTAGAGGAAATTCAGGCAAATTGCAAAACCCAAAAAACAATATCACAAGCGGAAATAACTGATATTCAAGACACAACTAAAGACATTATAGTAGAACTCCCAGAAGAAGCTCTCGGGGAGGAAATAACATCACCACCACTAGAACCAGTTATCACTGAACCAACTGATGAACTAACTCAAAAACAAAAAGAATTGAAGGATAAGATCATGGAGCATTTTCTGCTTAATGAGGAAAGGCAACGTTTACCATCACTAAAAACTGTGCCTAAGAAAATTTTGGCCCCTATCATGAAAATGGTTAATGCAGTGTTTTCAATCTTGGAAACAAACCAGTTAATGTGCAGCGCAGCTGTGATAGTCACTAATGAACTAGGCATTAAAATTAAAGTATCTAGTCACACAACAGAAAAAGCATCAAAGCCAAAGTGGAAAATCCGTTTAGAACAAAAAATCAAAAAATTAAGGGCAGATGCTAGTAATTTAAAGAACATGCATGAGCAACGGCTTAAAAACAATAAAATCATAGATCGGCTAATCAGAAGATATAGATTGGATAGAAGAAACATCAATGAAGCTGTAGAGATTGTAAAACAGCAGATAACAGCAACAGCTAGAAAAATTGAAAGATATGAGGCACGAATCATCCAATATAAGCAAAATCAGCAATTTCGATCAGACCAACGGCGTTTTTATCAAAGTCTTAATGTGAATGGTGACACCAAAAGTGAAAAACCAGAAAAACAGGCCACAGTTGAATTCTGGAAAGAATTGTGGGAAAATGCAAAGGACTACAACAAGGAAGCAAAGTGGATACATGACTTTGAGAAAAGCATTGGCAACAAACAAATGCAAGTATTAGAAATAACAACTGAGATGGTCAAAAATCAAGTTAAAAAGGTAAAGAATTGGACATCACTTGGAAAGGACCAATTACATGGTTTCTGGCTCAAATATCTGACCAGTTTACATGCAATATTGGCCAGGCAACTGAATGAAATTTTACAAAAGGGCCAAATTGATGAATGGTTGACAACTGGAAAAACATACTTGATTCAGAAAGATGCAACTAAAGGAACAACACCTGAAAACTACAGACCAATAACATGCTTGCCAACAACCTTCAAATTACTCACAGGCATTATTGCAGATAACATGATGGATTATTTGGAAACAAACAACATCTTGCCAGTAGAGCAAAAAGGCAACAAAAGAAGGAGCAGGGGCACAAAAGATCAGCTTCTAATTGATAAAATGATATTAGAAAATTGTAAGAACAGAAAAACGAACTTGAATATGGTCTGGATTGATTACAAAAAGGCATTTGACTCACTGCCACATAGTTGGATCATAAAATGCTTAGAAACAACTGGCATTAGCAAAAATATTACATCCTTTACTGAAAAGGCAATGAAACAATGGAGAACTGAGTTGGCAGTAGGGAATGAGATCTACGGAATGGTTAATATCAAGCGAGGAATTTTCCAGGGTGATTCACTTACACCTCTTCTCTTCATCATCGCAATGATCCCACTATCAGTAATCTTAAAAAAAATGAAATTAGGCTACCAAACAGCCAAAGAAGCTGAAAAAATTTCGCATTTACTATATATGGATGATTTGAAACTCTATGGAAAGTCAGAAATAGAAATCCAATCATTGACAAACACAGTCTGAGTATTCAGCACCGATATTTCAATGCAGTTTGGCATGGAAAAATGCGCCACTGTATCCATAAAAAGGGGCAAAATCACAGCATGTGAGAGAATTGAAATACCCAATGGCCAATTAATTAAATGCAAAGAAAATGAAGCCTACAAATACTTAGGCATTCTGCAGTTGGATAACATCAAGCATGGAGAAGTAAAAACTATTGTCAGGTGAGAGTACACCAACAGAGTTAGGAAAATTTTGAAATCTAAATTGAATGGTGGAAATACAATCAAGGCCATAAATACCTGGGCAATACCAGTTATAAGATACACAGCTGGTATAGTTAACTGGACACAAGCTGATTTGGAACTTTTGGACCAAAAAACCAGGAAATTAATGACAATGCACTACAGTTTACATCCACGTGGTGATACTGATAGACTATATCTGCCCCGAAAATCAGGTGGCAGAGGATTATTACAAGTGAAGCAAACAGTTGAAGAAGAAAAACATGCACTGGCTGATTATTTAAAAGAAAGTCAAGAACATCTATTAATCGAAGTAAAGAACAAAAATCTACTGAAGGCCCAACAGACGAAACAAGAATACAGAAAAGATGTGATAAAATCAAGAATGGAGAGTTGGCAGAACAAAGCACTGCATGGTCAATTTCTGGAAAAAATAAAAGATAAAGTGGACAGTGAACAAACTTGGTTATGGTTAACAACAGCTACATTAAAGAAAGAAACAGAGTCACTAATCCTGGCTGCGCAAGAACAAGCTATCCGCACAAATGCCATTAAGGCCAAAATCGAAAAATCCTCTGATGATGCCAAATGCAGACTTTGCAAAGAAGCTGATGAAACTGTTGATCACATACTCAGCTGCTGTAAAAAAATCGTGCAGACTGATTATAAATTGCGGCACAATTCAGTAGCACAAATGATCCATTGGAATTTGTGCAAAAATTATAATATTAAAACAGCAACAAACTGGTGGGAACATCAGCCTGAAAAAGTCACCGAAAATCAGATGGTCAAGATCTTGTGGGATTTCCGTATACAAACCGACAAAATACTGGCGCATAATACACCAGACATCACACTGGTTGAGAAAAATAAGGTCACAATCATAGACGTCGCAATACCAGGTGATAGCAGGGTCGCCGAGAAGGAACATGAAAAAATCGCAAGATACCAGGACTTAAAAATCGAAATTCAACGACTATGGCACAAACCAGCAGTAGTAATTCCAGTGGTAATTGGCACACTGGGTGCTATTCCAAAAGCACTGGAATTACATTTAAAACAGTTAAAAATTGACAAAATCACCATCAGTCAAATGCAAAAAGCCGCACTGCTTGGATCTGCACACATATTACGAAAATACGTTATGACATCCTAGGCCCCTGGGTGGGGCCCGACTAGTAACCAATGCCAAATCCGGCGAAACAACTGGCCGCTGTGATACAATTGTACAATAATAATAATAATATAATAATAATAATAATAATAATAATAATAATAATAATAATAATAAACAACCAGCAGTGATAATTCCAGTGGTAATTGGCACACTGGGTGCTATACCAAAAGTACTGGAATTACATTTAAAACAGTTAAAAATTGACAAAATCACCATCAGTCAAATGCAAAAAGCCGCACTGCTTGGATCTGCACGCATATTACGAAAATACGTTACGACGTCCTAGGCCCCTGGGTGGGGCCCGACTAGTAACCAATGCCAAATCCGGCGAAACAACTGGCCGCTGTGATACAATTGTATAATAATAATAATAATAATAATAACAACAACAACAACAACAACAACAACTTTGGACTTGCAAATTGAAGTTGAGTGACTGTGGAAAAAGAAATCATGTGTTGTCCCGATTGTAATTGGAGCCCTTGGAACAATAAATAAAGAGCTACCTCACTATTTGAAAATTCTAAATTTATCAGACTTGAACATTCTGACTCTACAAAAAACCACCCTATTTGGAACAGCTTATATCCTCTGACTTTACCTTATGGGATTTTCATATACAAACAGACAAAATCCTGGCGCATAATACACCAGACATCACACTGGTTGAGAAAAATAAGGTTACAATCATAGACATCACAATACCAGGTGATAGCAGGGTCGCCGAGAAGGAACATGAAAAAATCGCAAAATACCAGGACTTAAAAATTGAAATTCAACTATTATGGCACAAACTAGCAGTGGTAATTCCAGTGGTAATCAGCACACTGGGTGCTATTCCAAAAGCACTGGAATTACATTTAAAACAGTTAAAAATTGACAAAATCACCATCAGTCAAATGCAAAAAGCCGCACTGCTTGGATCCGCACGCATATTACGAAAATACGTTATGACGTCCTAGGCCCCTGGGTGGGGCCTGACTAGTAACCAATGCCAAATCCAGCGAAACAACTGGCCGCTGTGATACAATTGTATAATAATAATAAAGGAGGCCTCTTGAAGACAACCAAATCAAAAGCTGAATACAAGAAAGAAGTAATTGAGAAGCAAGCTGAAAATTGGAAAAGCAAAGCTATGCATTGCCAATACTTGAAAAGTATTGAAGGCAAAGCTGACCAAAAGCTAACTTGGAACTGGTTAAGATCAGGAGTACTGAAAAAAGAAACAGAAGGCTTTATTTTGGCAGCTCAAGAACAAGCCTTAGCCACAAATTGCCTGAAGACAAAAATTCAATATGTTACCACCAACAGCAAATGCCGCCTCTGTAATGAGAAAGATGAGACAGTCGACCATTTGATCAGTGGATGCAGCAAAATTTCACAAACTCACTACCTACAAACACCATGACCAAGTTGCTAAAATCATTCACTTGAAATTGTGCCAGAAGTTTGGATTTGAGTACAGCAAAAACCACTGGGAACATCAGGTTAAGAAGGTTCTAGAGAATGAAAAAGTCAAGATCTTGTGGTATTTCAGAATTCAGACTGATAGGCACTTGGCACCTGACATTAGTATTAGTATTAGTATTTGGTTTATTTGTATGCCGCCCTTCTCCAGGGGGGACTCAGGGTGGCGAACAACTCAAAGGGGAAAGGGAACATAAACAACAGTACACATAATTAAAATACACGAAAATCACACAGCCATATCAGTCGAGAGGGGAGGGGAACTCATCAACCCCAGGCCTGCCGGCACAGCCAGGTTTTGACGGCTTTCCGGAAGGCCTGGAGAGAGGTGAGGGTCCGGATCTCCGCGGGGAGTTCATTCCAAAGGGCCGGAGCTGCTACAGAGAAGGCCCTCCCCCGGGTAGTAGCCAGATGGCATTGGCTAGTGGACGGAACCCAGAGGAGGCCGACCCTGTGAGATCTGACGGGTCTTTGGGAGGTAATTGGCAGCAAGCGGTCTCTCAAGTACCCAGGTCCAATACCATGAAGGGCTTTATAAGTTACGACTAGCACTTTGAAGCGTATCCGGAGACCGATCGGTAGCCAGTGCAGCTCGCGGAGGATAGGTGTAACGTGGGTAACATAACAATACCTAAAGGACTACCTCACTATTTGGAAATTCTAAAGTTATTGGACTTGAACATTCTGATTCTACAAAAAACCACCCTATTTGGAACAGCTTATATCCTCCGATGTTATGCTAACAGTTCCTAGGTCCTTGGTTAGGACTCAAGCTGTTGAGCTACCAACCATCCCCAAAGTCTGTGAATCTCACCAAAGATTAAATAATAATAAACCAAGTAATATACAGAACAGCTGCAGTTATAACTGAAGATCTTGGATCAGAAAAAAACAAACAGTTGCATCATCAAATGGTAGATTAGGTTGGCATGCTAAGATCAGATGCTAGCAAGGTAAAACAGATAAAAGAAAAGAAGCTGAAGAACAAGATCAAAGAAAACCTGATCAAGACATATCATCTAGAAACTAGGAAGATCAAGGAAGCCCTAGAAATAAAAAAACAGCAAATAATAACCGTAGCGAAGAAAATCAGCAGAAATGAAGCTCAAATAGTAGTCTAGAATCTCCAATCAAAAGTGTTTCTACCAATTCATCAATGAAGAAATTGGAATGAACCGATCAGCATTTAACAAAGAAAAAGTAGTACAGTTCTGGGTGCAGCTAAGGGACAACTCCAAGAAATACAAGAATGCAGCTTGGAAAAGGAAAAATAAAGTAGAAATGAAAGAATTTGTAATAACAGCAGAAACAATGGAGAAAGGGACAAAGAAGATCAAAAACTGGTCAGCCTAGGTGCAGGTAAACTGCACGGTTTTTGCATAAAACCTCAGAATCCACTCACTGCCAAATAATTTCACCTATTTCAAGGAAGTGAAATCAAAGATTGATTAACATCTGGGGGGAAAACCTACCTAACAAGAAAGATCCAACAAAATGGGCATCCCCAGGCAACTATAAGCTAATTATCTGCCTACCAATGACTTTCAATTGCTAACTGGTGTTGTAGCTAATGCAGTCCAACAGCATTTATGTAGTTGAAAACTAGCAAGCAAAGCAGATAACAATAAGGCCTGGCAAAGGCTAAGAAAAGGAAAGTTGAAAAAGAGACAGAGGGGCTAATTTTGGTTGCACAAGAGTTTGCAAAGAAGTTGAAAGAAACAATGGAACAGAGGTGAGTTTCTGCTGGTTCACAGATTGGGTGAACCAGTAATGGCAGCAGTGGAAGGCTCCACCTATCTGCCCGGACGCTTCTGTGCAGAAGCTTCTGTGTGAGCACACGAACTGGTAGTAAAATAAATTGAAACCCACCACTGCAATGGACCATCCAATTAGCTGCTGCAAGAAGTTTGCACAGACTGAATACAAATAACAGTATGACAAAACAGCAACAATGGTGCATTGGAATATCTGCAAGAAATACCACTTGCCTGCAAGCAAGAACTGGTGGGACCAGAAAATATATAAGGTAATAGATAGACAAGCAAATGATAAACAAGTATTGTTACCACCACACACACACCAGACTTAAGAACTGTTGATTTAAAAAAAGAGAGAAAAAAGTCTGGGAGTGAACACTGCAATACTTGGAAAAAGTAAAACAGAAAAAAAACCTGGAGAAAATCACAAAAGACAAAGACCTTCAAATAGAAGGAGAACAATGGTAGTAAAAGAAAACAATGATAGTACCAACAGAAATAGGCATCTTGGTTACAATCCCAGAATAACTTCAGCACTACTTGAACAACATTGGCATTGACAAAATAACCATCACTCCATTGCAAAAGGCAGTTTTATTTGGAACCGCTCACAATAGCTTTAATATTATCAAATATTGTGAAGGCCTCAATAGCTGAACAAAAATGCCAAATCCAGTCTTGATATCTGGTCAACTAGGCTACCAACCATAATAATAATGCAAAATCTCTTAGGTTCTGTCACCAGCCCTTTAGAACCGTGATGGTGAACCTATGGCACAGGTGGCACACGGAGCCCTCTCTGCGGGCATGCAAGGTGTCGCCCAGCTCAGCTCCACCGCGCATGCATGTGCATCTCCTGCTCGCCATCTGATTTTCGGGTCTCTGCTGTGCATGCAGGAGGTGTGCACACATGCATGGGGGGGGCAGTCTGGAACCCCCTAGACCTGTTTTTGGTTCCAGAAGGCTTCAGGGAGGCCTGTTAGACCCAAAATGGGCTGCAGGGGGGTTATTGCATGCTCATGCACAGGGGAGTGGAGGGGTGTCACATATGCTGGGGGTGGGACCCGGGGGGGTGTTGCCCACGGATTGCATTATGGGTATGGGCACACGCACATGTTCTGTCATGTGTGTGCACACACTTTTGGTACACAAGGACAAAAAGGTAAGCCATCACTGCCTTAGAAATACATCAGATGGCTACAGTGACCTGTCCCTGAAGCAAAAAAAAAAAAAAACCAGATAGCAAATATCAAACCAGGTTTTTTTTCAGCCAGCTCATACGTAGGTGGAGAAATCTTCAGTCCTATCTAACATACAGGGTGATTGTGTGGACAAGAATGGGAGGAAGAGTTCCTTGAAACCAGGTGAAATACAACTACTTTCAGTGTATTAATAAATATATACCAGCAACAACTCTTAAACCTTTTTTTCATTTCTCACGACAGCATTAAATTCTCTATCTACAAATTGGGGAAGTTCTCTCATTTTCCAATTGTTTTTACCCACATCCAGACCCTCTTATCTAAACTTGCTCCCTTGTACATTCCATCTGCTTTGATCTATTGTGGCTTTCACTTAGCTTTGGAAAATGGTCCTCCCATAACTAAATGGCGTATTACTTTCACATTTTAAGACCAGAGAGAAAGAAACTTTTTAAAAGAAGGTGGGGGGGAGTGCTACACCTCTGCACAAAACAAAAAGATAGGCATCTACTGTAGCTAGAGATGGATTCATTGGAAATGCTTGCAGGTTTAAGAATTCCTTAGAACTTTTTAGTACACAGACCTGCTCAGTTTTATGAAGACAAAGGATTTACCAAAGGAGGATCCAGTTTCTTAATGTTAAGTGACTGCTGTAATAATTGACAAAAGAAATGTGGGTAAGAACTGCCTTCAAGCTAGGTAGCTTCTCCTGCAATAAACTACTGCAGATATTTAGGATGGAACCATTGTAAACTCTCTTATCAGAGAGCTGCTCCCTTTAAAAGAAGTGAACTGCATGGCCTATATTGACACTGCCTTTTCTCACAAACATACCTATTTATCTATTGAAGAAAAAAAAGATGCCTTGCTAATCACAGGTGGATGTTCTATGATGTTGTTTGCTTCAATCTACTCCAGGGGTGTCAAACTGAAGGCCCATGGGCTAGATCCAGCCCATGGGGTGCTTAAATCTGACCCGTGGGACCACCCTGGAAACAGTGAAGGGCCAGCCCACAGTGCTTCTGCCAGCGAAAATGGAGCTCGGGAGGGCTGCATGCGGAGCTCCCTTTTTGGCTGTGATGGCCTCCTAGAGCTCTATTTTTCCTGGCAGAGGGCTGCAGGACACCTAGCTGGCCATGCCCATTGCAGCCATGCCTACCTCAACCACGTCCACTATGGCCATGCCCACTTGGCCCCCCGAGGTCCAACACAACCCTGATGTGGCCCTCAATGAAATCGAGTTTAATACCCCTGATCTGTTCCTTCATTATAAGGATTTTTTAAAATGTTTTTTCTGCAGTCATTTTATATCATCCTGTCTATGTCATCCGTTTCCATTGTTTCTGGCCTCAGTCTGGCAAAACAGCCAAAATTCTGTTGTGGGTTTATTCATATTCTTTTAGAACACTAATAATACTACAATGCTAACAATAGCAGCAGTAGTTGTAATTGTAGTAGAAGCAATAATTATGTCAGCATTCCAAATATCATGCAGAATTAAATCAGAGTCCAAGGCAAAACTATTTTTAAAATTCCAATTTAATAAGTCAGACATGTTGGCACATCTGTGGAAAATCCCAATTCTGAAAACTTCCTGGCATTCCACCCAGTTAAAAGTTCATGATCTTACCCCCACACCCATAAATCCATCACATGGTCCAATCTTCTTTGGCCATACTGGCATCTCCACCCAGCTGATTCTGATCAGGTGCAGTGGTGCGGAGACAAAAGATAGCCTTGGGCTTCTATAAAAGAATGACAACAATGCATTCCACAATACTACTTCTTTCTATTCCCCCCTCCCAACTACTACACTAATGAAACAGCATAGTGAAATAATACAGAGTGTGGCAGGCCAAAGATCCTAAAAGGAACATGACTACAGGCCTGACAGACTATATATGACTTCACCAAAACTCATTACCGAGAGAGACTGCGGGAGAATATCTGGATGAAATAAGAGTGCTAATCTGGATTTACTAGCCATCTGACATCCTTCCTGGTGACATAGTTTAAGAGATTTTGCATTATTATGGTTCATAGCAGAATAACAGAGTTGGAATGGACTTTGGAGGTCTTCTATCTAGTCCAACCCCCTGCTCAGACAGGAAACCCTATAACATTTTAAACAAATGGTTTTCCGATCTCTTCTTAAAAATTTCCAGTGTTAGAGCATCCACAACTTCTGGAGGCAAGTCATTCCACCGATTAATTGCTCTAACTCTCTGAAAATTTATCTTTAGTTCTAGGTTGCTTCTCTCCTTGATTAGTTTCCATCCATTGCTTCTTGTCTTCAGGGGCTTTGAAGAAAAGGTAGACTGCTACTACTTTTGAAAAGACTCTTTGTAGAAGCAGGCTGTACCTTCAGGCTGAAAAGAACTGTTAGATACTTGCTTTAACTACAGTGTTTTCCACCAAGGTCCTCTGTTCCGGCAGGAACAGAAGTTTAATCCACTGGTCGAAGGGTCTGACAGCTCCCTATAAAAGGGCTGCTGTCAGACTCAACCTTCACTGGATTGTTCTTACTTATTGCACTTTAATAAAGAGCTGTTGTTGCCTTTTAGCCTTGTGTGCCTTTCCATTACCCGATTTAACACTGGCGACGAAGGTGGGATTGGAAGGCAACTAGGGGAACTAAAAAGAGCGTAGCAATCCATCAAGTACATCCAGCCCGGAGCTCAGCGCGGTTTTGAGCAGCCATTTTTGAGTGGCAAACTCAAAATGCCCTCAGAAAACAAAATGCCCATGGACGCCACATAAACTCCGTATGACCCAGTCACCGAGCACTAGGACTCATATATGCTGCTATGGTTTGACTGTTTCCTCGAGACCAACAACTTCATGAGCCCTTCCAAAGGCCGTAAGAAGAACATGTTCTTCAGATACTGAGGCCGGGAAGTGTTCAAAACAGTGAAAGACCTCTCTGAACCAACACCGCTACAATCGGTCGCTTGGTCCGTGCTCCAGCAGACACTGAGGACCCACTATGCCCCCAAGCCATCCAAGCACATTCGCCAGCATGAGTTTAACATCAGAAACCAAAAGGAGGGTGAATCGATCAACAAGTACATTGCGGCGCTACGAAAAGCCGCAGTGTATTGTTAGTTCTGAGACCTGGACGAACTCACTCTTGACCGCATAATTTGCATCGTGCGGGACATTAACTTACAGAGGAGGTTACTCACTAAATCTAACCTCACTCTGCAGATTGCCTTGGATGAAGCCAGGACATCCGAATCGGCCATCAAATCCACTGAAACTCTGCAGCGCCAAAGTGCTCCACAAGATGCGTGAAAGAGTATATGCATACATCGCGAGGCTGCAGAGGCCGAGGGCTCAAAAGGCAAGGAAGATGACAGCTGCGTCATAGCTGCGCCCAGCCGGCACACAAATTCAAACCGCATCTCCCAACTTGCGCTAGCTGCAGAGGAGACCATGCCAGATCAGCTTGCCATTTCCACAATGCTACCTGCCAGCGCTGCGAGCGAAAGTTGCACATCGCCAAGGTGTGCCGGAGCGAATTCCCTGCTACTACCTGGCAGCCAACAAGCACATTGAACTGCCAGCAGAGGCCCAACCACCATGGCGCTCTGAGGGCGACACTAGAGTCACCTACCATACGTCAATTGGCCAAGTCTGCACTAGGCAGCCAAAAAAGCTGAAGGTCACAGTCCTCATTGAGGACTCTCCATGCGAGATGGTGATTGACACCAGGTCATCACTGACCATCATGCAATGGTCTATCCTCAAGCAGGCTATCCCTAGACTGAAGAAACAACATTTACACACCCCTGACATCCACCTACACGATTACCAGGGAAACCGGGTCCCTACTGTGGGCCAAGGCACCTTCAGGGTGAAATTCAAGCATTTCAGCAGCCAACTCTCAGTGATGGTGGTCAGCAGCAACCTGCAGAGCCTCCTGGGGCTTGACTGGTTCGAAGCCCTGGGCCTAGAAGTGACCAGTATCAACACCTTGAAAGACAACAGCACCAAAGCCATTTTTAAGGAGTTCAAGGACGTCTTCAGCACCGGTCTGGGTAAGTATGTGGGGACTCCAATCTCCTTTAATTTGGACCCTAATATAGCCCCCATAAGGCTAAAACCCAGGAGAGTACCTTTTGCTCTCCGCCCCAAAATTGATAGGAAAATTAACAAGCTTGTAGGCCAGGGAATCCTAGAGCCGGTTGATCACGCACGCTGGGAGACTCCTATAGTGAAATCTGTCTGCATCTGCGCGGACTACAAATGCACAATCAATAAAGCGTTGCAACAAAGCACTTACTCTGTACCCATTGTATAGCATCTACTACATTCTTTAGGCCCAGGAAAAATTTTCACTAAATTGGACATGGTGCAGGCATACCAACAATTGCCTGTAGATGGCAATATGGCCGAGGCCCAAACCATTGTGACACACAGGACTGTTCCAAAGCATCATGGAATGGCTTTCGCAAGGGATTCCTGGAGTCGTCCCCTATTTCGACAACATCTTGGTATCGTCTGCAAATGAAGTGCAACTTTTCAAACGTTTGTGAACAGTTTTGACTAGTATTAGAGACAAAGGCCTCTGTCTCAAAAAAGAAAAATGGCAAATTAATGTGTCAAGGGTTGAATTCTTAGGGTATGTAATTGACGCTCAGGGATTCCCCTGACCACCCAAAAAATTCAAGCAATCCAGGACACCCCTACATCTTGCAATCAAACCGAGCTGCAGGCTTTCCCTGGGAATCCTTAATTTTTACAGTGTCTTTCTTAAACAGAAAGCCACCATTGCTGAGCCCTTACACCGTTTCCTGGCTAAGAAGTAGTCCTGGGGCAGAGCCAAGGCTGCTGCATTTGCCACGGTAAAAAGACTCCTATCGGCAGACTCCTTTCTGGTACAATACAGCCAGACCCTACCATTGGTGCTGACCTGCGACGCTTCTCCATTCAGCGTCAGCACCGTCCTCAGCCACCACATGCCCAATGGAACCAAGGCTCCCATAGCCTTTTACTCTAGGACCTTGTCCGCTGCTGAGCAGAACTACAGCCAGCTGGACCGTGAGGCTTTGGCTGCAGTGACCAGAGTAAAGAAGTTCCATGAGTACCTATATGGCCGTGATTTCAAACTAATTATGGACCACAAGCCGCTACTAGTTTTGCTGGCTGGGGACCAACCTACCCCAGTGTCGTTATCACTGCGGATGACCAGACGGACAATCTTCCTTGCTGCCTACTCCTACCGTCTCATCGACCAACCAGGCACTACTTTGGGGCACGCCAACGCTTTGAACCGCTGCCCGCTGCCTGAACTTCTTGCTGACCCTACCCCCGAGATGCTAGTCCTCCTCATTGACTACCTTGAGACTGGTCCTGTCTCATCCAGTGACGTTGCCCGTCACTCTGCAAAGGATCCACCATCAAACAAATTTTGAACTGGGTGTGGAGGGGGTGGCCCAAGGGGCCTGCTGGGACTGATTTCAAAATGTATTTTAGCAAATGTGATGAGTTATCTGTTGTAAATGGCTGTTTACTGTGGGGGGACCGGGTAGTTGTTCCACCCAAACTGAACATTGCAGTATTAGAGGCTTTACATGTAGGGCATCCTGGAATTGTCAGGATGAAGTCTTTGGCTAGGAGTTATGTGTGGTGGCCTAACATGGACAGGGAGATTGAAGAATGGGTGGCTACCTGCACACCATGCCAGGAGTCCAGACCAGCTCCCCCAGAGGCGCCCGCTAAGAAGTGGGAGCATCCTCAAGCACCGTGGTCTAGGGTGCACATTGACTTTGCTGACCCAGTTCATGGCCAGACATTCCTCGTAGTTGTGGATGCCTATTCGAAATGGCTAGAGGTAGTCCTGATGACCTCCACCGCAGCAGAAGCGGTCATCAAGGTACTACAGAGACTTTTCTCCACGCACAGCTTGCCTGATGTCCTGGTCTCTGACAACAGGCCCCAATTCACGGCCATGCAATTTGAGACCTTCCTAGCAGCTCAGGGAATCAGGCATGCCCTGGTCACGCCATTCCATCTGGCCTCCAATAGTCAGGTGGAGAGAATGGTGAGATCTGCAAAAGAGGCTCTCACTAGGATGGGCCAGGGAGATTGGCAAACATGGGTTGACCATTATCTACTAATTCAACACATCACACCCAGTGCCACTACAGAGGAAGCCCCTCCGAGCTTCTCATGGATCGCTAAGATCCCACTTAGACCGGCTACACCCAAACTATTCTGCCGCATCACCCCCTGACTCCACAAGCAAAATTCGGAATTTTAGCATAGGGGACTCAGTATACACCCACAACTACACCGGGGGAACTCTGTGGATCCCTGCCACAGTGATAGGCATCACCAGACCTCGCTCTAATCTTGTAGAGCTCGAGGACGGTCAGAATTGGAGAAGGCACATTGACCAACTCTGTGGCTGCCTCTCCAACTAAACTCTTAGACAACCAGAGGTAACTCCTGCACGAGTTAGCCAAAGCCCTACCCAAACGGAGCAATCACTCACTCCTTCCACAGCCAGCTCAAGCCCGAGGTTACCGGGAAACTCATCTGGTTATGTTGCAGGCCCGCAGCGAGCTCCGAGCGAAACAGCTCTAGAAGCTCCAGCCACGGCCTGTGAAAGATTCCAGGAGCTTCCACCAAGCGGAGCTGCAGAACAAACAGGTCCGTCTGACCTGTCCAAAGAACACACTCCGACTGAACTGCACAGGTCTGGCAGAGCTACCCAAAAGCCCGCCCACCTGCATGACTACGTAACGAATAGGATTATCCCATCTAAGAGGGGAGGGGTGTTAGATACTTGCTTTGGCTACAGTGGTTTTCACCAAGGTCCTCTGTTCCCGTTGGATCCTATTGGTCAAAGGGTCTGACATCTCCCTATAAAAGGGCTGCTGTCAGACTCTACCTTCACTGGATTGTTCTTACTTACTGTACTTTAATAAAGAACTGTTGTTGCCTTTTAGCCTTGTGTGCCTTTCCATTACCCGATCTAACAAGGACATTTTATGCATCAGAATAGTCTCTAGGCTGAAGAAGATTTTTGTTGTAATAAATATGCTAAACTCTGAGGCCTTTGCTTGCTACTAAGTTATAGCACTCTGGGCCTGTCCTTATGCAGGCAGAAAGCAATGCCAGCATGAATTTCTAATACACATACCCCTGCCGCCTCCATGGTCTACGTGTATCTTTTCTCTACTATCTGCTCTCCGTCCTTGTCAGCCATCTGACTTCCTTCCAAGTGAGCTTCATGGGTTTTCCATACCTTGAGGCTGCCTTGGACAGCGTCGAAATAAGGCAGAACTGATGACTGTAAGCTGGCACAGGTAAAAATGACTTAACCCTGTGTTACGTATGGGCTGGGGATGAGATGAAGGCAATAACACGGGGACCCGGCAGGAAAGATACATGTTGCCAGGGCATGTTCATGTTGCGGTTAGATGCAAGTGAGGGCACAACTTTTCATAAAATGCAGTAAGGCTTTTTGGTTGTTGTTGTTTTGTTAAGCATTTGATCCACAGGCTGTTTCTACAGAGAAGTAACCTTTTGGGAGCTCTCTGAAAAAATTAACTTGACATTTCATATGATGGAGTCTATGATTTTGTTGCCTTGCATCAGAGGTGGTATTCAGCAGGTTCTGACCAGTTCTGGAAAACCAGTAGCAGAAATTTTGAGTAGTTCGGAGAACTGGTAAATACCACCTCTGACTGGTCCTGCCTCCATCTATTCTCTGCCACCCGAGTCCCAGCTGATCGGGAGGGAATGGAGATTTTGCAGTAACCTTCCCCTGCGACACGCACCAAGCCACGCCATGCTCACCAAGCCACGCCCACAGAACCGGTAGTAAAAAAATTGAATCCCACCATTGCCTTGCATCTAGGCAAAGAGGCACAGATTCACACCGCTTTCCCCAACCAGGACCCTTTCAAATAGAATCATAACTCTCCTGTTTTCCAACCAGTAAGATACCAGGAATTTTAATCCAAACACATTGGAGGGTAATGAGATTGAATAGAGCTGCTCTAATATCCTGCTTCCAAGAACATCCATGGGCTTCTTAAATTTGGCTTTTCATTTGCATACTTCAAACATCTGATTAAACTGAAATAGGCTTCGATAGGACTACAACACCTGTGTATTTCGCTAATTCTTTCCTGCTTTCCTTGCTGCCAATTGGATAAATTAGATGAAGAACTGCTAATTTAAAGTATTTTTTTAAGTTAGCTTTAAAAAAAAAAACCTTGGTCTCTGCTACCTCCAAAACCCTCACAATAATTATGTGGTTTGAAGCAAGCAAAATGTGTTAACATTTTGAACTGATTAGGAGTAGGAATTGGAGAAATTCATTTGGCATTTTGCTGTTCTCCTAAAAACATTTTTTTTATTTTGGAAATGAACCTATGAAGTTTATTTTGAATATGAACAGGAGCATTCTTACCTTCCGTATTTGAAGACCTGCTGTTCCCAACCCAGCAGGGAAAAAAATTAGGATGATTGCAAGCTTATTTGGGTTTTCTTTTAGTATGTGCAACTCTTCACAGCTGAAATTTGGAACTCATGCATTCTGTGATCTATTTATCATCAGCTCATCTTATCTTTTTTACAAATCTTTGGCAGTATCACCATATGGTGGCCCCAAATAAGCATCCCGTATATGAATAAATTTCAATGGCAAAAGGCCACAAAATGCCACTGAATGACATGCTGACATATACTATAAAGGGAAAGATGTGCTTTGTTGTGTGTAGGATTTTTTTTAATATTTATTTTTATTACACATTTTTTCTTTACATATCTCTATCACATATTTAACAGATCTGCGGCATTATTCATATAACTAGAATCAATATTTGATACATTATATACATTCTGTTTCCCAACGTTCTAACCCTATGTACATTTTCAATTCTTATTTCTATTGTCTATCGATTCAAACCATTTCTCCCATACCACATAGTATTCCAAATCATCCTTTCTCTTTAACTCTAATGTGAGTTTGTCCATTTCTGCACAATCAAATATTTTTTGGATTGCTAATCCCTTTAGTGGAATACTATCTTTCTTCCACTATTGCGCAAAAGCAATCCTTGCTGCCGTTATTATGTGTAATATGAAGTACTTTAATTTTTTATTGTATTTCACCCTAATTATTCCCAGGAGAAACATTTCTGGTTTGAATTCTATTTGACATTTAGTTAAATCCTGCAGCCAATTCTGTATATTCAGCCAATATCTTTTCACTTCAGGGCATGACCACCATGACCGAAAGAAGGTATCTTGTTCTTGTTTGCATTTCCAGTATTTTGGGTTTAAATTTGGATACATCTTGGCCAGTCTCGCTGGTGCCAAATGTCAACGGTAAAACATCTAATATTGATTTTCCTTATAAGCTACAGATTTCATGATTGTATAATTTTTGTTCCAAATTTTTTCCCAATCTTCTAATTTTATGTTAAATCCCAATTTTTTGGCCCAGGCAACCATGGGTTCTTTTACAATCTCCTCTGCCCTAGCAAATTTTAGTAGGTAATTATATAATTTAGTTATTAATTTTCCCTCTGGGCCTACCAACAGATTACCTAATTGTTGTGGTTGAATATCAAATCCATATTCTTCTGCATCCTTTTGTATCTAGATTGTAACCGTAAATATGGCCAGCAGTCAATACATATTCCTTGTTCTTTAACACCTGATTGTTTTTGAGTTTCTCTTGGCTATCTAAAATTTCATTGTATCTAAACATTCTACATATATCTAATGTATTGGAGTAGATCATTGCTTCCATGGTGGAAAGCCACCCCGGGATCTTATATAGTGTTTTTCTCTTTATGTCTTCCCAAGTTTGTATCAACGCAAACTAGGATTTAATACATGTAGTCCTTGATGTACGGCCACAATTAAGCTCAATATTTCTATCACTAAGCAAGAGAGTTGTCAAGTGAAATTTATCCCATTTTACAAACTTTCTTGCCACAGTTGTTAAATGAATAACTGCAATGGTTAAGTTAGTAACATGGTTATTAAGTGAAACCGGCTTCCCCATTGATTCTGCTTGTCAGAAGACTGCAAAGGTGATCACATAACTCAGTGGTGAGATTCAGCCAGTTCGCATCCCTTCAGGGGAACCGGTTATTAGGTTTCTGAGCAATTTGGTGAACTGGTTGTTGGAAGAAATCATTAGGGCAGAGAACCGGTTGTTAAATTATTTGAATCCTACACTGACATGACCCCAGGAGACTGCAACCATCATAAATACGAGTCAGTTGCCAAATGTCTGGATTTTGATTATGAGTCCTTGGGGATGCTGCAATGGTTGCAAGTGTGAAAAACTGTAATGTCACTTTTTCAGTGCTGTTGTAGTTTTCAATCAGTCACTAATTGAACTGTTGTAAGTCAACCTGTAATCTAAATGTCTGGACATGCACATAATTGCAAGAACTCCATTTATTGTTCTGACTTTGAAAATGTGTCCTTTTCTTTTCTACAGCAAAATGCTCAGCATAGCAGGGAAGAGGATATCCATAGGATAAGGACTAAGGACTAAAATGATATATTTGTGCCACTAATTTCAATCCTACCCCCTTGAGGTATTTTAATCCATCAACAGGTAAAGCTCATTCATTCATTTTCTATACTAAACAATTGACCTAAATACTTTAATAAAACTCTTGCAAGGAAAAAAAAACCCTACCAAGCAGGAAAAATTACTGTACCGTGTTTCTGGACATGAAAGAGAGAATTATTTTACTTCTCTGATGTTGGTTTTCTTTTTAATCTCCATTATGTTCTTCAATCTTTTTGAAATCCTAAATGTTTTCCTTTTCATCTTTCCTCTTTCTCACAAGGTGGGATTTTGTCGTCATTGTTTGGAAGGAGGTTGGTTCATTTTCTTTGTTTTTTGCCTTCTTGGCTGCTCCTGATAGCAGACACACCAAGATAATGTTGTTTTGTCTGACATTATTTTCCAAACCATTGATGACTTAAATAGCCTGGCATCTGGGACTACAGTTAGTCTTTATGATGCTGTTACTCTGTTATATTTGTTTTTTAATCAGAATGCTGTATGGAGGAACTATAAGCCATTCAGAGCTGGGCCAGAAGGATTGGCATATAAACTGAAGTACGTAAACAATGTAGAATCATTTTCCTTTGTTCTGTGTGGATTTTGTTTCTTCAAATGGAAATTAGACTCTGGGTAAGCCTGAAGAGACTGAGTGTGTGCCCAAGAAATTAGGCAGACAAAAGTAGCAGAATGGTAGAAATCTTAGCGCCATATCTATTTTCTGTCTAGGCAGGGCTTAGAGGCCACCTAAGCAATATTAACCTCAAAGCAAGCGAAAAAAAACTGATGACAAAGCAAGTTCGTGTTAGAATTGTTGTTATTATTACATTGACGCAGAGGAAATGTTCTTTAGGCATCATCATACTTCACTCACGGCAATGCCAGCGTTTGCCAATTGGCTCTTTATCCCAATTAATTAAATAAAAAGGATTGTATCTGAGGATTTTAAGGTTTCGGGAGCAACTTCCTATACATTTTTAATCTGATAACATTTACAGGAATGCATCTCAACAGCTGTATGGAGATGTTTGCCTGACCATAATATTTCTGTTAGCGGGCGTAGTTAATGAAGGTCATAAATCTGCACTATATCTAGCTCGAGCAAAGCCTTCTCTTAGTTCTTCACTTTAAAGATGGATTGTCAAAGATCAGAGGAAGTATCACAGGTAATCATGGATGCTATCAAGCTGCAGCTCACCATCTTTACCCACCACCGTGATGGCGAACTTATGGCATGCATGCCGGAAGTGGCACGCAGAGCCATTTCAACAGGCACATGTTGAGTATCGTATGGTACCGGAAACTGGCTCCTCTTCTGGTTTCCAACACACGCATGTGTATGTGAACGTGCGCTCCCGTTTCAGCATGCAGTGCCAAAAGGTTCGTCAACACTGACCTACCATATGATAGATGCTTCGAGAAACATTTGATACATAATCTTCTGTATTTATGTTCCTTCAGATTTTTTGATAGGACTCATAATGAATACAATTGATAAAAAGTATCTATAGGTAATCCTTGACTTACAACCATTGGTTTAGTGACTGTTTGAAGTTACAGTAGCACTGAAAAAATAGCAATAGCAATAGCAATAGCACTTAGATCTATATACCGTTTAATAGTGCTTTACAGCCCTCTCTAAGCGGTTTACAGAGTCAGTATATTGCCCCCAACAATTTGGGTCCTCATTTTACCGACTTGGAAGGATGCAAAGCTGAATCAACTTTGAGCTGCAGACACTCAAACTGCCAAATTGCAGGCAGCCAGTAGTCAACAGAAGTAGCCTGCAGTACTGCATTCTAACCACTGCACCACCACAGCTTATGACCATTTTCCACACTTACAACTATTGCAGAATCCCTACTGTTACATGATCAAAATTCAGACGCTTGGCAACTGGTTCATATTCATGAAGGCTGCAGTGTCCCAAAGTCATGTGATCGCCTTTTGCAACCTTCTGACAAGCAAACCCAATGGAGAAGCCAGATTCATTTTACAGCTGTATTACTAATTTAACAACTGCAGTGATTCACTTAACAACTGTGGCAAGAAATGTCATAAAATGGGGCAAAACTCACTTAACAACAGAAATTTTGGCCTCAATTGTCAGCATAAATTGAGGATTACCTGTATTAGGAGAATGTATGCATGAAAATGTGCATATGGAAAAGGGAAATATGTGTTATATGAAGAGAACATGTTATAATAAAGAAATTACTGGGGAAAGTATGCACAAAAATGCATACAAATGCACTTCTTTAAAAAAAAATCAAATTAATGCAGGAAGTTTGGCTTGCTGCCCGGGAAATAGGGGGAATTAGAGTTCATTGCATCTAGAAACTACGATCAAATCATGGAATGCTGGGATAGAGGTTCAGGAACTATGGGGTGAGTCATCCTGAGTAGTGAACTGAATTCATTATGAGCAACCTGGTTTCCCGTTCTTGATTATGTCTTCTCCCATCCTCTCCTAAAAGAAACAAGACTTCAGCCTGTTCCACTATACATATCCAGGCATGTTCTATATATTTATGCAGCAGGGAAGAATCATCATCAGGTTTAAAATATTGCTATATAGGGAAGGCTGCAAAGTTGGGATCTGCAAGAATGAGAGTTCATTGGCACAAGTTCCATTTCTCATCCTCTGGTGATATAAATTTTTGACTAGACGCAATTCTGCTTTGAACTGTCTCATAAGCAACCTACTCTGATGTTTAGGGCAATTGCATATTTCCTCTGTGTTTTTGTTATTATAACAAATAATAATAATGTAAAAAAATATCTGGCTCTTTTCATCTTCAAAGAGATTTGGGAACATTTGGCTTGCTAATCCACATGCTTTTGAAATGTATGTGCACAGTATTATTATCCTCCTTACATTACCAATGAGAAAAGCCAAGGGAGAAAGAGATTTGCCTAAAGACACTCCGTCAAAGGAAATCACGATCAGCTGGGGGATCAAAACATTTGCCAGTTGTTGTAGCTGCTTGCAGACAGTGGCCTTGTCTGCAACACTTCCTGGGCCTCAAGTTAGAGCCTGAGTCTCAATATGTAACATGGAAGTCTCAGAACAAGAGATTGCAATCAACTGGCCATCAGTTGTCTCAACTTCAAACTCCCAGCCGTCCCAACTTGGCTGGTGGCAAGGACCTGCAAGCTATCTGTTCCAGTGGTAGGTTCCTACCGGTTTGGACTGGTTCAGCCAAACTGGTAATAGCTTGGCGGTCTGGGTCGCTAGATCTAGGCGTACCATGCCTCCAAACTGGTTTCCCCAGCAGCATTGTAGGTGCCACCATTTTGTTTTTTGCTTCTGCTCATGCCCACAGCAATTTTACTTGTACTGTGCATGCACACCCAGCACGCATCAAGCGTGACACATCCCTGAGCGAACCGGCAGTAGTCTCTGCCGGAACCCACCCCTGGTAAGCTCCTATTTGTAGACATATGGTTCCTTCTGATAAATCTTTCATGAGCTGTGCAGAACACACATGCATAGTTCTTGCCAAGCTAAACTAACCCATCAGCTAAATCCAATAATTTCCCTAGTGCCTAGTCCACACTTCTGCCTCTTTGCAGTTCCAGATAGGTAGCAAAAGAGGAAAATGATGGAGAAATCAATGAGATATCACATGTGGTCTAATCGACTTGTTTTATCATAAACTGTGCAGAATTGGGACTCAGCACTACAGTAGAAGAAATTCAGATGCAAGCAGCCAACTGTAAGACCTTCTCCCTGGAACAAGCACGATGTAGGCTTCCTGTGACTGATACTTTTCGTATGTAGACTTCACTTGGGCTTCTAAAATCTGGCTGAAGAATGAACACAAGACTTCATTTGACGTTATCATGCATTCTCAATATCCAATATTTCAGGGGTTGCCACAAAGAAAAGGGAGTTAAGCTATTCTTCAAAGCACCTGAGGGTAGGACAAGAAGCAATAAGTGGAAACTAATCAAGGAGAGAATCAACTTAGAACTAAGGAGAAATTTCCTGACAGAACAATTAATCAGTGAAACAACTTGCCTCCAGAAGTTGTGAATGCTCCAACACTGGAAGTTTTTAAGAAGATGTTGGATAACCATTTGTCTAAAGTGTTTCCTGCCCAAGCAGGAGGTTGTACTAGAAGACCTCCAAAGTCCCTTCCAACTCTTTTTATTCTATTCTTTTGTTTGAGACAAAGATTGGGTTTAATGCCCTAAATGTCCACTTCCAGCTTATGATTCTAGAATTCATGATTCTAGAATTAATTATACATTTTTCTTGCAGCATCTGAGTTGAGTTCTGAATTTATCTCATCGTCCAACTTTTACATTTGTAATACTACTCATTTACCCATTCACCAAAGATGGCATCATCAACATTTCCAGTAAAAGCAGATAGAGAACATTAGTGATTTTTTTTAGTTACCTGGTCTATTGCATTATACATTAAATATCCAGTAAACAGATTATTTAATGGTCTGACTGGGTCTGTTTTAAAATACAGAAGAGATGTTCACGGTAATGTCATCAAAGTTTACCTCAGAATATATGGTCATCTTCAGAGTGAATCTTGATGTGTCAGTGTGATGACTTAACACAATATAAAGGCAGACAGCAAGGAGCTTGAACCAGAGCAGCAGCTATCTTACAACAACCTCCTGCCCCCAGATCACATGACTAGAAATGTTAACTGTTTCCTAACCTGCATAAAGAACTGTGCATAACAATTGAACTTGAGATATAACATAAAATATACACATCATTACATCTTCCCTCTTAAGTATAAAACATCTAATATGATACAAAGTCTTTCCATATTTTTGGTTTAATAGCTCGACCATAGTGAGAGAAATCTCATCAGCAGTAGGATTGCTGTCAAGTTGAGAGTCACTCCCAGCATTGTCACATGCTGATACGCTTACGCTATCCTTGGTGTCCTGGGTAGACTGTATATCCATGTTCAGGTGTTTTGTGCCATCATGCGTTTGCGCTTTATTTTCCTTGTTATCTGCTTCTTCTGATGAAGTATCAGTGACAGTGTCTGGACGAAGATGATGCCTGTTTTTTCTCAGTTGCTGTCCACACTTGGTTTCAAATACATATGATTTTGGTGAATTGGCTTCACTGACAATTCGAGCAGGCTCCCATGTTCTCCCAGTGACTCTGTGTCTCACAGCTTACCTAGCACACAGTGGATGAAGAGACTTGGTAGATTTATCAAAATACAGTTTTTGCTTTCTCATGTTTATGATCCTCTGCATCATTACCCGCTCATGTGGGATAGAATAAGGCTGCAGTTTATGTGGTGCAATAGGCACTGTGGTCTTCAGTGTTCTCCCCATTAGCAGCTGTGCAGGTAAACATAAACCCTCAATGGATGTTGCGTGATAGTTTAGCAGGCACATCCTGCCCTGATGATTGTGCTTTCTGTATAATGGATTTGGCTATGTCAACATACTTCTCTGCTAGGCCATTGGCCTGTGGGTGATAAGGGCTTGTGGGTTTGTGCCTGATTCCCCATTCATGCAGGGAAGCACTGGAATTTAGCACATGAAAATTGTGGCCCATTGTCAGACACAAGTTCTTCACACACTCCATGTCTTGAAAGTATTGTCTTAAAAGCCCATATTACTGTTGATGCTTTTAGACTTCCCAGCTGCACTAGTTCAAAGTATTTGCTGTAGTAGTCTACTACCATCAGGTAGTGGATGTCTTCAAATGAAAAATGTCTGTAGCCAATCTCTGCCACGCCCGTGAAGGAGCATTCCATGATGTAAGAGGTTCCTTCATATTGTTTTTTGAAATGTCTGGCAGGTGTCACACTTCTTCACAAGTGTCTCAATATCAGAGTCCAAATTAGACCAATAAACCACCTCCTGTGCTCTGCGCTTACACAGAGTAATGCCCAAATGTCCCTGGTGAATTTGTTCCATTACTTCTGCCTGCTGTGACTTAGGAATAAGAATACGGTCACCCATTAATATGATATCCTCATGAATGGATAGTTCATCTTTCACAGGCCAGAATTCCTGCAGCTCAGGACACAGCTTCTTGTGTTTTTCTGGCCAGCCATTGCACATGACATGAGTTAGTTTCACTAGTACTTTATCCTGTTCTATGTCTTGTCTTATCTTCCCCAGCCGTAGTGGCATGTTCACTAGTACTGTATGTACCTGCTCTTCCAACTCCGGTTCATCCCTGGCTTCATGTCCTTCTGGAAACACCCTTGACAGGCTATCAGCCATTGGAATTTCCTTTCCAGGCTTATACTTCACTCTGAGATCATACTGCTGTAATTTCATAATCATTCGCTGCAAGCGTTGAGGTGTAGAAGCTAGCGGTTTTTGTAGTATGTACTCCAATGGCTTGTGGTCGGTTTCCACAACTACTGGGTGACCATATATGTATTGGTGAAATTTCTCACATCCATTCACAATGGCCAGCATCTCTTTCTCAATTTGAGCATAATTGGCTTGTGTCGTGGTCAGTGCGCGTGAAGCATATGCCACAGGATGTCCTTGCTAAGTCAGCAACACACCTAACCCAACTGGGATGCATCTACTTGAAGCACAGCATTTACGTCAAAATATTTCAGTATTGGCCCTGGATGTTTAATGATCAGCTTCTTCACTTTGTCAAAAGTCTTTGCCATGTTTGCATCCTAACACCAAATAGCATCCTTCTGAAGCAATGCACGTAGCGGTACTGTCTGTTAAGCGAGGCCCTGAGAGAATTTGGATAGATAGTTGAAAATGCCCAGTGATGTCTCCAGCTCCTTTCTGGAGGTTGGGGCCTTCATGTTTAGAACTGCTGTAATCTTCTTTGGATCAGGCTTCAAGCCCTCTTGGTTAGTAGGTGTCCAAAATGTCACTTCTTCTACCCAAATTTGCATTTTGTTTGGATTGAGTTTAAGATTTTTCTCACGACATCAATTGAGCAAAGCAGTAAGGTTTCTGTCATGCTCTATTCGATCCTTTCCAAAGACCAACAAATCATCAACTATTACCTCAACACCCTGTAGACCAGCAATCAGTTCATGATTGCTTTTGAAATATTTCCTGTGCAGACGCTGTGCCGAAAGGTACCCTTGTGAAGCGCTATCGACCCGCAGGGGAGTTGAAAGTGGTGAGGTAACTGCTGGCTTCATCAAGATGCAATTCCCAATAACCAGAATGGGCATCTAGTACACTGAACACTGTTGCTCCTACAAGCTTGTGTGCTATGTCCTCCATGGTGGGGAGTTTGTCTCTCATTATCACTTTGTTCAAATCCCGTGGTCAATGCATATGCAAATTGCACCTGTGTTCTTCTTCTCACCACAACCAGAGAACTGACCCGTTCCGATGGTTCAGTGACATCCTTTACTACTCCCAGCTTCTCCATCCTAGTGAGTTCCTGTCTAACTTTATCCACAAGCGTTAGAGGTATTTTCCTTGGGGCATGAATGACAGGCTGTTCACCCTCTTTTATACGTATGTGGCTTATACCTGGAAGGCACCCCAGGCCCTTGAATAGATCACAGTACTCACGTTTAATGTCAGCATCCGTCAGATCTCTATGCCCACCATCCACAGTCATCATGATCTTCACAAGTCTAATCTCTTTACTTGCTTTGAGACCTAGCATGGGGCTTGCGTTTCTATCACAAACAATTGTAAAACTTGTTCAGATCCATTGTAAGAGCATTTTGCATGACACCGACCCATTACTTTCAGCTTTTCTTCATCATATCCCATTAGTTTTGGTAGGCCCAGAGTCTCTAAGCGGGATTCATTCCTGAGGTGTTCCAAGTATATGTGGCTTGGCACACAATTTACTTGTGCTCCGGTATCTATTTGAATGTGACTGGAGTTTTGTTAGCCCCTATCTGTAATGTTACATTTGCTTCACTGCAAACTGATGTGCTTTCTCTACCGCTGCAAGATATATTGGGCGCAGCCCGAGTCTGAACCTGCATTGTCATCGTCCTCTATGGTGTGTACAGCCCATATTTGTCACCTTCCAGTTTGTGAAACAGTTTACACACCCTGGCAAAGTGTCCTCTTTTCTTACATTTATTGCATATCTGCCCCCTCGCAGGACAGACACTATTTTTATGGTGCATGTTTCCACAATATCCACAAGCTGCTTCTCTGTTACTTGTCCAAGTGCCATGGGTGCCTTTTGTTCCTTTGTGTGCCCTTTCTTGACCATATCTACTGCTTTGAGTTTCTATAGCATTGATCTGGTTGTTGATCATTGATCTGGAAAGTGTTCTTTCCAGCACCTGCATGTCCTTTCTTGACATTTCATATGCTCTGGCAATCCTTATGGCTTTTTCAAGATTTAAGTCTTCTCCTGCAGCAGTTTTACTGAACTTCCTTAAACTTACTGCCCATCAGAGTACGGTCTTTAATCATATCTCCAGCATCATGAAAAGCACAGTCCTTTGGCAAGCAATTGCAGCTGTGTCCACAGATTCACCTCCACACTGGTTCCTCTCATAAAACAGTTTTCTTTGCACTGTGGGGTTTTTCCTTGGGTTGCAATATGCTTCAAACTTTGCAAACAGTACCTGTGTTTTCTTTTTGTCCTCTGCAGTGATCTCCCCACTTGTTTGCCAGGCTCTGCACACATCACATCCTCTCTGTCCCACACATATCAGAAAGTGTGCTGCTTTCTGCTGATGAGTCCACTTGTCTGCATCAGGTCCTGCAAACACAAGCTCTATCATCTCCCTCCACTTTGACCAGTTTTCAGATATGTTCCCTGACTCCAAATCCAGGGAAGGAATGTTCTTTGTGTTGCTGTTTGCTACCACGACTCTTCTCATCCCACTCCTGGTACCACGTGATGACTTAACACAATATAAAGGCAGACAGCAAGGAGCTTGAACCAGAGGCTTGTCTTTATTCAGCAGCAGCTAATTTACAACAACCTCCTGCCCCAAGATCACATGACTAGAAATGTTAACTGTTTCCTAACCTGCATAAAGAACTGCGCATAACAATTGAACTTGAGATATAACATAAAACATGCACATCATCACAGTCAGTAATGTCAACTGCTGATTTACAGCTCATTAGAAATCCAAGTTGCTGCAGAAAAGATGAGCAAGCTCTTAACGTGCACTGTGGAAATAAGCAACTGCAGCTCTGAAAAATGGAAGTTGAAGCTCCTGGTAATCATTTTCCAAAGAATGATTCTTTTCAAGCTCAAAATAAATTCTTTAATCTCTCGTGCATGTTCTTAATATCAACTGTACAGACTGATAAGAGATGCACACTCATATCAGAGGTGGGATTCACAAAAGGAGGATGTATGTAAAGTTATTAATATGAAAGATGTTTATTGGAATGTAACTATTAATATCATCAATATTAATGAGTTTGCTCAGAACACTGAAATACACCATGTAAGCTAAGTGGAGAGAGTGGAAGAGAGAAAGGGAGAGGAAAGGAGGGAAAGAGGGGTTAGGAGAGAGGGAAGCAGAAGGGAGGGAAAGAGAGAAAGAGTGGAAAAGAAAGAAGAGAAGGAGAGAGGAATGGGAAGTTGAGAAGAGAGGGATGGTAGAGGGAAGAAAGGAGGTAGGGAGGAGGAGAGAGGGAGAGGAGGTTGAATAACCATTTATATAATATATAATATGGTGTATGGAAAGCAGAGAGCAAATGATAATTGTTATGGGTTGATGTTAAGAGGAATTGATATAATATTGGATAATATAAAATAGTCTTGGTTAAAATGTAATAGTATATTTGTGATTACTTGTATGAAAATAAAAACTTTTCACAGAAAAAAAAGAGGTGGGATTTACTTACCTTCCCTACCAGTTCGCAAATGTGAGCGTGCTCACTTGTGCCACACATGCACATTGTCTTATGTGTACGCGCAGTGACTGTGCATTACATTGGGCAAGTGGGCAGAGCCTCCTGCAGTCACCGCTTCTGGTTCGCCCAAACCATCTGAACCGGCTGAATACCACTCTGACTCATATACTGTACACCCGGGCTGTCCAGGTCTTGTCTCAGTATCTTGGGACCTCAATCAAGTACAACTCTAGCAAGGTTGATTGACTGTGGCCTCTTCCCCCCCCCCCAGCTTGGGGATTTGACACATTGGTCCTGAATGATGGGACTGTTTGTGGCTAGTGCCGAAGTTGGGAGTCTTTCTGAATTTTAGTTCCTGCTTGAGGAACAGGTGGCAGCTGTGGCCAAGAAACCCTTTGTCTACCAGTTACTCCATTCTTGCACAGGAAGCCTTTCGAATAGACACTTATGCCTAGGTCATCCTGCCCAGTGGTGGGACGCTGCTGGTTTAACAACCGGTTTGGTGAAGCACATGTGCTTTGCGCATGCAGCCAAGGCACTTGTGCATTGTGCTGAAAATGGAGCATTAAGAAGCTTAGCTGCTTACCTTCCAAGTCAGCAATGGTAAGTAGAACAGGCGGGGGGGGGGGGGGGAATCAGCTATTCCATGTGATTGAGATGAGCTCGAAAGCAGGAAATAAAGGACAGGATAGGGCAGGGATGGGTAGGCAGAGCCAATTGATCATCTGCACTATCGGTTCACTTAAACCGGTCCAAACCACCTGAATACCACCTCTGATCCTGCCTATGTACTACTGCAGTGGTTCTCAACCATTTTTCCACCACAGACACCTTAAATGCCTTTTATGGCCATGGATCATCAAGATTTAACTCAAGATTTAAATCATAATATTTCTTCAGGCCTTTGTGAGCCCCTTGTGATGACATCACCACCACCACCCCGGGGTCTGTGGACCACAGTTGAGAATCAATGGACCATTTTATTGCAATGCATTCTACATGGGGGTGTTCTTGAAGGCCACTCAAGTTGGAGTTGATTCATAATAAGGCAGGATGAGCCAGTTATGAGTGCTCCTGTTTTGCCTAAGTAATATCTCTGCTCCATGAGTTGCATTTATTACTACTTAGGCTTTCAGGTGCAATCCAAGATGGTGGTTATCACCTATAAAGCTCTACATGCTAAAAGCCTAGTTAACTGAAGGACCTTTCGCCTCTTGTGGTTTCTACCCATCCTGTACAATCGAGAGAATTGGCATAATCAATGAGACCAGTGATAGGATTCAAAAATTCTACTACCGGTTCTGTGGGCATGGCTGGTGGGTGTGGCGTGGCTTGGTGGGCGTGGCAGGGGAAGGATACTATTAAATCTCCATTCTCTCCCCACATCAGGGGAAGGATGCTGTAAAATCTCTTTTCCCTCCCCACTCCAGGGGAAGGATACTGCAAAATCCTCATCCCTCCCCACTCCAGGGGAAGGATACTGCAAAATCCCCATATTCTCCAGATCAGCTGGGACTCGGGAGGCAGAGAATAGATGGGAGCAGGGCCAGTCCAGAGGTGGTATTTACTGGTTCTCCAACTACTGAAAATTTCTGCTACCGGTTCTCCAGAACTGGTCAGAACTGCTGAATACCACCTCTGACTGTTGCCCTGGGATGCTAGTTCTGTCTGATTGTATAGGATACACAGAAACCATGAGAAACAGAAAGTCATCAATCTCATCTAGCAAGACCCAGAAAGTGCAGGCTTCTCTGTCAAAAACTCCCCCTCTGGAACGGCATCTGTCCAGAGATTGGGATCTATCCTTCTCTTAGTGTTATCCCTGGATGATTCTGTTCTTTCCTGATGCGGGCAAGTTTCTGCTAATATGTAAGCGTGTAAGCATTTACTGTATGTATACTTATAACACCTACCGTGTACATTAGTATCAGTCTGTTTTCCAAGAACTGCTCCTTTCATTGCCTATAAATCTATAAACAAGCATCAGCAGTCTCAATAAAACTCCAGAGAGTGAACAAATATATCCCACTCCAATATATTTAAAACAACAACACTTTACTTGCTACAGAAAAAACCCCTTCTCAAGGAAACTGAGTATGCTTAGTAAATGTGGAATGACGGATGCTGGAAGTGGGGTCAAAGGGAATGGAGTGCCCAAACAAGACTCCCTTTCAACATTGTTTATAGCCATCCTTTTTGTTGATCCTTTGAATCCAACTAATTCTAGTTTTTCGCTCTAAAGAAGCAGCTTTAACTCTGTCTGATAGAACTCCCTGCATCTACTATTTCTTTTATGAAAAGATGAAAAAAATGTGAAAACTATTTGGAGAAACAATTGTAGAATGATGAAGGCTCCATCTACTCATCAAGCAAATTTGCTGTGCGTTGCAATCTATGACAAATTTATGATGCCTCCAAACAGAGATGGAATACAGAGAACAAATTGTACCTGCCAAATCTCATCTTCCGTTAATACTACAGAGTATCAATAAACAACAAAGTGTCTCATGGCTCCTTAAAGTCTAAGAAATTTATTAAGACTCTAGTTTTCATGGATTGCAGCCCATTTCACAACTGTTCTTAAGTTAAGTTATATAATATTTGGGGGGGGGGGTCAAATCTCAGTGCAGTATGCCTGCGTTTTATTACAAAATCTGCAATAAACTCTATAGATCCATGATAGCGAACCTATGGCATATGTTCCAAGGTAGCATGCAGAGCTCTCTGCTCTACATGCCACCATCGCCACCTGCTGTTTGCGGACGAGCATCATCGGCCACCTGCTGTTTGCAGGCGATGGAGTTGCCAGAACATGGCCCCAAAAATGGTCAGAAAAAAAAGGCCATTTTCTGGGCCATTTTTGGGGTTGTTTTGGGGGCATTTTGGGGCTATTTTTCAGGCCATTTTTCAGGCCATATTCAGACCAAAAGTAGTTTGAAAACGGCCCCCAAAATGGCCAAAAAACTGGCATGTGCATGCCAGCCAACTGGTATTTGGGTTTCCGGTGCTCTATCGTATGTAAATACCAGCTGGCCGGCATACATGCACATGCCAGAAACCCAAAGACCAGCTGGCTGGCACATACATTGTGGTCCAGCCAGCTAGTCTTCGGGTTCCCAGCCCTCTGGCGCATGCACATGCATGTCCATGCACACGTATTCCGGTTTGGACACTCGATGCCGAAAAGATTCATCATCACTGCTATAGATGGTGGTAACAAGGTAAGGTAGCTAAGTTACAACAAAAGACATATTTTATATCCGCTAAGCATGACAAATTAAGGTTCTCAAAAACCTTTGGAATTGAGATACGTATTGTGAGCAGGCTTTCTTCTAATAGATTTTAGATACAAACTAATAAATTGCCAATAAATTTATAATCAGAGTGCCAATTAATTCATAATGCGAGTGCTGAAATTAATAAGAAATTATAAGGAAGTATATTTAAGATATGTCATAACTTCATAACAGGTCCTGGGATCCCTTTTGCTGATATAGTATCAAAGAAAAAAGAAATGTAATTTGAAACAAAATGCTTAGAGGAGAAGTTCACAGTTCTGCAGACTTTTCAAATAAATAAGTTTGTAATGGCTAATGAATATTTAAATATTAGAGGTATTTTTTCTTAAAAGATTTAGAATGTAATTTTGCTCTGCTAATTGGTCCAGGTAAAGTGTTATGCTTAGTTTTCTGTTTACTCCAAAGTAATAATAATTTATTAAATAGATATGGCTCCTGATACCAGATATTCAGAGCAGAAGTAAGTCCCACTATGTTCGGTTCCAAGAGTACATATAAGTACATTTATGAACTGCAACAATTTACCCTAGGTTACTGACTTCCAGTCAGTTGGGACTACAATTTCCAGAATTTTTTACCATATATTTAGAGGTCTTCTGGCTGGAGGAAAACTATAGAATTA
The DNA here is from genome assembly GCF_009769535.1 of Thamnophis elegans. NCBI lineage: Eukaryota > Metazoa > Chordata > Lepidosauria > Squamata > Natricidae > Thamnophis > Thamnophis elegans. The sequence continues at coordinate 66,919,426 of NC_045543.1, read as the reverse complement.
TATATTCTAGGGGAAATCTAGACAAAGATATGAAAAGAAAATTGCTTAAAAAACCCTAAACGCTATTATCTAGTCACGTTAATGTGCTAATAAACTAAAGACAATTATTATACTGCTTCATTTATAATACAATAATATGTAAATTCAGTGCCACCTTCAGGAAAATAAACTTATTTATATACAGAGATACATAGGGGATAGTCTTCTGTCCTTGCAAGTTACTGTATTTAAATGTGGCTGCAGGTTGCACTTTCATTCACGAAGTTATACTTCTAGAACGTTAAAAGACATAATTTTGCATGCATTATGATCTATTGGTTGTAGGAGCAGGGGTGAAATTCAGCAGGTTCTGACATGTTTGAAAAAAACCAGTAGCGGGAAACTTTGAGTAGTTCAGAGAACTGGCAAATACCACCTCTGACTGGCCCCCAGAATGGGGTGGGAATGGAGATTTTGCAATATCCTTCTCCCAGGAGTGGGGAGGGAATGAGGATTTTGCAGTACCCTTCCCCTACTACACCCACCAAGTCACACCCATAGAACCGGTAGTAAAAAAATCTGAATTTCACACTGGGTAGGTGTAGGTAGTAGGAACCTGTTTCATTGAAACCTGTGTTTGTAAAATGTGCAAACATCTACAAGCGTCTGAAAAAGAAAATTCTATCTTGTAGATCCCTGCAAGCATGGCAAATATGGCTCTCATTAAAAATATTCTGTTTGGTATGTAAGTCCCACACAAATTCACAAATCCCTTATCACTAACTCCTTTGTGTTATATATTGTATCAAAACAAGGCAATATATATGCTATTTTTAAAAAATGGCTATATGCCAAATCCTATATATGCAGCATACTAGTGGCAAAACCAAGTCCTTTGAAAATGTTCATGAAAGCTCTGACCCATTTTTCAGACTGGAAGCATAGAGGCTGCTAACATGTAGACGCATCTTTTAGGAACTACAAATGCATTTTTAAAAAAGTTTGCCATGACAATCTCCATAATTTGTTATTTCTTTGTTCAGAAATTCAAAGCATATACATTTATGTTTAGTATTTATTTAGATTTCCCATTTTTAAACTGTCTCTCTCCCTCAGAGATATTCCTCTTCTCACTAATTCTCATACTAATACTTTGAGGCAGTAACTGATGAAAGTTACACAGAGAGTATCCATAGTTTACTTCGGATTTGAAACCTGACACCCCCAGAAATCGAACTTGCTGCATATTTTGCACTGCAATGCCTGGAATCTCTCACTAATAGCAATGCTGCTGAAACTTTCCGTAATGTCTAAAGGGTGTTTCCTCATTTCTCTGTTCAGCTTCTGAAAATCGATGAATGAGGAAGCTGAATTATTCAAATTTGATCCAATAGAAAATGTCCTCAGATTAAAAGTTGCTCAACATTGACTAGCATATCTTAGTTTTTAGGTGGGGAGGGGAGTTGCTCTTAATTGAAGCAAATGTATTTTATTCAGAGCTTATTGAAGGAGGCAATCTTCATTGGCACGGCCAAAAAAATAATAGAAATAATGGCTGACACCAGGGTCCTGTCCACTCAGCCACAATATCTCACTGGATGATTTGGGGTACATATTTGTCTCCCAGTCCAGCCAATTTTATAGGATGGTGATTGCAGAGAAGAAAATAAGAGAGTAATAATCAGTTAAATGCATTTCTAATTGATTATGTGCCATCAGGACTTTGCCAACTCTTAGTGCCAGCCACAGATAGCTTTTACCAGAGGTTTGAATATCACTCAGGTTTTTCTGTCCTACTAAATCTATGCCTGCAGTTTCTGTCAGCATTTACAGAAATCAGTTCATTCTGAAGTTTGAATACAGCCAATATGCCAGGACTTGCAGAGGGAACCATCTAGTGGAGTCTGGGGGCAATGCCTATTTCTCTAATAATATGGGAGAACAGGATCTCCTGAAGTCTGAGACGCTATAGAGCAGCGATGGCTAACCTTTTTGTAAAGACGTGCCAAAATTGTGTGCCCACACCCACAATTCAATGCTCCCTGCCCACCTGTGCATGCGCACATGACACACACAGACCCCATGCAGAGGGGGAGTTTTCACCTTCCCAGACTTTGGGAGGGTGAAAATTGCCTCCCCCTGCTCCCTGGAGGCCCTCTGGAAGCTGGAAACAGATCGTTTCTGAACTTCCGGTTGGCTCGTTGGGTCTGTTTTTTGCCCTCCGCAGTCTCCAAAGGGTTTCCTGAAGCCTGGGGAGGGTTAAAAATGGCCTCCCCCGGCCCTCCAGAAGGCTGAAAATCAGCTAGCCGGCACCAAAGCTGACAGCTCGTGTGCCTGCAAATATGGCTCCACGTGCCATCTGTGCCCTAGGTTCACCATCAGGGCTATAGAGGCAGTCGACTTACAACCATTTGTTTAGTGATTGTTTAAAGTTACAACAGCACTGAAAGAAAGTGCTTATAACCATTTTTCACACTTATAACCGTTGTGGCATCCCACAATCATGTGATGCTTGGCATGTATTTATGACAGTTGCAGTCATGTGATCACCTTTTGCAACCTTCGGACAAGCAAAGTTCATGGGAAGTCAGATTCACTTAACAACCATGTTATTAACTTAATAACTGCAATGACGCACTTAAGAACCTGTGGCAAGAAAAGTTATAAAGTGGGGCAAAACTTAACACCTGTCTTGCTTAGCAACAAAACATTTGGGCTCAGTGTGTTCATATGTCCCTTGACTACTGTACATTTGGGGGTGGGTGGAAATAGGCAACAGTTTGTTTTAAAATTACTTAAAAATAGGTGTGGGAGATCTATTTAATAGCAATAGCAGTAGACTTATATACCGCTTCATAGGCCTTCAGGCCTCTCTAAGCGGTTTACAGAGAGTCAGCATATTGCCCCATCCCTTTTTTGGTGGGAGACTGGCAGGAAAAGGACATAATGCCTCAAACTGATATTCTGCCTTTTACAGTCACTGTGGATATGTTGAAAGCATGGGCAGCAAAGACCCTAATTTTAAGGAAGACAGACACATATTTTTCTTTTAGTTGTGAAGCATTCTCATATTATAACGTTTCCCACTAGGGAGATACGGTTGAAGTGGAGAAGATAGTGATGATACCATGTAAGATCAGAGATAACTGGATAAGTCCTTTATGTCATAAGGAGTTGAAACAAAAAAATGATTCACTTTAAAAGACAGCTATTAAAGATAGAGAAGAAGACTTGGAATCAGAAAACCAGCTCTCTTTGGATGATCTTTGGCCAAGTCACTTCTTCATACTTTTCCTTTCTTTGAAAGGTTGTCAGAAGACTGTGGCTGGGAGAAGACTGAAAAAAATATTCATGTGAGGAAAGGGACAAGGTATTACAGTGAGTGACAGTTTGTTTATCCCTTAACAGAGAAGTTCTAAAAGATAGTGGTACCCGAAAAATACATGAAGGAAATTCTCCAGTTGGCCCTTGACAATCCCTTGAATGGACATCTAGACAGGGATTAGATTCTTTATCTAGCCTAGGAAAGATTCTATTGACGGGGCTTAGCTAGAAATAATGCTATTGATGACTAGATTGACAACTGATGTAACAAAAGGATTATAAATAAGCCACCCCAAGAATTCCTCTGGTCCTTTCACCATTTACCAAGATGGCATGGATTTGGCCATGTCACTTCTGAAAGTGAACAAAGCACATTGATGTATTCCATTTGTATATAAACAAGCAAAATTTAGTATCCTAAGGCAGACAAGCTTGCCAAATTAATAACTGGTAACTATCCAAAGTCTTCAGGATGGAATCCCTGAGTTATATTGATAGATCAGGAGATAGCTTTGTTCTCAATATTAAAACATTTCTAACTATATGGGATTAGAAGGTAGGCACTAATCCACAGGTGTCAAATTTGCCAAGTCATGTTGCCATCATATGTTTTGTGACATTTTTCTCATTTGCGGAGCTGGGGTGGGCGTGGCCTGCATGTGACGGATCCAGCCCATGGGCCGCCAATTTGACACCCCTGTACTAGTCCACATCATCCTCAGTTTCCTGCTGCTTACCCTCTGCTTGAATACCTACAGTGAAGATCTTATTATCTATGGAGATTCTCAGTCATCCAGGTCATGGTTGTCTCAAAGGTGATTTTTCAAGACGCAACGGACATTCTTTATTTTTCCTTGAAGAAAAGAAAGAAACTTCATTCAAGAAACTTCTTCATTTCTTTTTCAGTTCAGTCTTATCACTTCTCTGGATAATCAGTTCCACTGCCAAGCTGTTCTTGCCATACGTTTTGTAATATTTAATGAAAAATTGCCTTCCTGCAGTCTATATCCTTTATTTCATGTATTGTATTTTGGGAGTGATGGGCAAACATATATCGTTCAGTTGTTTTGATCGATACAGTTTCTATGTAAAAATAGGCTGCTCATACATTGGAGAATAATTTCCTAGTAATCTCCTAGCTAAATACTAACCAGATCCAATCCTTTTCAGTATCTCACATCAGTCAAGGTTAGTGATGCCACCTAGCTGTTCCATCCAAAACCCACATTCTATTTTAAATAATTATCTTCCAACAATATGATCATAGTTGCTATTGCCACCTTCTGGAATTTTTCAGTTCCTGCTACAACCATGAGATTTTGATTCTCCTATTCAAATATTAACCTTGACTGTTTAATGCTTTCTTTTCCCCCAAGAACATAATAATTTATCAGTGATAAAACGAACTTTAAGAACAGACTTCCACACCACCAAATTAAAACATTATATTAGATTATCCGAGATGCCCATAAACACTGTACAAACGTCCCCAAACTTCTGTTTGCTTATAAGCTTTCCCTTCATTTTATTCCTGAAATGAATAAATTAATTGATCAAAGAAGACAACCTAAAGAAGTCTTGATTAACCCCCCCCCGAATCTTCGTCGCATATTTTGTGAGATAATTTCTTTATTTCCCTCTGAACCGATTTGATCAGAGTCCCAACTGAGCTCAGCAGAAAATCAAAGCCAGGGTACGTCCACTGGATCACATTTTTTCCTCCTTTTTCCAAATCGATTTTCCTCCACTTGGGCGGCTTTCAACGTGTGCTGGGGTTGGAAATTGGCTTGGCCTGGCGAGGACGCCTAATGCAAAGCAAAGAGAGCTCCGTCAAATAATAATAATAACAATCTTTTTATAAAGTGCTGCAAAACCTCCGCCCATTCCCCGCCACCGAAGAAAAAAAAACCGGGAAGAGGGGAGGGAGGACGGGGAACGGACTCGCGCAACGATATCGGCGCAAGGCGAGACACTGGGATTTTTTTCCCAGATTTTCAGGCTCCCGGCACGAGGGACCATCCCTGGGCGGAGAAGTCGGCACCGCCTCCTTCCTCTTTCTTCAGGCGAACATGGCTGCAGCCGCTGTCTGCTCGGCCGTGAAGGTAAGGCGCCTTTTGCCGCCGTTTTCGTCAAGCGGGGAAAACCGGTTCCGCGCTCCCTCGGCTTTCTCCGTTTGGGGAGGAGGTGGGGGGACCTTCAACACCACCACCGCGGGGGACGGGGGGTTTTCCTCGGGTCTCCCTCGCCGGCGGGGCCTCGGCACGAGGGAGAAGCTCCGAACACCGACTCCCCGCACCTTTTGGCCGGCCTAAGAATCAGCGCTTATCTCCGCCGGCGGCGGTACCTGGCGGCGCGGGAGGAGGTGGGGGCAGGGGGTGGAAAGCTTCCGCTGTCCCGGGCTGCAAACCGAGGAAGCCCGGCTGGACGCTGGAAGATTTACTGCAGAGCAAAAGCGCGCAGGTATGAGTTGTGTAAACGTTTGTTGCTACTGCGGGCTGGAAAAAGGGGAAGAGAGCGCGCCTCGATCCCGGGAAGTGAGATTGTGGCAAGAAATCCGGTTTTCGAAAAGGGTTTGTAAGCTTGCCACGGTTGATCTCCTTCTCCTGTAATCTCTTTTTCACTGCATGTGCTGGACTTTATTCGACCTCTTTCCCCACCCCTTTTGATCCTTCTGCGGCCATTAGGCTGGATTTTCTCCAAATTTTCAGATGAAAAGGCAGGAGATAGATCGTAGGACTGCCTGCCTGCCTCCTTCAAGCAAAATGCAACGGGCAGAGAGCCCCCCAACCTCTGAAACTGGGGATCAACCCAGCGTTGAACTGGAGGCTTTTTTGGAAACCTTGGAAAGCAATACGGGTAGTTCTCCACTTTCAATAGTTTACTTAATGACCAAAGTTACAACGGCAATTAAAAAATGACTTACGGCCAGATTATTGTGGTCACATTCCTGAAAACTGATTCATGTTTATGATGGTTGCATTGTCCTTGACTAATGGGATCCCCTTTTGGCGACCTTCTGACATGCAAACAAGGAAACCAGATTCACTTAACAACCATGTTACTAATTTAACAACTGCAGTGATTTGCTTAACAAATGTGACGATACAAGTCGTGGAATGGGGCAGAACTCCCTTAACAAATTTCTCGCTTGGCAACCTAAATTTTGGGCCTCGATTGTGGTTGTAAGTTGAGGGCTATCTGTACAGTGGAAACAAAGCCCTACCTGTGAAATTGATTTTTTTTTTCCTGCCATTCTTCTGATGCAGAAAGCAGATCTGAATAAAAACAAATCGCTATACCAATACATAAAAACTTAACAAAAACTAGCACCTATACCTAAATGTGCCTAAACCCAAATAATTTTCTTGGGTATGTACCTTCATGGAACTCTCTTGTCTATTTTGACATATGTATATGATTTAATTTTCCAGATTGGCTCTACTGATATTTCCCTATCTTAACCAGGTTCAACCCTGACTAGCTTTTCATAATGTGCAAGGTTGCTACCAGCAAAAATTCACTTTTCAATCAATCAGAATAGAGCTGGAAGGGACCTTGGAGGTCTTCTAGTCCATCCTCCTTATACCATTTCAGACAACTGACTGTTCAGTCTCTTCTTAAAAACGTTTAGTGATGAAGCACCCATAACTTCTAAAGGCAAGCTGTTCTGGTTAATTGTCTTCACTGTTAGGAAGTTTCTTCTCTCCTTCACCAAGGAAGCCGCTATAGTCTCTTCCTTTTGTTTTTTGTGATCAGACACAAACATATTTAGTTAGGCAAGTGTGTGGTTTATAGTAGTGAAATCCCCTAGCCTGTCTTATGTTACAAGGAAGTCAAAAGACACCGTTTTGGAGAGCGTTGTCCACCTTGCCAAACTGTAGTTTCATCAGTCAAACAATCCATAGTTTGAGGTTTGGATGGGAGAACATAGATTACACAAATTTGTCAACCCATGTTCTTATAAGACTGTAACATGAAGTTGCCATAGATTAAAATAGGGCTTCATGGCTTATCTCCCTTTACTGTACAGGTAGTCCTTACCTTACGATCACAATTGAGCCACAAATTTCCATTGCTAAGCAAAACAGTTGTTAAGTGAACTTTGCCTCATTTTATGACCATTTTGCCACAGTTGTTAATTGAATCATTGAAGTTGTTAAGTGAATCACACAGTTGTTAAGCAAATCTGGATTCCCCCATTGACATTGCTTGTTGAAATCCAGCTGGGAAAGTTAGCAAATGGTGATCATTTGATCATGGGGATGCTGCAGTGGTTGGAAAAGGTGAAAAATTGTCATAAGTCACCTTTTTCAGTAGGTCACTAAACAAATGCTTGTAAGTGGAGGACTACCGGGATCAAAATGCAGAGTGTCTTATATGGTAGTATCTATTAACTGGAAGCGATTAAGTCAGTGATGTTAGAAAATATTTTTGAGGGTAAGACTCCATAATAAAGTTGGTTATATCTGGTTCACCCTTAGAAAACAGAAAAACAATTACTTTGCCAAGCTCATGTCATAAAGATTAACTACTGCATGGGAATTTTGAATGAGTTTACATAATTCTTACCCCCTCTGTCTATTGCTTTGTGGATTTCTTGTTCAATCAGCACATTAACTATCAAATTCCCATTATGCGATAAGATGTTACACAGAATCCATGGCAAATATCAAAAGATCTTGCCTTCTGTGCTAATGAAAGAAAAATTCTAATTATATATAATGTCATAAAACCATATAGTTAAAAATAGAACAGGATATTTTAAAAACTTCTGTAGGATCAATATCAAATAGGGATTTGCTTTTTTAAAAAAAATCTGTAACACAGTCAATGGCTTCTTTACTAATTTGATTTTCAAGCAATGTTTCAGGGAATCTTGCCATTCCTAAACTTCTGCACAGGGTCTAGAAAAAAGTAGCCTATCCTCCCTTAAACATGGTTTATTTACTGCTCTTATGTTCTAAGTAAATCTACAAGTGGACTGTACTTCTCTGGAGAAGCATGGATGGTGGAGAATCCCAGTAATATACAGAGTCAATGATGAAACAACATGATAGAGTGGTGTTGGCGAACCTTTTCGGCACCGAGTGCCAAACCAGGAGAGCAGCCACCCAGTGCACATGTGTGCTTCAAGAAAATGATGTTCCAGTTTCCAGCACACGGACGCACCCCGGCCACCTGATCTTCCGGTTTCTGGCATGCATGCACACGCTAAGATCAGCTAGCTAGCATGCCGGAAACCGGAAGAGCAACAGTGACAGCTTGCGTGCCCGGAGAGATGGCTCTGTGTGCCACTTCCAGCATGTGTACCATAGGTTCGCCATCACAGTGATAGAGGATAATTTCCATATCACATGAGTGGACAATCTTTGGTTTGGAAGTTGTAGCCATGTGCCAGTGATTTGATCAAGGTTGTGGTTGTGGGGAAAATAGGAGAAGGAAGGTATGTTGGCTATGTTCGCCATCTTGAAGTATTTGTAAAAATAATAAAGGTGGTATATACATAAATATTTTGGCCTAGATTTTTAAAAGTTTTATTTTAAGTTGAGTTTTTAGCTTTCTTGAGGGGCAGTTAAGAGGCAAATTTATTGAAATACTCTCATTGTATTTCTTTTTCACTGTTTATTTTATTCTATTCTTTTACTTTCTTCTGTTTACACACCTTTCATTTTCTTCCTTTATTATTGTAAGCCGCTCAGAGTAGCACCATAGTGAGATAGGCAGCAAATAAATTTAAGAAATTAATAAGGTTTAAGACATCAACTTTGCCAAAAGAGCTAGTTGAGCTACAGGTGAAATGCTATGGACTGGGGTTGCCCATTCTATCTCATGTAGTAGAAAGATCCAGAAGCTACTTCACTAATGTTACATAAGAGCCTTCTCCAGACTTGGTGCTTCTGGGATGTGTGGATGTTTGGGAACTGAAGTCTACATATCTAGCATGTGTCTGGTTTAGGGAAGACTGCATTAGAGACTTCTAGAAGTTTTTCAGTTTTTAAGAGCAGAGATATCCTGTTCATTCGATGAAAACATTACCAGCATTGGTTGATTGGGCCATCTAGAACCGAGAAAAGAAATAAGGGAGCAGGCCTGTTCCTCTCAGTGTTGTTCAATTTGTTCTTCTGGGCTTCTGGCAGCTTACAAAGGAAGTGAGGTTTTGATATCGTGCCTGTTTTGACAAGAATGTCATATAGAAACTCTTGATGCCCATCTGTTTCTAGTACCTTTCCCATCTGTCCTGCATTGTGATTAAGGGAGTCGCTTAAGGCTAAAGCAGGGTGGGTTTGATTTAAATCACAATTTAAATCACTAGTAAAAAGGCTTGATTTAAATCAACTCGATTTAAATCATAATTTTTAAAGAGCAACTCTCATCTCTGCCCCGCAGCAGCTCCCCCTCTTACTTGCTGTTGACTCACTGACAGTTCCAATATTGCAGGATATACAGCCACATGCTACATAACTACATGCTGCATTTCCTGCTGAATAAACTAAATTATTAATGTATCTTAAATGGAAAACTATCTTTAGATAGATTTTACTGCAAACACATTTTATTAAAATAAATTTAATAAAAATTAAAAAAATCTGATTTAAAAAAAACCTCATCAATTTTTATCCACACTGGGCTAAAGAGATGTGTTAGCTAGCTATATCAAAATAAATAAAACAATAAAGAAATTGTGATGTTAGTGGTACATTCATGAAGAATTTATCCTTTTATATTGTCTCCTAATCTGTATTTCTTCTTTGGAAGATTGGAATTATCGGAGGGACGGGTCTGGATGATCCTGAGATATTAGAAGGTCGAACAGAGAAATACATTGATACACCATTCGGAAAGGTGTGTATAGGTAACAATGCCATTTTTTTTAATGCGTGTATATAGTATGTTAGGGAAAACACCTGAAATAGTGCTATATTTCCAAGAATTCCTCATAGGTTTCTATGAAAAAAAATCCAATACCTTTGTAGCTTGACTGGATTTTTAATACAGCGTGATTAACATTTTCAAGGGTTGAATGAAGAAAGATAAGGAAGTCCTCATAAAACATTATAGTTCTCTGAATGATATCCACCATGTGTTTTTCGGGTGCCCATATATTTCTAATCTCCTGGCAAATGGCTCTGATTTCATGGCAACTGGCTATGGGTCCACGAATTCAGCTCCTTATGTACACATGAAAAAGGCTTGTACATAATTGGGTCTATTTAGTGGAGTAGGTGTATTCACAAAGTGTGACTTCATATAGATTTCAGATTTATTACATTTACTCCTCATAGAATATTTCTCATAGAATCAGAGCTCATCCTGCTGTTTAATGATGATGCAAAATTGTCTTTCCGGAATGTTCTGTACTTTTAATTAGTCCCATACCATTCACTAAGAAACCCAAGCAGTCAGGTCCCAGAATAGCCATTACTGGTTGGTGGCCTGTTGCTATTGATCCTGTAATTCTGCTGTCTCCAACCTTTCCAGCTCGGCAGAGATGGTGGTGTGGCGTGGAGAGGGGATGGTTTCGTGTGCATGTGCATGCTACTTCTACAAATGCAGCTTTGTGCATGCATGTGTGTGTGCGTGCGTGCATGCTTGCCCACCAGTTCTATGGGCCAGTTGCAAATGGGCTACTGCTTAGCACCAGGATGTGGACTGGGGGTTGGGGAACCCTGCTGTAATTGTAATATTCTGAAGAATGTACAACATGACTTCGCAGTTGTTTTTTGTACATCAAAGTCTGTCAACTTATTGAGATGTATTTCTGCATGTGATTTAATGTGTAGGATTGTAGTGCATAATGGATTGCCACTTCGATTCTGCATTAGTGGCAGTTCAGATTTTTTTAATTTGTTGGTGGGGGGGTTTATGATGATTCTGAAGTATATGTTTGAATGTGTGTTGTTTTTAATTCCAGCCATCAGATGCACTGATTTCAGGAAAGATAAAAAACGTTGACTGTGTGCTTCTATCCAGGTATGGGAAATTCCTTTAAACCACATGAATTAGAGTTGCATTAGAAAGTGTGATGTGCCATTTATCATAATCAAGCCAAACCTTGAAGCTTGCTAACTATGCAAATTAGATTGAGAGCTGTTTGGCAGATAACTAAGGAGCTCTGCAAGAGTTTCCTTGTGCCATCATCTCTTCTTGCTTCCTAGAGCAGTTTTGCTAACCTTTTTGTCGTTGCATGCCAAAAGCGCCCGCACCCATAATTCAATGTGCCCTGTGCATGCATGCGCAGCCCCATCCCCCCACATGCGCACATGATGCCTTTACCCTCCCACATGCGTGCGCATCTCCCACATGCACCCTGACCCCTTCACATGCACGACACAGACCCAAAAATCAGCTGGACGGCAGGAGGCGTACATGCATGCGTGGTGGAGCTGAGCTGGGGTGACAGCTCACATGCCCGCATAGAGGGCTCTGCATGCCACTTGCCATAGGTTCGCCATCACAGTCCTAGAGGCTGACCAATCAGGCAGCTGACAGAAGGCATAGTATGGGTGGTGGGAAGTAGCAACTTTCACAAGAAATTATATAATCACCACAAATTGCCCATCTCGAGGTTGAGGATTATATCAATTACTCATGAAATTCTTCCAAATATAGGATTATATACTTTATTGAACTGAGACACGATGGTTCCATGGTTAATGACATTGAGCTTATCAGCTGGAAAGCTGACAATCCAAGACTTGAGTGCCACATGAAGGGTGAGCTCCCATTCTTTGCCCCAGCTGCGGCCAACTTAGCAGTTTGAAAAGATGCAAATAGATAAATAGGTACCACTTTGGTGGAAGGTAACAGTGTTCCATGCCTCTCAGTATATAATCATGCTGGCCTCAGGACCATGGAAATTGTCTTTGGATAACAGTGGCTCCCTTGATTAAGGAACAGAGATGAGTACCACCCCCTAAAATCAGACATGACTGGATAGGGGAGACCTTTACTTTATTGAATGGATTACGTTTCTTAACTTATTTTTTTTCATTTTCTTATGAGCTTCCTTGCCAAATGAACTGTGATTTGGGATAGAGAAACCTAAGGACTGAAAAAAAAGTCCCTTATGGGTATAAGCATGATAAAGGCTCTTAGTCCAAACACATTTTTTAAACAAAATCTAATATATGAACCAAGAACCTCATGACCTGCAGCTGATGTCTGCTCATCTGGCCTACAAGGTGAGTAATATAGATAATGTGGACGATTCTGGATTGACCAATCTAGAAGCTTTTCCTTTTTGCTTACTCAAAAAGCTGCTTTTTCCCCCGTGCTTCAAATTGTAGCTGTATCATCAAGCACTAATAAGATAGTTGAGGGATTCTGAGAAGGGGCCACCATGTTTAGATCACAGTTTGACTTCTTGTCACCCTGGTCTTGGTGTCCAGTATTCTCCTCAACTCACATTTGCATAAGGTTGAGATAAATTATCTGTAGCTCCAATGAAATTCAAAGCCCTTAAGAAAAGTGCTCTGGGGTATCATTTCAATAAATGATCACTTTCATTGCAATTGCAATGAAGTGAATTGTAATTTTTCTATCCCACTACGCTTTCTGGATGTGCCTATTGTCCTGTTGCTCAAAAAGATCAGTTATGAACCTTCAACTTGAAAAAAACCTTCAGCATCTTTAGCTGAAATGCGTCAGAGCAAATCACGATTTGCAACCGCTTCCTGATTGCAGTGCAGATTTAACTGCACAAGTAGCTTGTCCCATTTATTATTCTTCATTGTTATATTATGTTTTTAGGTTTAACCAGATTCCTTCTCTCTTTTTTTTCCCTAGGCATGGGAGGCATCATTCTATCATGCCAACAAACATCAATTTCCGTGCCAATATGTGGGCACTAAAAGAAGAAGGTTGCACTCATCTATTAGTGACTACTGCCTGTGGCTCATTACGAGAAGACATTCAGCCTGGAGATCTTGTTATAATTGACCAATTCATAGACCGGTAAGGAGAGTGGGGGGTGGAATCTGGTTCTGTATAGAGTTAGAACCAACAGAAATAGAATCAAGTCAAATTTGGCAAGAGATTCTGCTACTTTGATATAATTCCAAAAATCCACTTCTGTCAAATGCATTAAGCACTATTTTTAATCAGTAATGGCAAGCGCATTGTTTTATTCCAATAAGAAAGCCAACCTCTTATGCAGAAGTATGTACAGGAAGAGGAGGATAGATCTCGGGATTAAGAAACTGCCATACATTACTCCATATTACCATATGATGATACCTCACCCCAGAAAAACAATCATCATGCTGCCTGCTTTATTGAAAGACTTCTGTCCTTTGGCAGTGTTGAAAAAAGATTGCACTATTTGTCTTTCTCCATTGTGGTGGAGATAGCATCCAATTGTCTTTTTCTCCTTCTTAGAGAACAAAATGTCTTGGATAAGTCTATTCTGCTGAGATTTGCCCAGCTCATCTGCCAAGTTTGCAGAAAAGGAAAGTACAAGGGTGGAGAAGCAAGAGACATCTATGGTTAGGAGGAGAGAGTAGGTGGACAACACAGGGAGAGAGGTTGGAAGCTTTAAAAGCATCAAGATGTTTTGAATTGATTTTTAAAGTAATTGGGAAATTGACACAGTCCCCCTCTTTTTGCACTGTTTTACACTGACTCTTTAATTTACTGTTGTTCATAGATGCAATTTATTTTTAAAAACCCTGACTTTTCTTAATTTACTATTTTTCATAGATGTAATTTATAAAAAAGTATGAATTATTATTAAACCAATCACAAGAAAAATGTGTCATATGTCTCTTTAAGGTTTATCTGTTTAGCTTTTAATATATCTGATGCACAGGAAAGGAAAGATTTCTGCGTTTTTTTTAGCCTAGTTTTCTCAGCTAGGTTAGACCAGCATTCAAGTCACAATACAAACTATGTATTTTGGTGTTACCATCGCTTGGCCTCTTTTTCCTCCCTTTACTTCTGCACAAAAAGAATTACTGTTGGAGGAGACAGCATCAAGAAGGGGGGAATAAAATGAAAAGTGCAATTGACTTGTCAGATTTCATTTATTATTCGGTAGAAACAAATACAGTATTTATTAAAGAAACTGGAATGGATCTTGAATGTTTTTATAAAATGAACTATTCTATTATAAAAGCCCAGCTCTACAGTCAGTCCTTAGTGCCTGATTTCTTCCACCATTGCCCATAGACCCAATTCATGCTTCCTGCAGTTCACATACCCAAACCCATCTCTGTCCGGCTCATCCCAAGAATGACATAGTCATAGAACAATCAAACCAAACATCAGGTCTTTATTTTCTTACATCATATAGACAGAATCTTACCAGACTAAAGGTATAGTGATGGATTGTGTCTGTGAAGGGAGAGGTGTTGTGATGGACTACAGTGAAGTGGTAGTTTCCCAAGAAGGAGGAGACACATTCTGGCAGGGGGAGGGGGAGCGAGGCCAGAGAACAACACAGGCTGGAACTGCATTGAAGAAAGAAGAAGAGATTTAGAACAGCCATTCCCTAGCCTCTCCTCAAAGGAGCTACCCTGGGAGAGTCTAGGCCAGTGATGGCTAACCTTTTTGTCACTGCATGCCGAAAGCATGCGCACACACCCATAATACAATGAATGCAGCCCCCACGCCCCGAACCCCCCACACATGCACACGCGACCCACCCTCACACAACCAGATCCCTGCGTATGCGCGTGTGACCCCTGCACATGCGCCCCACACATGCGCGTCAGAGACATGAAAACTAGCTGGCTGGCGGGAGGCGCATGCGCGGTGGAGCTGAGTTGGGTGACAGCTCATGTGCCCATAGGGCTCTGCATGCCACCTGTGGTACACGTGCCATAGGTTCGCCATCACAGGTCTAGGCTGTGGCTGTCTTAAATCTCTTCCTCTTTTTTCAATCCAAATCCAGACTGTGTTGTCTCTGGTCTCACTCGCCCCTCCTTGGAATGTGGTCTCTCCTTCCTGGGAACGTACTGTGCTTCGTTGTAGTCCATTACTACACCTTCCCCTTCACAGACCTTTCCATCACCATCTGTCATATTTTCTGCATCCTTTCTTGTGAAAGCCACTGAGTCAACTGGCATCTTATATCCCCAAACAATCCTATCTCCTTATCCTACTAATATAGATAGTCCTCGACTTATGGCAACAGAGCCCAGAGTTTTTGTTGCTAACCGTTTGCCACCGTTGTTAAGCAAATTGCTGCAGTTGTTTAGTGAATCTGTCGTCGTCCCCACCTCACCCCCAAAAAATTGATTTGGGATGTCAACTTGGCTGAGATTTTGGTTGGAAGAAATGAATTGAATAAATTTCCGGGTATTAAAATACAGGTAATCCTCAATTTACAACAGTTTATTTAGTGAACATTTGAAGTTACAAAGGCACTGAAAAAGTGACATATTGTTTTTCACACTTAGAACTATTGCAGCATCTCCATGTTCATATGATTAAAATTCAGATGTTTGGCAATTGACTCATATTTATGACCACTGCAGTGTCCCAGGGGTCATGTGATCACCTTTTACAACCTTCTGACAAAGTCAATGGGAAGAACAGATTCACTCAACAACTGTGGCAAGAAAGATAGTAAAATGGGGCAAAACTCACTTAACAACAGAAATTTTGGCTCAGTTGTGGTCGGAGGTCGAAGGCTACCTATAGCTGGTAGAACTGTTTATAATGGCTAGACTTCATAATACCCAATTTTAAAATCCTGTTTCTAAAAATTAACATTTGCGATAGTTTTCTTTTTTCAACTGCTCCTCCAAAGGCTACATTTTGAAGGGAAGTTGATGGGATTCTAGTTTAAAAGTACACATCCCATCACAAGAAATCTAAGCAGAGTTCTTGAGCCACATGCGAGCAACTGATTTAAACATACACTATATTGCCAAAGGTATTCGCTCACAATTGGTTCTGATTATTTGGATGGGTGAGTGAATACTTTTGGCAATATAGTGTAACTTTGGCTTCTTGAAAATCAAACCATGAGCTGAAATAATTGATTCCCAGGGTAAATGCTAGCTGCTGAAGAAGGCTGTAATCCAAGAGTAGCTGTAATTGAATTCGTTTATTGTCACAGCAAGATTTATGCAGCTTTATTAATAAAATAAGCACTGGATCGCATTAGTTTTTTGTTGCATGAAGTATGGTGGTATCTTCATTCCCCTGTCCCACAGTCCTGTTGTCAATGCTGCAGCTGTACATTGTGACCCCTCCCTAATGCCCACCCCATGTTAGAACTGCAATTCCCAGAATCCTAGTCATTACGGCCATTGCCAGAGAATTCTGGGAGTTCTAATCCCATTGGAGTGGTCTATCATTCTATTGCAAGCCTGCATATTTCTCATATGCCTCATAGTTGCTAAGAACTTTCCAGCAAAGCTATTGAAATGTGTTTCTTACTCATTTAGCAGAGTCATTTGTCAGGAGGCCATATCTTATTGGCAGGAGTGGCAGATGTTCCTGTTCATTCCCTATAGATTGCATTATGAGCGGCCACCTGATCCCTTCCAGATGTTTGGATTTAACAACTCTTCCCGTTCTTTGCCCTTGGTAGTGCTGACAGGGTTGGTTTGAGTTGAAGTTCTGAAGTCTTGGCAGGAGTGCATTGAGGCTATTTTTAGCTTTACTCTTCCCCCGCCCCCCCCTGTCCATTTGCTATGTATGTTCACAAATGTTTTCAGCTGAATTTTGCTGACCAAATAGCATTCTTTGTGCATTTTAAAGCACGACAAAGTCTTCATGTTTTTCTTGCCGGTTTTGTTTTACAAATTGAAAAGCATTTTGTTTCTTTCCATTTTTTTTTCTTCTGGTCGTCTAATCATCAGTTAAGATGATGGTCTCGTTTCTATTTAAGGCCTCTTTCTAATTGTGTGTCCGAATATATATTTCATTTTTCCCCTAGAAGAAACTATAATTCTGTTACTGTGGTTGTCCAGTATAATTTAGGGAGGAAGAACACCTGTTATTACAATCTTCCCAACTGGAAGGATGTGGGTATGTTTTGTTTCCATAATGTCTGGTTTCAGTTGGAAAGTACTGTTTGCCCTGGTTCGCATTAATTTGCCTATAACAATATTATTTCTTCTAACCTTAAGGATACAGGTAGACCTTGACAGTTTAGTGATTGTTTGAAGCGACAAAGTGACTTATGACCGTTTTTCACACTTACGCCCATTGTAGCATCCCCATGGTCACATGATTAAAATTCAGATGCTTGGCAACTGGTTCGTATTTATGACAGTTGCAGTGTCCCCTTTTGCAACCTTCTAAAAAGCCAAATCTAGTGGGGAAGCCACAAGATCCTAAACTCTTAACATTATTACCATGTTTCCCCGAAAATAAGACAGGGTCTTATTTTCTTTTGACCCCCGAAATAAGCACTTGGCCTTATTTTCAGGGAGGTCTTATTATTTTTGAGGTGCAGGAGGCGGCGAGCGTGGTCACCTCATGGCTGCTGCTGTGTTGCAATATTTTTGGGGAGGGCTTATTTTCAGAGAAGGGCTTATTTTAGCGCATGCACTCAAAAGCCCGATTGGGCTTTTTATACAGGGAGAGCTTATTTTCAGGATAACAGGGTATGTGATTTATGTCATCATACATTAGCTATATTATATATTTTAGATGCAGCCCAAGACAATCCCTGTTCAATCAAGGCAAGCCAAAAGGATGGACATGCATGATTTACATCGTCTTCACTGATTAGTGTTGTTGTTTTTTCTTTGCAGGACAACAAAAAGGCATCTCACTTTTTATGACGGGTCTAATTCCTGCCTCCCAGGAGTGTGCCATGTTTCTATGGCAGAACCTTTCTGTGCCAAAACAAGAGAAGTGAGTAAATCTTATATTATGGATGTTAGTCCAGGTCATCCTCAACTTACCACCATTTGTTTAGTAACCATTCAAACCATTCTGTTAAAACAGCCTGAGTGACCTATGATTGTTTTTCATACTTATGACTGTTGCAACATCGCCATGGTCACGCAATCAAAATTCAAATGCTTGTCAACTGAGTCATTTATGACGGTTGCAGTGTCCCAAGGTCATGTGATCACCTTTTGCAGCCTTCCGGCAACCAAAGTCAATGGGGAAGCTGGATTCACTGTATAACAGTGTCACTAACTTAACAGCTACAGAGATTTATTTAGCTGTGGCAAAAAAGGTTGTAAAATGGGGGAAATTACCTAAGCAGCTGTCTCACAACAAAAATGTTGGGCTCAAATGTGTTCGTAAGTTGAGGACTACCTGTATAGGATCCAATCTGTGATTGAGCAATGAATATTTTCCCACCATTTTCCTACCAGTCTGCTACTAATATATGCAGTTAGATGGATACTAGATAACACATATAGCCCCCCTTCTTTGCTGTATGTAATCGTGCTAGATGAATTATCTTATCATCTTGCATATGATTGAAAATTGCACTAAAGCTGGTTCTCCCTTTAGTTATTTGTCATGTCAAAAATTATAGCAGTGAGATAGTTGGGCAGTCAGTAATCTTTAGGTCAGTGTTTCTCAACCTCGACACCTTTAAGATGTGTGGACTTCAGCTCCCAGAACACCCTCGCTTACATGCTGACTGGGGAATTCTGGGAGTTGAAGTCCACATATCTTAAAGGTGTCAAAGTTAAGAAACACTGACCTAGAAATTACTGACTGCCCAACTATCCCACATGATTGAGAAATATTGCAGTAAGTAATGTAAGATTCCCCAAGGTCTCTATGACTATAGTTCTCCCTGTCTCTTCCTCATTTGCCTACCTTGATTGATTGATTTGGAAAATTTATATTGCTGCCTTCTCACTCTTTGTGACAAAAGACGGCTTACAGGAAATAAAAACACAATATAAAAGAAAATAATAATAAGAAATAAAAATAATAAAATAACCCCCACCCTGGCGTCAACACACACTCACTCATACCAACTATTTAATGGGCTCCATCCTGCTCTGGGTTCCCCAGGCCTCTTCAGGGCCTTCCAAAAGAATGTCAGAGTGGGGGCTAGTCTAATTTCTAGAGGGATGATGTTCGGGGAGAGGACAGCATGGAAAAGGCCCTCTGAGTCCCGCCAGATGTACCTCCTTAGGGAATGGGACCCACAATATTCCTTGTCTCCCCGCTCTAGCGGGTCAGGGAGGATGTGATGGGCAAGAGAGAGTCCCTCAGATAACCTGGTCACAAGCTATGAAGGGCTTTAAAGGTGACAACTAGCACCTTGAATTGCACTCCACAAAACCATGTGGGCTGCTGCATTTTGCACCAACTGGAGCTTCCGGATGCTTTTCAAGAGCAGCCCCATGAAGAGCACAGTAGTCAAGATGGGAGGTGACTAAAGTAGGGATTTGCCAACATTGCAGGTGCTGCCTTTTTTCTGCAAAATCCAAAAATCCCTTGGAAAGACATGGAAAACGCTTGGGATAGAAGCCAAAGCGTTGAATTTGCTATCCTGTACTAAAAGGAGTCTGTGGTCTTAAGCCTTGCAAGAATGAGTCTTAGGAAATGAAAGGCAGGTTAGCCATAGGACATTTTCCATACAGAAATCAGAGCATCCAATATAAGGCCTTAAGCACTGAGAACAAGCTGATCCTCAGCCTTGAAGAAATAGCCTTGCAGAAACATCAATGGCCATGATATAAGTTAGGAGGGAAGGAAGCAAGTAGGGAGAGAACAGATATTTTAATCTTTCCTCTTTTAGAATCCAAATTTTGTCAGAATTGTGAGGTGGTGAGGGGGTTGCCTTACCCTGGCTTACGCCATCAACTGCTATAAAGCAAACAGTGGATATATCCATCCATGTTTAGATTTTCAGCATGTGGCAATATGATTTACAAATATGTTTGAGCTATGAAATAAAAATAACATAAGAATTGCATTTCCTTGAAGAAATCTATGAAGTGATATATATTGATGATTTAGATTTGGGGGTTATGTTACCTGAACCTTCATGATAACAATGGGCCCCAAGGGCCTGCCGTGTGTGCCCAGCGTCCTTCCAATTTTATCTACCTCAAATTCTCAAAGCAGCAGAAATGGAAGAATGGGGAATAATGCTCACATTTCAATTAAATATCAACTTCCCTTTTTTTTCTTAGCCTTAGCCTCTTGATTATTCTATTTCCTAGCATATCATTTCCAGGTCAGATGAGGCTGCTATTGGCTTGACAGAAAACCAAGTATGTTCCCAGGATAAATAAAGCAATAACTTCTTTTTAAAGCGTTAATCTATTAAGTTAATGAATTTTTTGTTGTTGTTCTCAAAGTACTTTGTACTTGAACTTCATTACAGGTCCAGGAAAAAAATGAGATAATAGAGATGACCTTTATATTCCTCATGAGATATTAATTAATATTTGGAGGGGACTCAAATGACACACCAGAGGAATAAAGTAGTGTGGCTTTTTATCTCCCTTGATTTCAGGTACTTCTGGATGTTGCCAAAAAGCTTGGAATCAAGTGTCACTCAAAGGGAACAGTAATTACAGTCGAGGGACCACGTTTTAGTTCTCGGGCTGAAAGCTTGATGTTTCGCAGCTGGGGAGCTGATGTTATCAATATGACGACAGTCCCAGAAGTCATTCTGGCAAAGGAGGCGGGAATCTGCTATGCGAGTATTGCTATGGCAACAGATTACGACTGCTGGAAAGAACATGAGGAAACGGTGAGTGAAAGTTGCTGTTTTCCTTGGGGGTATGCGCTTAGCATAAACAAGAAAATTGGAACGATGCTACTTGCCAAATAGCTTGGCGGAGCTATTTATTTTCTGTATATCACTTTTTATATGAGTCTCTCTCTCAAAAAAAAAAAAAAACAGATGGAAAAATTACAAATGCTGACAATCTGTGTGGGGCTCAGTTTTTTCCCCACACGTCAACCTTCAGTTTTCCAGATGTGAGAAGAAATGAATGCATATGACATATTTGTAAATAATGTATGCATGTCTTGTACATTGTAGTCATGTATGTATGCTTGCTACAAACTACACAGCCAGAAAAGAGCAGTGTGCATGTGTGAATACGTTAAAAGTGTACAAACCAAAGATACCATATTTTTAGAGTATAAGATGCACCAAGATTTTGAAGAGGCAAATTTAAAAAAAAAAACATTTTTTCACTCTGCAGACCTCCCAAAAACAGCTCGTTTTTCACAAAAACGGGCCCAATTTTTTTGTCAAAAAAAAATGGCATGCATAGCCTCTAGGAGGCTTATAGAGTGGTCCGAGGGGGGGGGGATGAGCAAAAAACGGCCTGTTCTTCACTCATTTCTGTCGTTCCCAGCCCCCAGGAGCACTCTGAAAGCCTCCTACAGGCTATGCACGGCCATTTTGGTGAAGGGGGCGGGGTTTCAGGAGGCAAAAAAAAATTCTATATTCAGATTTTCAGCCTCTTTTTTGAGGGAAAAAGGTGCATCTTATGAAAAATACGGTAGTAAGAAAAAAAAGGGAACGGAAAGAAAAAATTTAGTTATGCTTTCCACCCTTTATAAGTCATTATCATCTTACACTTCTCCCCATCCTCTGGCCCTTTTTAATTCCCAAACTATCAGTTCAGTTTTTTCCTCCTTCAACAAAAAGACAATAAAGGTTATGCTGTTTTTTCCCTGATTGGTCAGATTCACCATTGGTCAGATTTGCCATTTCTGTATGTTCAGTTAATTTTATAATTCAGTCTGTGTATGCAATAAGCTTGCTGCTTTGACTGGAGGCCTTCTCAATAGCTGCTCCCTTGCTGTGAAACAACTTGCCATCTGAAGCCTGTATGGCTCCATCCTCATTTTCTTTTACAAGTAGATGAAAACATGGTTGTTCCAGAAGACCTTTGTAATTATTCTTATTTACTGTTTGCCTTCTTACACCATATTTTTTTTGTGTTCTGCTTTTAGTAATGTGCTATTTATTTAACATATAGTGTGTGTGTGTTGTGTTGTGTTCATACATTCTGGATGCTGCCTAGAATCCAGTTGGTTTCAGACCGTCAGATAAATTTCATAAATAATACACAGGTTGCTTTCGTACATTTAAATAAACAAGCACATGCAGAAAAACATGGTCAAAATTAGAGGGGGGAAATGAAAACATTAATTGCACCAAGGAAGAAAGGAACAAACCTGGAGGGAAATGAGATGAGAGAATAACAGAAAAGGCAAGAGAGTATGAGGTCTTTATTAAATAAAGGATTATTAAATAGCATACAAATCCCTCAGGGGAACAGCACCTTCCAGAAGCAGTTAATCTTGAGGTTAATTTTTAAAGGCAATTTTCCAGCAGTAGCGCCATTACCATCCATTAGCATCACATGTTCACTTTTTTTATTTCAACAGCTTCTGTTTTTATCCAAAGCTTTACTCCAGCAAGTGTAAGACCAACTCACTTGCCAATCCACTCTAGTTATTGGATGGGGAAAACCTTAGCTTTCTTTTATTTATGGTAAATTCAGCAAAATAGGTAGTCCTCACCCAAAATCTCTGTTGCTAAGCGAGATGGTTGTAAAGTGAATTTGGCCCCGTTTTACGACCTTTCTTGCCATAGTTGTTAAATCGCTGCAGTTGTTAAGTTAGTAACAACTGTAAAGGGAATCTGGCTTCCCCATTGACTTTGCTTGACAGGAGGTCACAAAAGATGATCACATGACCCCGGGACACAGCAAAGGTCATAAATTTGAGTCAGTTGTTGCCAAGTCTCTGGATTTCCAAGTCACTAAATGAACTATTGTAACTCAAGGGCTACTTCTATGCCTTCACTCAATAAACCTAGGAGATACGTTGGGATAAGAGGTAATAAATGACCTGGATATCACTCAGTGAACTTCTATGGTTGGGTGTGGATTTTTTGACCCTGATCTAAGGCCCTAACAATAGCTGTTCACTGTTGTTACTGTTGCTTGAATGGATACTATGTTTAATTGGCTGCACATGTATGTAAAGGAAATTCACAATCAAAGAGAGGTTGCTATATTTTGAACACAAATGTTTGCCAATGAGCCTTGCTGCTTGAGAGATACATTCCTAGATACTCTGATTGCTTGCTCAGGGATATACGGTCTATAGCTGTGATGGCGAACCTATGGCACACGTGCGCAAAGTAACACATAGAGCCATGTTGCCTGGCATGCGCAGTACCGGCCATTCCTCTTCTGGGTTTCCGGCACCGCACAACAATCAGTTGGCCTTCATGCATGCGGCAGTGCCGGAACCTGGAAGAACTCGTCTTCCGTTTTCTGGCGTGAGCATGCACCCTGGCCAGCTGATTGTCATGTGTGCATGCACAGCAGTAACCAGAGGACTTGCTGGCCAGTGCGCATGCATGCACCGTAAACCCGGAAGTTCATTTTAGGGCAACTGCTCTTCCTGGTTGCAGCCCAGACAAGCTCACGCTCATACATGCTCCCTTTTTGGCACTCGCTGCCGAAAAGATTTGCCATCACTGGTCTATAGCAAGTCTCCAACCTTTCCAGCTCTGTGGTCTGGTGAAGACACTGGAAGAGAGGGGGTGGGGTGTGCACGCTGCTGTCACAAATGCAACTTTGCACACGTGCATACTCACCCACTACTTCTGCAGCCCAGTTCCAAATGGACTGCAGCCCGACACTGGGCTGCGGACCAAGAGTTGGGGACCCCTGGTCTATAGAACATTCGATGTTTTACATACAGTGGTGATGGATGTTTGGAATTGTAGTTCAGCATTTTTTGGAATGCCTTAGGTGTGCTAGTTGCAGGCATAGGTGCAGTTGCAGCCAAATAAGTTTTGCCCACACCATATACAGGAAGGTGGTATTAACAGAATCCTTCTGTTCACAAAAGTACAAATAATCCAGAAAGAAAAATACTTGTGAGTGTGAGGATGATTTAAAAAACACACACACACACAAAATATCCAAGGAAAAATTGGCTGCAGAATACACACCTTCTGTTAGGGGAACAGAAATGAAAAATCAATGGAAATGGAATTACAAACTGACTAGGATTATTCCGAACTCTAAAACTTTTGTGTCACTCTCAGCTCTCTCAAACAGTTGTAGATAATTTTAGGCAATCAGTCTTTTTCACAGCTGAAATTAAATTTGGAGGAGAGTATGAAAGTGCTGAATTGCAACTTGGAAAGCAGTTTAATTTTATCTCCTCAGTACTCAGTGCCAGGAAATTTGAGTAGTCTACATACACTGTTTTGGTCATGTCCAGAGTTAATACCGTAATATGATGATCACTGCCTGTATTTTCTACACTTTGTTTTCCTGTGATCATTTTGTGGGTACATGTATCTGCAGATCACTGATGAAGTCCATTTTTTTTTTGTTTAAAAAATATTCTCATGTAAATTTGTCAGCCTTTAAGAGTTCACATGGGTGAGGTTGGGGTCCTTACCATACTAATATTTTTGCTAACACAGCTACTTATTTTGAAATAATTTCACTGGTAAAGTGACATGGGCAAATTATTGTCAACCTCATACTTGTAATATAATGATAACATGGACTATTTTGTAGGGTTCTTAGTAGAATATAGTAAAAAGCTTAAATGTGCTAAAATTGTAAGTGGGTTCCATGTTGAGTTCCATTTAAGAAATCTGTTAATGAAAAATTGAAAATTACAGCCCTCTCTAAATTGTTTACAGAGTCAGCATATTGCCCCCAACAATCTGGATCCTCACTTTACCAACCTCAGAAGAATAGAAAACTGAGTCAACCTTGAGCTGGTCTGGATCAAACTCCTGGCAGTGAGCAGTGAGTTAGCCTGCAATACTGCATTCTAACCACTGCATCACTAGAGCTTTATGGAGTATGTGGTGTTCCTTCCTATTTTATCCCCATTTCAATGGCCCTTTGAGGTAGGCTGGGCTCAGAGAGAGTGACTGATGCAAAGTCTCCTGGAAAACTTTTGTACTTGAGGGTACATTTGAATCTGACTTTGCCTGGTCCATGGCCATGCTAACCACTATATGCTGCTTGTCTGAGTTTGTTGCAGAAATCAAATCCAGAAAGCACACACAGGTAACTGATGCAGCAGGATTCATTAACTTCTCTTTATATGTAATGTATCACATGAGACATATATACAATACCAAGAGTGGTTCTTTCAACGTGGTAGAGAGGAAAGATTGGTTTCAGTTCCAGCAGCAGACTAGTTTTTAGCTTTAGCACAGATTCAGATCTATAGTACTAAGTCACACACAAGGTCCCATTGGCTGATTGTTGCTATGGGCTATTCCAGTTCATGAATATATCTACTCTTGACAGTGCTGACTACTATTTATTAGTTACTGGTATATGTGTTTGTGCACAGAACTACATTTTACCTAACCTTAATCCTATTTAGGTTTTTTTTTTTACTGTGGCTATTGACTTTTTAAATAAAATTCTATTAAATGTGCTTAATATATTAGGCAGGTTTTGTTTTTCCTTTAGAAGGAACTTGCTGAGGATGTTCATAATAAAGTTACTTGTTATTGTGATAAAGATCATTTGCCTGCATCTATCTGAAAACTTTTCTGAATTGCTTTGGTTGAAATTATACTAGAGCATACCTAATGTTTGACATTATTGTTCTGTATCTCTACACTCTATATTTTGTTTATTGGGATTTACTCTAACATAAATGGGAATAAGATCAAATCATGAGTGTTTTTGTTAGTACAAATCACACCACACACAGAGGGGTGGGTTCCTGCTGGCATTACTACCGGTTCGGCGCACACATTTTTTTGTTCCGCGCACATGCACATTTGCACCTTAAAAGGTCTGTGCATGCACAGAACATTAGAAAAGGAGGAAAAAGTAACAGTTTTCCAGTGAAGATTGTTCTGCGCATGTGCAGAACAGAAAAATCAAGATGCCGCCGAGCATAGAACCGGTTCGAGCAAGTGTCCGGCTGAGTTACTACCTACTCAACCTCTGCGCGCATGCACACACACAGAGGGATTGATTGAGTGATTAGTTGGCTATTTCAATTTCTATGGTAATCCACTCATATGTGTGTATGTATATATGTGTGTGTGTGTGTGTATGAAGAAAGCCTAATGATTGTCTTGTTCTTGTAGGTCTCAGTGGACAGAGTTCTAAAGACACTGAAGGAGAACGCAAATAAAGCAACTAGTTTGCTACTCACTGCCATACCTCAGATTGGATCCATGGAATGGTCAGAAACCCATCAGAACTTGAAAGTAATTTGATATTTGTATTTAATTTATTATTTAAGTATATGTGTTTCTTATTTTTTTAAAAGTTTCCAGGATACTTTTAATAAGGGAAGCTCCAGTCCCACTGACCCTCCCCCCCCCCAGTGGAAGTAGAATTTATATTGAAAAGCTCTAATGCCATAAAAACTAACTACAGTTGGTACAATACAGGTAGGCCTCAACTTATAACCACAATGGAGCCCAACATTCTTGTTGCTAAGTGAGATAGCTGTTTAGTGCACTTTTTCCCATTTTATGACCTTTCTTGCCACAGTTGCTAAGTGAATCATTGCAGTTGTTAGTAACACATTTAATCTGGCTTGTCCATTGACTTCGCTTACCAGAAGGCCACAAAAGGTGATCACATGACCTCAAGACAATGCAGCCATCATAAATATGTACCAGTTGCCAAGTATCACATGACATTTTATCACATGACTATGGGGATGTTGCAGTGGTCATAAGTGTGGAAAAATGGTCATAGATCACTTGTTTCAGTACCATAAATTTCAAACAGTCGCTAAATGAATGGTTGTGTCATAAATTACCTGTAATATTAAAACATTGCAGTGGTAACATAGGTAAGATTGATAAAATGTAGAAAATCTAACATTTAGAACATGCTATAGAGTTCTGGTTACACAGTTAAAAATCCAGAACAGCCCAATTAAATCTTCTTTAAGAGCAAAACATTCAAATTATTAATTTGGAGGCAGATATATACAGGTTTTTTTTAATGAACTTGAACCTTTAAATTAAATAGAGCTCGTCTGCTCACCCATCAACGGTGCACTTCCTTGCATTATCAATAAGAAGCTGCCTTAACATATTCAGACTCCAACTTTAAAAAAAATAAGTTGTGTGATCCAGACATCCACTCCCACCAATTCTTGGACTTCTGGTTTTTGCAATTGCCAAACAGTTTGAAATATATTGATGTTCTAACTCCCCAGAAAACGTTTTAAAAATCCTGGACATTTTGCAGTAGATACTTATAATCCATGCTTACATGCATGCACACCCATGTGTTCACATCATAATTAAGAACTTTTGTTTAAACACTGAAACAGAGAGCTGAAGAATTTCAGAGCCACAGTAGTAAGAGTCTGGGTAAGTAAATACTGATTCCAGAAGCATACAACTAGGCACCAGTTCTGTACTGTAGGCCCAAGAAGGACATTCCATGAATTAGTTCAGGGGTCTCAAAACTTAGCAACTTGTGGACTTCAACTCTCGGAATTCCTCAGCCAGCCATACTGGCTTGCCAATTCTAGGCATTGAAGTCCACAAGTCTTAAAGTTGCCAAGTTTGAAAGTCCCTGAAATAGACGCTCTCTAGAACAGAGCTCCCGGGCTTCCTGTGGGAGGAGCCTGTCGCCGAGGAGCTCAACGAAGCCCCTCTTAAAGATCTGGTTTGTATATCTAATTAAGATCAATAGATATCATCCCTTTCTGGCAGAAAGGGACAGGCAGAAGCTCAGGTGTTAGGATTTATTCGTAGTTCACAGCCCTCTTCTTTTTTTTTTGGGCTGTGAACAGAGAATGGATCCAACGTAGCCGAGCTTTCATCTCCAGCCATTTCTTTACAGCTGCCTTTTTGCAGCCCTAGACAGCCTCCCCCGCACTCAGGACAATGACAAATTGCTTTTAAGATAATACGAGCGGGTCACACCTCTGTGATGTGTGTTTTTTTTTTTAACTATCTAAACACCAGCCTTGTTTTTCCTTTGAACTTTTCTGCGCAATTGGGACACAAAATGGCGTTTTTACTGTGTTGGTGATTGATGACGTAATTAACTGGCTTTATTTCCCCGGAGATCGCTACTCATTAATGAGCAAAGTCCACAAATAATTTATTGAGAACTGGCCAGCTGAAGACACTGTTTATCTGTCTATTCTCAGATTTTATCTATAATGCCTCCCAAGTCTAAACAGGCAAAAAAACCCTCCCCCCTTGTGCCTAAAGAACTTGCTACCAAATCGCTGCCTTTGTCTCCTACGCCATCTACTGGAGATTTCTTGACACAGGAGCTTCTCTTTCAAATAATTAATGACTTTAGAAAAGAAATTCAAGAATTTGTGTTGGATTTATGCGATAAAATACATGCCAAAATTGCCCAGATGAATGCGAATGTGTTTGAAGTCACGTCTACTTTAACAGATTATGTTGAAGAAATGGAGACGAAATTGGAATCTTTGGAGAGGGCTAATCTTGATTTGTCTTCTAATATTCAAGCTTTACAACAAGAGATTATTAATAATCAAACACAACTTACAATGATAAATTATAATACAAAGGCGTTTGCATTACGAGTTAGAGGATTGCCTGAAAGGAAAGGAGAGAGTTTGAAACAGATTTTTGTAGAAGCTTTCAGCCAACTGGTGGGAGGCCCAGGACTTAATTTTGATTGGAATATTCGAAAAATCTATCGCCAGAATTCGCATGTGGCGGAGCAACGACAGCTTCCAAGAGACATAATTATACATTTTTTCACAAGAGAATCCAGAAATGCGATTTTACAAAAGTTTTATAAAAGCAGGCTCCGAATTGAGAACCACGATTTGTTCGTCTTTAAAGATATTCCGCTTCAGATGCTCCACGCAAGGAGAAGTTATACTTTCTTAACCCAAGAACTCAGAAATCGTCAAATAAAGTATAAATGGGAGGCTCCAGTTGGAATTACAGTTACATTTGAAAATCAAAGATTTCGTATTAATTCTGTTTCGGAAGCTCGGGACTTTTATTATAAAATTCTGAAGGCGGGGCTTCCTGACTCACCCGGAAACGCGGAAGGACAAGGTGAAGGAAAAACAAGCAGCAACTCATTTGACTACAAGAAGGAGGGAGTTGCTCTCCCCCTACTGGAGAGGCAGAAGAGCGGAAACTGAGGATTCAGTTATATCTACAAAGCAGCGGGACACGTGGTTATAAGGCAGAGGGTTGCCTTTTCTTTCCGGAAGGACAGAAGAGTAAAGAATACAGACCCAGCGACGTTTTTAAAATACTTTCTAAGCTTTTGGACTGATTAAAACTTTAGGATTTCTGTTTGGTATGGAATGGTGAAGTTGTGTATTGATACGGGACTTTTACAAGACTTATTTGAGTTTAAATCCAAACTGCGCACGAAGTGTTTTCTGTGAGGAAAGCGGGGACTAAGATTTATTTGAATTGCGGTTTGGGGTGAATGGAGTGTGGAGCAGAAAGGAAGGTGGAATGGGATATTGATGAAGGAATCTTGGGATTGAACGAACTGGTATGAATTTTGGGCATATGTTTTATGAATCTACAAGTCTGAAGTATAAGATAAAAAGCTCAGGATTTTAAAGTGAAGAGTGAGATCCTAATCTTATGCAATCTGGGCTTGGGAGGAATGGAGATGTGAAACGAAGGATAGGAAGATGAGCAGCGAAAATATGAAGACAAATTGATCTTTGTATAAACTAATATTTGAATATAAGCTTAAGAAAGACTATCTGGAGATTCTACAGGAAGATGGGGGTAAATATCAAAGAACTAAGGGACGAGGACAAAATATAAATGGAATGATTTATACTGTTTAAAATTTGAAGAATGATGGGAGGCTGAGCATAATGCAAAAGAGTTTTTAATTTTACTTTATTTACTTTTTTGTTTTTGTTTTCTTTTTCGGAGTGTTCTTTTTATTTTATTTTCATTATTATTGTTAATAAGATACTTTGAAGGTGAATGGTACTGAACTGTGCCGGGTGTGTGACCTGGGAAGTCGGAGGGGGTTAGGGAGGGGGGTTCATTGGGGGTGGGTGGGTGGGTGGAGATATAGCTTCAATATATAGAAGAATACACTTGTATACTGCTGTTCCTTATCTTTTCTTTTTATTTTTCTCTTTTTTTTTTCTTATTGCTTTTTTCTTTCCCTTTTTTTTTTCTGGGTGTAAGGAATAGAGAAATGCACCATAGTGAGAAGTAGAGGAAAAGAAGAGGGAGAAGTAAGGAGGGAGGAAGAGGGGAATGTAAGGAGGATGAGAGGGGAAGGAGGGTGAGAAAGGCGAGAAAGGAAGATAGGAGGGGAAAGGGAAGTAGGAGGGGTGATTGTTGGAGGGAGAAAGGAAAGTTGGAGGGGGAGAAGAAGGGATGTGTGAAAGTGATAGGTGGGGTTTATGAGTTGCGTTTCGGTTGGGGGTGTTTTTTTTTTTTTTTTTTTTTTTTTTTGTTTGTTTTTTGTTCTTCTTACGATTATAATATTATTATTGCCAATATCCAGTATATAAGTGAATGTACAAAATTGAAAAGGAAAAAATGAATAAAACATTTACAATGTTAAAGGATTCTCAAAAAAAAAAAAAAAAAAAAAAAGAACAGAGCTCCCAACTTTTCTGGCTTTGCGGACCAGTGTGGGGGAATAGAGGGGATGGTTCCACCCAAGAAAAAGGCACATGCACCTGCTGCTCACATAAGTTGGGGTGCATGCAAACATTAGCCCACCACTTCCACAGCTTGGTTCTGAACGACTCACAGTCCAGTAGTGGGCTACAGCCCAGGGTTTGGGGACGCATCTTCTAGAAGGTGATAGCTACAAAAGTTTGATAACTCTTGTGATGGCACTTGCAACACTGAAGGAATCACCTGGAGAATTTGGATCATGACAAAGGCTATAAAAACTGGAATCAATCCATATCTTATAGATGGCAAATCTACAGTAAAATTAGTGAGGTGACTTCCAAATCATCTAAGCCCTTCTTTGGGCAGTTATCCTTCAACCTGGCTTTATTTGCAGCAAATGTCCAAACAATCAACTATATTTAAATACAAGAGTAAAGTTGTGTAAATCTTAAACTGTGCATTCTTTAGCCCAGAAACAAGGAAACTATGTCTCTTACATGTTAAAAGGTAAAGGTTCCCCTTGCACATATGTGCTAGTCGTTCCCAACTCTAGGGGGCAGTGCTCATCTCTATTTCAAAGCTGAAGAGCCAGCACTGTCCGAAGACATCTCCGTGGTCATGTGGCTGGAATGATTGAACACAGAAGGCGCACGGAGCGCTGTTAACTTCCCACCAAAGGTGGTCCCTATTTTTCTACTTGCATTTTTACATGTTTTCAAACTGCTGGGTTGGCAGAAGCTGGAACAAGTAATGGGAGCTCACTCAGTTATGTGGCACTAGGGATTTGAACTGCCGAACTGCCAACCTTTCTGATCGACAAGCTCAGTATCTTAGCCACTGAAAGCTCAGTGTATTAGCTACTGAGCCACTGCGTCCCTGGTTTACATGTTGTTAATGTTTTAATCCCAGGTTGTTAACCAATGGTAAGATATGCCAAGATGTTCTTCAGCAACACTTGGTAAATCTCAAGTTTCCTTTCCGTATTCTAGAAAAAAGAGAGTGGCAAGTTTGATTCATATTTATCTCCTCCCCTGGATAAGAAGAAATGTTGTAGATTTGGAACACAAAATATGATATTTTGTAGGAAGAAAGCACACTTTAGTTGACCTCTTTCCTTATAGATAGTCCTCGAGATACAACCACAGTTGAGCCCAAAATTCCTTTAAAAAAACATTTTAGATTATAGAATAAAATACAAAAATACAAAATCAAATAGTAAGACATGGAGGAGGGGGCGAGAAGAGGGAAGAAAAGGGAGGAGCGGAGGAAGAAAAGGGGGAAAAAGCATTGATGTCCGACTCCTCGTTGCAGTAGAACAAAGCATTAACATTGAACCTCAACTTTTCACTTTTCCATAATAAACTAGCCATTTCTATAGCAACAAATCAATCCAATCAGTAAAACCCAAAATCAAACTTTCATTTTTTTTCCCACCTCAAGCACAAAGTCCAGAAGCGGTTTCCCTGTAGCAACAAAAGTACTTGCATTCTTTTCTTTGATCAAAAGGGTCAATTTAGCCATCTCTGCCAACTTCATCAACTTCTGTAGTCATTCATCCATGGTGGGAGTCACAATGTCTTTCCATTGTTGTGTATACTGTAGTCTTGCTGCCATCAACATATATAAGACCAAAAATGTCTGTTGCTGAACACTTAACTTCAATCGGTCACTAAATGAATTGTTGTAAGTCGAGGTCTACCTGTATTGGTTTCTGACTCATAGTAATAATGACGTAAAACACTAATATTGTTGTGTATAAAGCAGGATTCAAGCAACAAAGCCTTCAGGTTCTGGGTTAAAGTGAATTAAGGCTCCTAATTGGTACCCCATAATTTTTGTGCATATTTTGAATGTTATCTTTTACCCAAAATCTGTTGCTGATTTGTAGTGCTTTTATTTAACTAGATCGTAACTTCGTATAATACAGTAATTACAAACCTTAAAGAATTGCTTCTTAATGTAGCATTTCCCCCCCACCCTTGTTCTGATTCTTGTATTTCAGAATACTGTGCAGTTATCTGTTATGCTACCAAAACATTGAAAACCTAGCAAGCTACAGTACTTGAAGATCAGAAGATAGACGTCTTTACTTTTAAAGAATGCCTTTGATGGATGCAGCATTTTTCATTACCATCTGCTAATATGCTTCTTTTGGAATAAGATCTTGCAAAGGCTGAAAAACAACATTCACAGCAGATTTGAAAAGTAATTAATTCTTAAAACTGACATTTCAGACTGTGAACACAAGAGCTGATACTTGATAATCCCGTTCCACTGATGTGAAAGAGATTTTTTAAAAAGGGTTATTAGCTCTAGTTCAAATATTCGATCATAACTCAATTCAAAAATGGCAAATCCATAAAAAGGTATGTTAATATGCCCTTGCTCACCCCCCAAATGATCACTTCCCTGAGTGGTTATAGTGGTGGACTGCCGTTCAGTAGCATTTTTATAATGCAAAGAAATGGTTTTGAATGGTGATTAAATGCATTTTTATTATGCTTTTTAATAGAAAATTAATGACTTTTAAAAAATAAGGGCAATTAACAGATTGCACTTTTTTGTTTTTAAAGATTTCTTGGCTAAGATTTTCCAAAGTGACATGATACGGTTTTTATGTATTTAGTCTATTGTTAAGAAAATATTTGCTTTTATTACGAATGTCAAATCTGTTTTCTTTTGTGTCTTCAATTTAATATGCTGGACTTCATAAATCAGAATAGAGTAACAGAGTTGGAAGGGACCTTGGAGGTCTTCTAATCCAACCCCCTGCTCAGGCAGGAAACCCTACATAAATTGCTGGATTTATTTTCTTTTTATACGTTTTGTTTTAAAGATCTGTGTGGTGGATGTGTAGACTTGGTTGATTTATTATTTTTTTAATTGAATGGCTTTGAGGGGGTTTTTGGACAGCAAAAAAGCAGGATATGTGGCTTTTGTGTGGAAAAGAAAAAAGACATTTTAAGACCACAAAGGACTCAATCATGAATTCCCTCAGTTGTTAATAGTGAGTGTTGAGCAACTCCATTTCCGTTAGAAGTTTTCTGGTGCCCTTATGGCTGTAGTAGCTTCTCCAAACCAAGGCCACAATGTCACTTCAGAAAAAATATCCTCTCAGTTTTGCAACTCACTTTTTATTGAAGACTCCAATACACCATTTACTTCTAGCAAAAGCAGCAGAGTAACAGAATCTAGGTTGGTGATGTTTCTGAGTGTTTGAAGGCATCACAAACCTGTTTGAACGGGCTGTGTACAGCCTCCGAAACAATTCTCTCTACCAAGTCATTCAGGACTTGTTTTTTGCTAAATATTTTGAAGAGTGAAGAACAACTACCATGTCTCTGAACAACATATTCACATTGTTTGGAATGCTGCTGCTGAATGTTTACAATACACACTGTACTGTTGTATCCTTGCAAATTATGCCTTAGTTACGTATGTTAAATACCCCCTTTTCTTTTTAAAAAAGGATGCAATGCTGCTTTTCTCAAATAAAACTCAATGTAACCTCTTCTGTGTTTTACTGATTTGAAACTAGCCATGCCTACTCCTAGGTATTCTTTAGGTTGCTCTGGATGAGCAGAAAAACAATCAGGCTTTTTTTTAAAAAATGGATTCTTGAATTATATAATCATCCTTTCTTCCCATAAATGCCCCCATCAAACAGTTTGAGAGATGTTTCTTAGCCTTCCAATCTTTGGAAATGGAAGTATGATATTTTAAGACTTAAATAGCAATAGCAATTAGACCTTTCTACCGCTCCATAGCGCATATCTTTAGCATCCCTAACAAAACATTCCAGAAAGTTCTCATTTCCTACACCCCAAGAAGCAGAGTAGCAATTGAAAAAGGAGAATATTTGTAGTTCAGGGTTGAACTTCAACTTCACAACTTCTGAAGGCAATACCGTTGCGTTGGTTAATTGTCCTCGCTGTTAGGAAGTTTCTCCTTCATTCCAGGATGCTTCTCTCCTTGTAGTTTCCATTCATTGTTTCTTGTATTGCCTTCTGGTGATTTTGGTGGATACCCAAGTAGAGGTAGTTTCCAATTGGGAGGTAAGAAGCTGAAGTTGGACAGACGTATCCCCTTTATTACCATATTTCTGCTATAGTTAAGGAACTATCCCATCCAGATTGTTGGGGTTTCAACAGTAATCTGCATGATAGGGTGGCCTGGGTGACTGATGAGAACATGCCCAACAGTTGGGTTGTTACTAATAAAAGGTAAATGTTCCCCTTGCATATATGTGCAAGTTGTTCCTTACTCTAGTGGGCGGTGCTCATCTCCGTTTCAAAACCGAAGAGCCAGCGCTGTCCGAAGACATCTCCATGGTCATGTGGCCGGCATGACTAAACACTGGAGGCACGCAGAATGCTGTTACCTTCCCACCAAAGGTGTTCCCTATTTTTCTACTCGCATTTTTACATACTTTTGAACTGCTAGGTTGGCAGAAGCTGGGACAAGTAACGGGAGCTGAACTGCTGACCTGATCGACAAGCTCAGTGTCTTAGCCACTGAGCCACCGCATCCCTCTAATTACTAATATTACTAATAGCTGAGGTTATATTTAAAGATGCTAACCACAAATTCATTTCCCATCCTGCCTCCAAAAACTCAACACTGCTGCACAATCAAATCAGGCACAACACGTCCTGTCCAGCTCATTTTAGAAATTAATTCAACAGCCATGAATGCCAAAAGATAGTTGGAGCTTGTTGCTAGTCTTTCATCAGCAAAGCTTTCCTTTGCCTGGGAAAGATAGTTAAAGAGGGGAACATTTTTTAGACTGGTGGATTCACCGTTTTAAGGGCAGGATACTTAAAAAATTCGATCGTGTAGTCAATAACACCTAATAAAGACCTCTTCACCTAGGATTTAAAAAAAGTTTTCCACTGGTGTATTTTAATAATCACTTCCTTTATTGAGGCTTTGTATATAGCTTCAGTATTTTTATTCTGCTGATGAAAGATAGAAATTAAAGCTTGCAATGAGGAAAAAATTCAATATCCACAAAGCTGGACCTGGTTTTATTACTGAAACACACAGTGGAGTGCGTATACAGTAGTTATCCCATAATGACTTCATGGAGTGGAAGCCCTACTGTTCCACTTGATTAATTATAAGTCCTCATTAAGGCTAATGACCGGGCACTTAGCCAGGACAGATTGCAGTCTTGGATGACTAGCCCATTTGTTTTTCAAGACCCCACTTGTTCCATCGGAAGAAAGGACTGGGCAGAAAGCTCATAGAACCATAAGATCTAAATTCAAGGATTTTCCTAAAGCAGAAGTGGCATTATTGATGAAGAGGGTTCCACAGCCAAAGAATAGGTGGAAGATCCCATACTTAAGAACCAAATGATGTAATAAGACATTAGCCACTGCCATGGCATTAGTCTTCCGTATAGGAAAGGCTTCCATTCCTTTAGAAAGTGCACTCATGCAAACATTTTGTTTGCATCTTGATGAGGGCAATTTCATAAATCTAATTATATGTCTCCAAAGAGCCAAGCAGGATAGCCCAATCCATGTGGAGTAAGTGCCACTGCTTGCATTAGTTGCTAGGCATAGAGTACAAATAATAAGGTAAAGGTTTCCCTTGCATATGTGTTAATCAATCACTAACTCTAGAGGGCGGTGCTCATCTCCATTTCAAAGCCAAAGAGCCAGGGTTATCCAACGATGTCTGTGATCATGTGGCCCGCATGACTAAACAACGAAGGCGCACGGAATGCTGTTACCTTCCCACCAAAGGTGGTCCCTATTTTTCTACTTGCATTTTTACATGCTTTCGAACTGCTAGGTTGGCAGAAGCTGGGACAAGTAATGGGAGCTCACTCCATTATGCAGCGCTAGGGATTCGAACCATCAAACTGCCGACCTTTCTGATCGCCAAGCTCAACCTCTTAGCCACTGAGCCACTGTGTCCCCGTACAAATAATAGTCACAGCCATAATGGCTTGATTTAATGCCAGTGCAAATCAAAGGATTGAATTTGATGCTTCATAGCTTAACACTGTATGTGTTAATCCTGCCAAAAGAAACAGCCATCTAGAGGCATCCACAGGCCTATTTGTATCCACCCCACAGTCAAATGCTTTTTGTTCCTTTTCCACTACTGACTGACATTCTGTGATTTTGGGTTGTTGTTGGTTTGTTTGCAATATAAGAGGGGAAAAGCCCAAAATAATTAATGGCTCTGCCAGAACAGTTTGCTTAGTTCCTGCATCATTACCAGAATGTCCTATTACCCTAACAATTGACAGCAAAGGCAGATATAAAGAATCCTGAAATGCTTATACTACTGTTGTGGTCCGCCAGCAGCCAGCAGAGCTGGCAGCAGATTCGGACAGTGAGGAGGTTCGGGAAGAACATGGGCCAATCCTGGAGTCTGGGGAAGGCTCTGATGGCGGCTCTGTATTGGAGGCAGAGAGCAGAGAGGAGAGCAGAGAGGGGGGCAGAACTGTATGCCAGTTATCAGCTGCCTTCAGAGTCAGACATCAGCGAGGCAGACAAACAGCTGGAGCCTGTTCCCAGTATGCGCATGCACAGAGTTGCCAGACAAAGGGAACAGCTAAAGAACCGGGGTCAACTTGGGAGTAAGGCCACAGGTGGATGATGAATGGCCCCTCCCAGAGGAAATAAAAAAGGAGGGAAAGGGGAGTGGAGTTTGCAGGAGACAATTAATTCCCTTAATTGGTTTGTGCCAAGGTGGCACAAGAGCCAAGGTGGCGCAGTGGTTAAATGCAGCACTGCAGGCTACTGCTAGATCAGCAGGTCAGCGGTTCAAATCTCACCGGCTCAGGGTTGACTCAGCCTTCCATCCTTCCGAGGTGGGTAAAATGAGGACCCAGATTGTTGGGGGGAATATGCTGACTCTCTGTAAACCGCTTAGAGAGGCCTGAAAGGCCTATGAAGCGGTATATAAGTCTACTGCTATTGCTATTGCTATTGCTATTGTGACTCTCCGAGACTCCTTGCCAAGTTTTGCAGTTATCGGCCTGTCAGCGCTCCAAGCCAGATAAGGTCTGTGACTGTAAATCCTCCCTTGAAAGACTTTGCTGAATGTGAATAAGCAGAATTCGGAGTAAATTAATAAAAGGGGGTTTTGTCGGGACAAGGAGTTTGCTTCATGCTCTTGAGAAGCCTAAGTCAGAACAACTGCTCCTGTATTTTTACAGTGCCTGCTGCAGTCAAATATTGTACTGTCTTTTCCTTCCACAGTGACTCATAGTCATAAACAATGCCAGTTCACTGAGAGCCAGTTTGGTGTGGTGATTAAGCCTAGAAACCAGGAGACGGTGAATTCTAGTCCGACCTTAGGTACAAAAGCTATCTGAGTAACTTTGGATTGGTCGTTCTGTCTTGTCTCACCAGGGTTGTTGCAAGAAAAACAGGAGGCGGAAGGAGGATGAGGTATGTTTACCACCTTAAGTCACTTATAAACTTATAAAGGCAGGGTAAAAAAGGTGTGTTCAGAGTCTGTAAGTTTTACAGCTAGTCCTTGACTTACAACCATTCATTTAGTGACCTGCTACACCAGGTTAGCATGGGAAAATGTCTACTTAAGTGAAGATCTCAAGCATTTGGACAGAGATGCAACAAATCAGGTTTAATTGGCATGTCACTGATAATAAATTACCTGGCTACTTGTTAAAAATAACATAGGAGAGTCCAAAACCATAAGATTATAGACTATTAAGCCATGATGGTGAACCTATGGCACACATGCCACAGGTGACACGCAAAGCCTTCTCTGCAGGCATGCAAGCTCAGCTCAGCTCCACTGTGCACGCGCCTCCCGCCGGCTAGCTGATTTTCAGGTCTGTGCTGCACATGCACAGGAGGCGGGGTGTATGCAGGAGATGTGCGTACATGCAAGGGGGAGGAGGCAACGTGCCCCCGGCGGCCCTTTTTTGCTTCCAAGAGGTTGCAGGGAGGCCTACTAGGCCCAAAAGGGGGTGTTGTGGAGTCATGCGCAGGGTCATGGGGGTTGTGTGTGCATGCGCAGGGGGTAGGGTGTTACGTGCACATTGCATTATGTGCTTTCGGCACGCAACAACAAAAAGGTTATTCATCACTGCTATATACCTTATGAAAGGATTCATTGGATTTTCAAAGCAGTGTACACTACATGACCTTTATTCCAGGAATACAGGTAATCCTTAACTTACACAACTGAAACCAACATTTCTGTTGCTAAGTGAGACAGTTAAGTCCCATTTTACGACATTTCTTGCCACAGCTTTTAAGTGAACTGTTAAATGTTAAGTGAATCACTGCAATTGTTAAGGTAGTAATACAGTTGTTAAATAAATCTGGATTCCCCATTGACTTTGCTTGTCAGAAGGTGTCAAAAGATGATCACCTGACTTCAGGAGACTGCAAATGTGTTCTCTTTGAAAGTGATTCCAAGTCACTCTTTCCACTGATAGTAGCAGTTTCTAACACGAAAGTGCCCTTTATTGTACCCATATTTTGGTCTCATACAAAGGGAAAGACAAAAAAATTGGTTTTTATTATAGTCTGTCCCTTCAGGGTCATGCCAATTTGCCTGCTCTGTCTAATATACACTTCAGAATCATATATGTAAGAACAGGTTATTATTTGTCCCACAGGTGTTCTTCTAAATTTTAGATTCTTTTAGAATCTAAAAAAACCCACATTTCATAAACATGTATATCTCATTCTTGCAAACCATTGGTAGAGAATCAAAACCAAAAACATAAAGTAGTGTTATAGGACAGTGTTGGCAAACCAGTGGGAGTGTGCGCATGGGAGGAGCCCCAGGAACCAGAAGAGCAGTTCCCCAACACTGAACTTCCGGTTTCACGGCATGCACATGCCCGCTGGTCACCTGGTCTTCCAGTTTCTGGCACACATGCAGACACAAAGTGGACGCCCTGGGTGTTCAAATTTGGCAACT
This sequence comes from Thamnophis elegans, assembly GCF_009769535.1. Lineage (NCBI taxonomy): Eukaryota > Metazoa > Chordata > Lepidosauria > Squamata > Natricidae > Thamnophis > Thamnophis elegans. The sequence continues at coordinate 66,879,690 of NC_045543.1, read as the reverse complement.
TTAAGACTTGTGTCCTTAATGTCAAAATTTTATGACTTTAATATCCCAAACTTTAGTTGTCCAATATCCAAATTTAAATGTCTTACATCCTTAAGGCTTACATCCTTAATGTCCAAATTCAGGGAATTGAAGTCCACAAGTCTTAAAGTTGGTTGATTGGTCAATAATTGGGGGGTCCTCGGTGCACTCTGAGCTTGGTAATTTTCTTAGACATTTCATTACCAGAATAAGTAACACCATCAGTGCACCAAACACCAAAATCAGAGGGCACTGAAGACCCCACATTTCAACCCTGAGCTACAAATATTCTCTTCTATTGGTCCATAAGGGTTAATTATTACAGCTATTAAAATTCTCTAGGCAAGAAATTAAGAGGTTGTGTATGTGTGTGTACTCTGTGTGTGTGTACTGTATGTGTGTGTATGTATATGTGTGTGTATACATACATACATACATACATACATACATACGTATGTATATCATGCACCATTACAATGTGACATTTAGTCATTAGGCTGAAACAATATTGCTGAATTAATCAAAAATCTTAACCTGAAGGGATCTCTGCACTGATTTCCTTTGCCACTTGGGGTCACCATTCTGTTGATAATATATCTATTTTTTTAACTATGACACACAAGTACATTTGAAAAAAGCTTTTAACAGAACATAACATTCTCAGGTCAAACCGCTTACAAATGCCAATGTTTTTTTTTCTTCCTATGGGGGAGGGAGTGTTAAATTAATCAGCTCTTCTTTAAACTCGAGAACGCATGCCCATTAGAAGGGTTAGCTCTGGGTTTTCCCTAACGTATTATTTTTGTTGCTCTTTGATGAAAGGAACGTTGCTCAATGTACTGAAGCTTGTGAATCCCCTGTTGACATCATTCCTATAAATATTAAGAGATTTTTTGCGCCCTGTAAAAGTTAACTCTTTTTAGTACGGTAGAAGAAGAGAGTGGAAATAAATATATAACTTTTCTTGCTCGTGAATAGGAAGGCTCTCCCCATACTGATCATGTATCATTTATTACATAGATGCGATTTATCGCAAGAGGAAGAAATGGATGAGATCGATGTCTTTTGAAGAAGGAAATGCAAGGAATCCTCAACCTATGACCACAATTGACCCCCAAATTTCTGTTGCTAAGTGAGATGTTTGTTAAGTGCCCCATTTTGTGCCTGTTCTTGCCACACTTGTCAAGTGAATTACTTCAGTCGTTAAGTTAGTAACATGGTTGTTAAGTGAACCTGGCTTCCCCATTGACTTCGAATGTTGGAATGGGGTTGGCATGTTCGCAGGATGCCATGACCATAAATATGAGTCAGTTATGAAGTTTCTGAATTTTGATCACGTAACTATGGGGATACTGCAACGGTTGTAAGTGTGAAAAACGGGCATAGATCACTTTTTTCAGTGCCATTATAACTCCAAATAATCACTAAATGAACAGTTGTAAGTCGAGGTCTACCTGCATGTCATTTGAGATTCTAGAGAGCATAAAAATCTTTTTCAATGTTTAAGGAGCAGTTTGTGGATAACTTTATTTAAATACATTTTGTCCATGATTACTAATCTTGGACAATGAATCACCTATAATGCAATGCATGTGGAATTTCCATGTGCCCTGTCCCCCTGCGCATGTGCGCACCCCTCTGCACCCTCCGCCCTGACGCATATGCATGCAAGCCCCACGCATGTCCATGCTAGCCCACATATGTGCACCCCCGTGCATGCACGTGCAACCCCCTGCACTCTCCCTGCCCCTTCCTCTCGCATGCATGGCAGAGCCAAAAACCAGCTGGGCAGCAGGCATACATGCACGGTGGAGCTGAGCTGGGGCAACGGCTTGCGTGCCCGCAGAGAGGGCTCTGCATGCCACCTGTGGCCTGCACAAGTTTGCCATCATGGGCTTAGAACATGTCCCAGAATTCTCAGGAAAGGGCCATGTTTATTGATTTATGGATTAATATTATGGAAATTAACCAATTCTGGTTTATTCAATAAATCATGATAAAACAAGCCATGTTTTTATATTATATGAATTAGACTAAAATGAATTTTATTTCTTGAAAGTACAATTTGTGAACATTACTGTTTTCAAGGGGTACATTTTAAATTAATTTATAAATAACTCCAGATCATTAATTCATCATTACATTGTTACATTACATCATGGTAAATGCAAGTCCTTTTTATGATGACCATGTAGCCAAAATACAAGACTCCTCAGAGCTCAACCTGAATAATGTGTTCACATGCTAAACTAATCCATAATATTACCAGCCCAATTTTACCTATTACTTTAAGAAAAGAGTGGCCAACCTTGGCAACTTGTAAGACTTGTGGACTTCAATTCCCAGAATTCACCAGCCAGCAGGGGAATTCTGGGAGTTAATACAATACAATACAATAGCAGAGTTGGAAGGGACCTTGGAGGTCTTCTAGTCCAACCCCCTGCCTAGGCAATAAACCCTATACGTTTCAGACAAATGGCTATCCAATATCTTCTTAAAGATTTCCAGTGTTGGGGCATTCACAAGTTCTGGAGGCAAGCTGTTCCACTGATTAATTGTTCTAACTGTCAGGAAATTTCTCCTCAGTTCTAAGTTTCTTCTCTCCTTGATTAGTTTCCACTCATTGCTTCTTGTTCTACCCTCAGGTGCCTTGGAAAATAGTTTGACTCCCTCTTCTTTGTGGCAACCCCTGAGATATTGGAACACTGCTATCATGTCTCCTCTAGTCTTTCTTTTCATTAAACTAGACATACCTAGTTCCTGCAACCGTTCTTCATATGTTTTAGTCTCCAGTCCCCTAATCATCTTTGTTGCTCTTCTCTGCACTCTTTCTAGAGTCTCCACATCTTTTCTACATTGTGGCGACCAAAATTATAAAGTGATATTAACACTTCATGTGATCTTGATTCTATCCATCTGTTTATGTATCCTAGAACTGTGTTGGCTTTTTTGGCAGCTGCTGCACACTGCTGGCTCATGTTTAAATGGTTGTCCACCAGGACTCCAAGATCCCTCTCACAGTTACTACTATTGAGCAAGGTACCACCTATACTGTACCTGTGCATTTTGTTTTTCTTTCCTAAATGTAGAACCTTACTCTTTTCACCATTGAATCTCATTTTATTAGATAGGGCCCAATGTTCAAGTTTGTCAAGATCCTTCTGTATCTTTAGCCTATCTTCTGGAGTGTTGGCTATTCCTGCCAGCTTGGTGTCATCTGCAAATTTGATTAATTCCCCATTTATTCCCTCATCCAAATTATTGATGAAGATGTTGAAGAGTACTGGGCCTAAACAGAGCCTTGGGGTACTCCACTGCATACTTCCCTCCATGTAGATGCAGTTCCATTGAGAACTACACATTGATGCGGTTGGTCAGCCATCTGGTGGTGATGCTGTCTAACCCACATTTTTCTACTTTATCTATTAGTAGGTTATGGTCTACCTTATCAAATGCCTTACTGAAGTCCAAGTAAACTATATCAACCGCATTCCTCTGGTCCACTAATTTTGTCACTTTGTCAAAGAATGCAATAAGATTAGTCTGGCATGATCTGTTTTTGACAAACCCATGTTGATTTTTGGCTATTACTTTGTTTACTTCTAGGTGTTCATCAATTCATTGCTTGATTATCTTTTCCAGAATCTTTCCTGGTATTGAGGTCAGGCTAATAGGTCTGTAATTTCCTGGATCTATTTTTTTTTCCTTTTTTGAAGATGGGAACCACATCAGCTCTTTTCCAGCTCTTTTCCAGTCCCCTGGCAGTTCCCTGGTGCTCCAGGATCTTTGAAAGATATAGTTCAGTGGTTCTGAGATCTCATCTGCCAGTTCCTTCAAAACCCTGGGGTGTAATCCATCTGGTCTTGGTGACAGGTGCTCACTTACCATTTTCTTCCCTATTTCAACTTGCATTCCTAATCTGATTTTTGTGGTGTTGCTTTTGATAGGTTGGACTGTTTCATCCCTTTGTGTAAAATGAGTTAAATAGTTCTGCTTTCTCCCTGTTGCTTGTCACCTTCTTGCCACTTTCTCCCAGCAATGGACCAATTGTTTCCTTAACCTTTTTTCTTGTTTTTAACATGTTGGAAGAAGCTTTTTTTGTTATTTTTTACTTTTGTGGCAAGCCTTTCTTCATTGTGAACCTTAGCTTTCCTCACTTCATCTTTACAGGCTCGGGCTATTTGCTAATATTCTGCCTTAGTTATGTCCCCCTCGTTCCACTTTTTATACTTATCTTTTTTGTCTTTCAATTTGTCAGAGAGTTCTTTATGCAGCCATGCTGGTTTCTTTTGGGAGCTCTTATTTTTCTTTATTGGTATTGTGCTAGACTGGGCTTTTGTAATCTCATTTTTCAAAATTTCCCAAGCTTCTTGAGTTGTTTTCCCCTTGAGGATTCTCATCCATGGAATTCTTCCCAAGCTCTCTCTAAGTTTATTGAAATTAGCTTTCTTAAAGTCCAAGATTCTAGTTTGACTTTGTGTTTGCATAATGTTGAATTCCAATATTGCATGGTCACTTGTCCCTAGGGTTCTTGTGGCTTCAACACCTTCTATCATTTCCTCTGTGTTAGTGAGAATTAAGTCCAATATGGCTGATCCCCTTGTTCCCTTCTCTACTTTTTGGGAAACAAAGTTGTCTGCTAGGTGTGTTAGGAACCTGTTGGATCTTCCACTTGGTACAGAGTTTGTTTCCCAGTTGATGTCAGGGTAGTTAAAATCCCCCATTACTATTGTGGTGTGCTTCCTATATACCTTAATTAGCTGACTAGTAAAAAGTTCGTCTACTTCCTCTGCTTGGTTGGGTGGCCTGTAGTATAGACCTATGGCAATGTCATTTGCCCCCCAACCTTTAATATTGATCCAAATGCATTCAAGATAGTTCTCATCATTATTGTGCTCTATTTCTGTAGAGATGTACCAGTAGTTATTTCTTATATATAGTGCAATTCCATCTCCTCTTTTATTTGGTCTATTTCTTTTAAACAATTTAAACACTTCTAGCTGTATGTTCCATTTGTGGGTTTCATCCCATCAAGTTTCTGTATCTGCCCTAATTTACTTGGATTTCTAATTCACCCTGTTTATTCCTCATACTCTGTGCATTGGGGTATAGACATTTGTGTCCATTTTGTGTTTACTGTCTACATAACAGTGGCGGGTTTCTGCCGGTTCGCACCGGTTTGCCACCGGTGGACCCAGAAGTAAGTTCCGGAACGCCTGACTCGGCCCTGTCACTCACTCGCTCGCCCCTGCCCGTCTGGAAGACGCTCCATTGCTCTCTCCCCCTGCCTGTTCGCACTATCCTAGCCCCACCCATTGCTCACTGATTGGCTGGCTCACCAATCGCCCCACCCACCGCTAAGAACCCTATCTAAACCCACTTACCTTTTTTCCTGCTTGGCTCTCTATTGCTGAGGAAGTAAGCTGCAACTAAGCGCGGGGCGGCCTGCCATGGCCCTGAACTATAAGCGAGTCCAGTGACCTTTTGTGGCCTTGCAAGGATCCTGGGCTCGCTTATAGTGCAGGGCTGCAGGGCCGCCAGAAAGCACGGATGCGGGGGTGGGGCGGTGGCGGGAGCTTATGTGGTGCGGCCAGCGTCTTTGACAAGTTCGGGGACCTCGCAAGGACTTGCCCAAGATGCCTGGCCACCAGAAAGCATGGGCGCGGGGGTGGGGGAGGGAGCTTATGTGGCGCAGCCGGCGTCTTTGTCAAGTTTGGGGACCTCGCAAGGCCTTTGCAAGGTCCCTGGACTTGCCCAAGATGCCTGGCCGCCAGAAAGTGCGGGGGCGGGGGTGGGAGCTTACGCGGTGCAGCCGGTCTCCTAGGACCTCCTAGGTGCCGGCCACACCGCGCAAACTACTGTCCGTCTCCCCGTGCTCAGAAAAGCAACTCCGGGAAGGTCATTTGGTGGCAGCAGGCATCCTGGAACCTGCCTGCTAGCAAAGGACTTACCTGGGCTTCCTTTTCTAAGCACGGGGAGACGGACAGTATTTTGCGCCGGCTGCGCCATGTTCCCAAGCCCTCCCGTGCTGCGTTCTGCTGGAGCCAGACGTAAAGTTTTTTGGTCAATCAAGGAACTCATTTGCTGGTTTAACATTGGAGGCAGAGGTGGTATTCAGCAGGTTCTGACCAGTTCTGGAGAACCGGTGGCAGAAATTTTGAGTAGTTCAGAGAACTGGTAAATATCACCTCTGACTGGTCCTGCCCCCATCTATTCTCTGCCTTCCGAATCCCAGCTGATCTGGAGAAAAAGGGGATTTTGCAATATCGTCCCCCTGGAGTGGGGAGATAATGAAGATTTTACAGTATCCTTCCCCTGCCACACCCACTAAACCACACCCACCAAGCCACACCCACAGAACCAGTAGCAAAAAAGATTGAATCCCACCACTGATTGGGGGGAGGATTGTTCCCTCTCAAGTCAGGATCTTGTGCATCAGGAGTGGCTGAATCATCCAATAACACACATTGAAAAGATGTGAAGACTTATCTTCCCTCTGCAGAGATTGAGAGAGTTCTGAAAAGCCAGATTGAACTGTGACCACCAAGAGTTGGAGAGAGGGATAAGCAACCTTAGATTCTCAGATACACTTTGCAAGATTTAAGCAAAATAGCAAATTTCAATCTCTGGAAAGACTTATTTGTCCATATCCCAAACTCTTAATAGAAGAGGCAGAAACAGAAGGGATAAAACAAATGGGGGAGGAGGAGAAGAACTGCTATCTATTTGTGGTTCTAGCTTTAGTCAATGGCAAAATTGTAGCCTCCAATGTTATACCTCTAAATAAGACTGGCCACATTGCTGGACCTGAAGGCCAGATTGTCAGCATTTGCAGTAGAAATCACATCCAGAAAGCACACACTGATAACTGATTCAGCAGGATTCATTAACTTCTTTATATGCAGAATAACACATGAAGAAAATTTACAATACCAACAGCAGATTCTTCCAACGTGGTAGAGAGGAGAGATTGTAAGCAGGTTCAAACACAGGCAGGCTATACAGAGAATGAGTTTCTTTTAGTTTCAGTTCAGAGCTAAGGCACACTAAGACTCCAAACTATTTCAGCTCCCATTGGCTTGTTATCATGTCTCTGTGTTCATGAATATTCTGACACAGATTGGTAGTCTGCCTGGGTGCAGGGTGACAATGATTAACCTGTTGTGATAGGTGGGAAAATGGGACCAATGACTTTAAAAACCATTGTTGCCAGCTTCAAATGGCCATGGAAAATGAGATACATTGAGCAATCATATGCAGATTGCTATTTTTTTCTATTGAAAATAGAATTTTGTGAGGTGGTTAAGACATCAGGCTGGAAACAGGTGGACTGTGAGTTCTATATGCTCCCATCTAGGCACAAAGTCAGTTTGCTGATCTTGGGCCAATCAGTTTCTTTCTGCCCCAGGAAGGAAGCAAATGGCAGTGCACATCTGAAAATCTTTGCCAAGAAAACTGCAGGTAATTTGTGAGAATTAGACACAACTGAAGGGAAAGAAAAAAAGGGGATAGAGAAGAACCAGTCACTGGGAAGAGGGGAAAGTAAAGTATCAGTAAAAGCAGGCAGGTGCACCAACATCTGTATCTAGGCCTAGTAAGAAGATTCCCTGGATTGATCTAAGCAACAGAGATTTGAAATGTACCCAATTCACTTGGGAACGAGCCTCAATGAATGCAGAACAATTAATTTTTTTAGTAGGCATATCTGAATGCTGCTTAATTTACTGATCTCCTTTTACCTTTTTTTCTATACTTTGGGGGGGGGGAGGTCTGTATTATCCTTGCTAGGCATATTTTTATTGCTATATTCTTTCTATTAATACTGTTCTAAAACCACTTTTTCTAGTATTGATACAATAAGACACTAAACTAGAAGATTTCCTGGTATCGTTTCACTATGCTTTTTGTGTGCTGGAAACTATAATTAGGATTCTCGGTAGGCTGAGAAGAGAAAATGAAATTGGAGGGAAAGATGTTGCATTTTATAGAATCTGCCATTTTAATTCCATCTCCTGGCAAGTCAGCTACAAATGAGTGGAAAAAACCCAAATATCAATATTCCAACAAATCTTTTCTCCCTTCCCAACATATATTTTTAAAACTGCTTGCACCCTTTCCATACTTAAGTCAAAATCCAGGCTGCAACTTCAGGAGGGCCATAACTTTATGATTGAGGATTTACTATCTAAGAAACAGAGGGGTGAAATGTAACCAATTCACTTACCAGGAAACCTTAGTGGATGCGGTGCAATTTAATTTTTTAGTAAGCATTTTTGAGCTGTGCGAGCCCTTTCCATGAAGGGGTATAATTTGAACATGGTTCAAGGTTCTCCTATCAGTATGTTTTGGAGATGGAAGTATATTCCATTTGATCTTCTGAAACTTCTGAAAACTTCACTTTCCTGTACCGTTTTAATGCTGACCTCCGCCCTCAGCTTAATTACCGTAAACCGCCCATCTAACCCAAATTCCCCTGGTTTTTGTTTTTGTTTTGTTTTTTGCAGCGATTATTTTCTCTCCTCCTTGACACGTGAACCAATTCAGGCACGGCGCACTATGCAAGCTGCCCAACCAGTTGGGTCGAGATGCTTATCTAAGTGAATGAATAAGTTTTGCATTTTTGCCCTATCATCAATTACATGAAACTATGAAAAAAGGCGCGGGATAAACCAGCTTTGGTGACTCTGGTTTGAAATAACAGGTGCCTGCCACACCTCTGCCGTCGTCGTCCGCCTCCCAATTTTTACTGACCGTAAAGGGTGCATGTATCGCCCATCCCATCCCACTCCGGCACTCTTTCTCCTTTTATGGAGAAGATGCACGCCCCGCGGGAGGGAGCCTTTTCTCAAGGGAGTGATGCCAAATTCTCCATCTATAAATAGAGCGAAAAAGCCCCGGATAGAGAAATGTACGCTAACAAGTACGCCTCCCCACCCTCCCCACAAACGATGGACTTACAAACAAGCCGCATCTTAAAATCTGAAGTTGCTAGTAAATGTACGACGCCTCATTTTTCCTAATTTTTAGGGAGAATGTTGCACTTTCCCCTCGCCCCTTGTCTTGCTGTCGAATGAGCTCCTCCCCTCCGTTATCGGGGAAGAAGGGGAGCAATTATGGAAACGAGACAGATGCTATTGTTTTCTCCCTTCCTCCCCTTCCCCCCTTTGGTAAATCTTGTTGATTCGGGGAAGCCAAACTAAAAAGGCGCTTGAAAATTAAAGTGAGATAAAGAATTGAGGGGAGGAATCCGCACTGAACGATTTCAAGGACTCAGCGGTGCTTAGGAATATAGAAAGCATGTCAGGAGTGCATCAGATTAAACCGAGATAAATCTTTCTTCCAGAAGCGTCGAGGATTTATGGCACTAGTAGTGCAGTATGTGTGTGTGTGTGTGCGCGCGCGCGCGTGTATGCGTGTATGTGTGTGTGTATGCATACACACATATACATGCATGCATGCATACATATCATATGAGAACATGGTGTTTTCCCCCTCCCCTTGGCACTGTCTCTGGTACCTACCCAAGGTAAGAGACATGTCTTGACAACTAATTTTCTCCCTTGTCTCAGCAAATGTCCTACTGATTTAAGCACTCTGCTTTTGAGCAGTGGAGAATTTAGAATCATAATGTTCATTAAAGAAATAGTTAAAAGAGTAAAAGCAATATAACTTTTGAAAGTGAAAAGTAAGGAAAGTGAAAAAATGTAAGTGAAGAAAAAATGCAAAGAAATAAGATAAAGGGGAAAATGAAAGATTATAAAGGAGTAGATTCCCATCTTCTTGACATCAGTTAAAAGTATATTTCTTTTTATCCACTCTAAAGGTATATAATTTACTTCCATAATGTATAACTTTTAATCATCAGCTCCATAAATCATGAGTTCATTTTTATTTTTATTTTTTTAGCAATAAGTATATAAGGGGTTGCTATTCACTGTATGTAGTTATTTTACTTTCTCTAAATTGATTTTTGCCATCTTTGCTAATTCTGTCATCTTCACCAGCCATTCCTCTGATATATTTCAGGGACTTTAGAATAGCACTTTGGTGACATAAAGTTCTGACATCTCTATAGCTAATGCCACTAATAATTTTTACACCTTCAGCCCAAAGCTGAGATAGACTTAAAAGTATCCTTTCAGGTACTTGAGTTAAAATGGAATTCCCTTAACTGAGTCTGTCCAAAGGCAACCTGAAGATTTTTAGTTTCTGAGGCTTTATTGACTATTACATTGGTGGTGTTTTTGCTGACACAAGGATGCTGAGGAAAGAGCTAAAGAAGACTCATCACTTTTAAGAAGAGACCAGCACATCTTGCTGCTACCAGTATATCTGCCTGATATATTGATAGTAACAAGAATCTACTTTCAAATCTTTTTCACTTCTCATTGTGTTGTTGTTAGTTGCAAAGTCATGTCTGACCCATCGCAACCCCATGGACAATGTTCCTTCAGGCCTTCCTGTCCTCTACCATCTTCTGGAGTCCATTTAAGCTCACAGCACCACCTCATTCTCTGTCCTCTCCATCCTCAATCTTTCCCAACATTAGGCTCTTCTCCAGTGAGTCCTTCCTTCTCATTAAGTGACCAAAGTATTTGAGTTTCATCTTCAGCACTGACCTCTTCTCATGCTGCTCATGTATAATTCTCACCATACATAGAGGATGTATTCATTTTTTAGCATGATCACTTCTCATATTGCTGCATAATTTTCACCATATATAGAGGAAGTATTCGTCCCCCCTCATTATATGTAGGTGAGATTGAAACTCACCTAAATGAAAGTCATGTTGAGAACACACTGTATGATAGTTTTTTGTAAAGGAGAAAAAGCACCTGTAGGGAGGTCAAAAAAGTCAAGATGGCAACTATGATCATGCAAATGGAGCCCCAGTATTTGTTTTCCTGGATTGCATGCAACACATCTGAACAAGGGATTGTTTAACCCCCACTCCAATCCCTGAGAATGCCTCTGAAAAATTACTTTCAGTGATTTTTCCTCCTTAAGGGCTGCAGAGAGCCAAATGTAAACAACACACATGCATCCACACAACACATATTTTTGCTTTATAGACAGTTGGTGTCTTGAGAAGCTGTTATTGTGAAATCAGACTCAGCAGCCTGATTGTTCATCATGTGAGGGGTTTGTCCATTGATAGCAGTCAGCTGACTTCCACATCTGTATGTTGCTGGTTTAATGTGCCAAGGTTCCTTTCAAGAAGGAGACTTTAAAGAAGACAGTTCAATGATATTATATTTTAATCCTGCCTATTTTTATATAAATAAATACTTGGCTCACATCCAATTTGATTGTTGCTTGTAGAGTATAACTTTTCAAAAGTGTGATACTACTTTGTGACATCAGTTTAGCCCCCAGCTTGCTATGCTTTATCTAAAATCCAGCATACCTAGATTAGATAGATGTATTAGTTTGTTACACTCTGTGTTGGTTGAAATCTTTTCCCCACTATCAAATTGTAAAACTATCCATCCTTGCTTGATTCAGCTGAAAACTATCCTAACATGAAAGTTACTGTCCCCGTATTCTGCCTGGGTGGTTGGTGGATTCTTAACATCTTCATGGGAATGAATTACAAAGTTTAACACATTTTATACTGTATATCTTGTGGCTGTTCTATGGAATACAAGGAAAACCTTAATATCAATGCAAGTAATGCAAGTTAAAGCTGAGGCGTTTATTTGTTAAGCATTCTTCTATGAAAAGCAGTCAAAAGATCTAAAAGCATCATACATAAGAAAAAATAGAGTTGAAAACATAAAGGCAATGCCATTGGAATACAACAATAGTAATAAATGGTTTGTTAGCACCTGTTTTGAGTCCAAATAGTTAAGGTATGGAGTAATACGGGTAGCAATTTTTGTTATTAGACTATCACTTGGGGAAAAATCTAGCATTTCCTAATTTAGTAATATATAAGTATTACTACTTATCACATGACATTTTTGAACACCTTCTTGTGCGTTAAGTCTCAATGGGTAAATCATCCCACTTCAACCAAAACAAAACATCATATTAGGGCTTTGCAAGATATATTTTATTGCTACAGTTTTATGAAGATGTACTGGGATATAATTATCTTTTGTAACATTAATCTACTGAACTATAAACTCGACCACCAATTTAGCTTCTGCCTTGTATTGCACAAACTCAAGGAGTTGTGTTGAACAGAGTAAACCACCATTAAGTTAAAGTCTGAGAAAGTCAGACATTGTTTCCAGTGAGGCTTAAGCCTATGTAGGATTGCTCTTCAATATTATATTTGTAAGAGAATGCTCCAGATTTTGGAATTTCAGCACTGAGATATTGATCAGGTGGGGGGTTTTTTTGTGTTAAATTTTAATATCATTGCACAAAAAAATAATAATCCTACCCTTAAAGTCCACACTCTAATAAATTTTAGTGGAGTTTCTTTCCGAGTTAAACAGAATTAAAGTGTTACAATCTGAGGTGGACTTATCTGTCTGGGAGTTATCTAAAGGGCCAGATAAATAGTTACTGTGCTAGGATACAATCCCTGCACTTGTTTTGTGCTCTGAAACACTCTTTATTCTGCCCAAGAAAATCAAGCTTATAGACTGGGCATGCTTCACTTTTAAGCCAAATTTCTTTTTAAATCATGTGCAGTCAACAGAGGAATGTATGGTCAGATAGAAGAAGGAAGAAGACAGTGGAAGTGGAAATGAAAGGCTTGTTGGATAAGAAAGAGTTTTTTTTTTTTAATCCAAGTCCACAAGCAGCAATCTCGGGATAGCGCCTCTTCTTCAGCTTCTTACAACTAAACTAACCTGCAATTAAACTTGGTTTAATTATTCCCTCTAGCAAGCGGAACTAATTTGCAATGGTCTAACTGAAGTGACCTCACTCGAGTTTTTTTAAGCTGTCTCGGAGAGGCGGCCAACCCGCTCCCTCAAATATTGCTCCAGCTAAAGTAGCGAACGCAAAGGAGCCAGCGCAGCGCTGCGGAAAAGCGCACCGGCTGGAATGGTGAGAAGGCCAAAGTCCCCGACCAGCAGCGCCCGAGCCCCCCGCTTCTAAGCGTTGTCCCCTTGACGCTGGGTGAGGAAATGGACCACGTGGTTCTGCCCATTTTCTGCAGCCTCGTCAAGAGGAAGACGGTCGTAGTAGTTCGGCAGGTCCAGGCGAGCTCCACCGGCGATCAGTACCTGCAAAGTGTCCAGAAACCCCTCGCGGGCCGCGTCATGGACCGGCAGGGAGCCTGTGGAACGGTCCGGCACGTTGGGATTCGCTCCTCTCTCCAGCAACAGCTCAGCCACTTGGGGGTTGCCCAGTTTCATGACCTGGAGCGGGAAAGGAGGGAAAGGCATTGTTAGGCGAGCCCTGGGGCAACTCTCCAATCATGGTTTGGGCTTGTCCTCGGGAGCCGATTTCGGGTTTAAGTAGCAAAAAAAGTATGGATTTAACCGGGACAGCTGCGAGTTGATCCCTTTCTAGACTCAGCCCTTCATTTTGAAGTTACGGCATCTCTATTGGGGGAGGGAGGGAGAGAATCCATAGTTTTGGCTGGATGATCTTTGGAATAACAAGAAAATTCAGAACGGAGCAGGAGCTTAACAAGAAGATACTCTCACACACTGACCCACATTCACATAGCCCAGGGATCACAACACAAAGACGTCATCGCAAGAGAGTCCAGCGTCGGGGATACCGTGTGCCCCCTCGGCCTTGGGGGAATTACTTCTCCATGTAAGTAGGCAAGAGGCAACCTCAAACCAATCTTGGCTGATTTCCAAAAGCTAAGTAGGAATGAACTAGTTAATACATGGATGGGAGACCACCAGGGAAAAAAACAAACAAACCCTAGGGCTATGGGCTAGACTAAAGCTGTGGCTGCATGTGACAGTGGGGGGAAAGCCACTAGGCATTACAATTTGCATTACCTATGTGACATGCGGTGAGGTTTATGGCTGGTGAGGCACCAGTGATGTGCAGTCAGGAGAGGCAGAGCTTCACCACTGTCATCATGAAAAGAAAAGAAAATGTAAAAGGCAAAAGGCAAAAGCTGAGGTCAGGCTGAGCTAGTTGCTGCCAGAGTCACAGTCGATGACTCTGCTTAGTGCTTAACTGTTTAAAAAAGCCTCTAAAAAGTGCCCTCTACAGGAGAAGGCAGGAGAATGACGTGCCTCATCTTATCTGACTTTAGGCATTTTATGATCACTCGAGCAGAGGTAAGCAAGGTTGTGTGTGTGTGTGTGTGTGTGTGTGTTTGAGAGGGGGAGGGAGGGAGAGAGGGAGGAAGGAGGGGAAGGGAGAAGAAAAAGAAAGAAGGAAACTTATTTTACAAAGGAGAAAAACAAATGCTGTCACTTTAAATTGGAACAGAGCATGCCTGACTGTGGAATTCTGAGAGTTGAAGTCCACAAGTCTAAAAAAAATTGTGTCAGTGCCTCACCAGCCATAAACCTCACCGCACATCACTGTGAGGCACTGATGTCATCACAATCAGATTTACAAACATTAAAATCCTACAAATTATCTTATCCAATATTTGATTGGCAGCAGTTAAAGGGTTATATTTAAGGTCTCATATCAGCATTCTTTACATATACTGTAGCACACAAAAAAGCACATTTAATTGAAAAAAAATGAAGTTATTATGGGTCTTACCATTACTTATAAATGAAGTCCATCCGCCACTCCTTCTGAACAAAAGCATCTATGACTTGCTGGTAGAATTTTTCATTTTCTTTTAATTTTAAAAGTCTCTCTGTCTCAATGGCAATCATGCCCAGGGAAGAAAGTCATCCTTGATTGTTCCGACTGTATGTCTTTAGTCTCTTCAGTGATGAGAATGACCGCTCCACCGATACTGTCGTATCGTAGCTGGAACAGTGAGCACAAGCTGGAGCAACTTTGTGGCCTGAGGAGCAGTCTGAATGAGATCTTTCTCGGCCAAAAAGCTAAGAAGCTGTGCAGGAGATTTACATGTATCCCTGATCACTTGTGAGCTGTACAGTCCAATGAGTTCCACCTTCAGTTTCACAAAGTCAAAAAATCTGGCATATTTTGAAAGGCTCTGCAGTTTCGTGTCATTAAAATGTTGGGACATTTCACTAAATTTTGCGCAATCCACCAAACCAAGGAAAGTCAACTCACCAAAATGATCAAACCTAGCCTGCATTTGATAGCTTATGTTCTCCAAAATGTTACAAAACACTCGTTTTTGTTCAGATATAACCAACTCTCTAAGTTCAGTCCCTGTCAGGCCAAGTGAGCTGCATTTCTTCTCAAATCGGTCATATAAAGTGTTGAACTCAAGTTTCATGCACTCAAGAGCTGTAAAGGTGTTGCGGATGCATGCAAGACAATATTCAATGTCCATCACTTTGTTTTGCAGTACTTTAAAAAGTGTGTCAGTTTCATTGAAAATGTCCTCATATGCCATAAGGAGGAAGCATGTTAATGGTTTTGACGGCCACCAATCGTATCCTACTGCCATCATTAGTGTGTCATTGTCCCAGTTGTCAGGATTTTCTAGAATGTCATGAAATAACATGCGCAGATCATTTTGGTGCATGCTTATTGTCTGCACCAGCCTAGAGTTAGAGCTCCATCTTGTGAGCGCTGCTCTGGGTAAACGGAGCTTAACAACATCATCGAGCAAGTAAGTGCGCTTTGTGGACTTCCTGAAAAATGATGCTAGTTCTTCAGCTGTTTTAAAAAATGTGTGACACTCCGGCATGCACTTTGCTGAATGCAAAAGCACCAAGTTCAGCTTGTGTGCATAACAGTGTGTGAACATGGCTTCAGGCACTTTTTCTTTTATTTTAGCTTGCACGCCATTAAGTTCTGATGCCATTACAGCGGCCCCATCATAAGTCTGAGCTACAAGTTTTCCAACACAGTCATATTTCTCCAACACTCTCAGGATATACTCAACAATTGCGGGAGCACGTCTGTCCTCACTCACATCATCAAATCCCAAAAACACCTCTTTCACCTCACATTTGGCATCAGTCATAGCCACATACCACAGTATGACAGAAATCTGAGCTCGGTTTGTGACTTCTGTGGTCTTGTCTACTTCTACAGCAACAAATGGAGTTGCACTGATCTCTTTTTTAATGTCATTTCTAATGACATCACTGACTGCTTCAATTAAATCATTCTGTATTCTGTTTGACAAGCTGGAAAATACAGTGGATGTTTTCAAATGTTTTGCTAGTTTCATCTTTCTCAGCAAAAGCATGTAAGAGTTCAACATAGTTTCCACGATTGGTAGAGTCTGTACTTTCATCATTTCCACAAAATGCCAGCTGTTGTTTGGCGAGGAAGCAGGTGACATTGATGAGATATTTTAAAATATCTCTGTTTTCCTTTACCTTAGCATTGTGGATGCTGATGTTGAGTCTGCGTTGTTCATCTAAACCTATGTCTACCCTGGATATGCCGAACGTTTTTAGCGTGATTTCACTATTTTTGTGGATGGTTGACTGCTCATGTTTGATGAGACTTCTTTGCAAATTCTTCAGGTCACAATATCCCTTCTGAGTCCAGACATTGTTGCAAGTCGAGAAAAGAAGGCAGGGAAAGCAGAAAAGGCGGTTTCTTACTGAACATCCACACAGCCAGCCTTTTCGTGTATACCACTCAGTTTGGAAAGAGCAGGTATTCTGTCTATTCATCTGAAGCAGGCCCTTTAGCTCCGGTGTTGGTGTTCCTTTAATTATTACCTCCTTCTCTGATTGAAAGTCCAGTTTAGAAAAAAAATTTAGTTTAGAAATGTAATCCTCCATTTCTGAAGTGGAAAAGGTAGGGGGGGGGGAGGAAATGAATGATTGCACTTGACTTTTTAACTCTCATACAGAATCACCAAAGAGTTTAGTTTCTGGCATTGTCTGCATGGATGGAGATCTACATGGATCTTCAAAAATTCAGTACTTTCCCTGGTGGAATCACAAGGCGATTGCAGGGAACACAAATATTCCACAATTGTGCAGGCATTACCCAAGATGCTGAGGAACAGAAACATTTTACATTTACAAAATATAACAAAGACATTTCAGTACTTCAACAGCATACAGGTAGTCCTCAACTTACAACTGTTCATTTAGTGACTATTCAAAGTTACACCATTGAAAAAAGTGACTTAAGACAGTTTTTCACTTATGACCATTGCAGCATCCCCATGATCACATGATCAAAATTCAGGTGCTTGGCAACTGGTTCAAATTTATGATGGTTGCAGTGTCCTGGAGTCATGTGATCACTTTGTGCAATCATCTGACATTTTGCAGCCTTCTGACAGTAGACAAGCAAAGTCAATGGAGGAAGCCAGATTTACTTAACAACCGTGTTAGTAATTTAACACCTGCAGTGATTCACTTAACAACTGCAACAAGAAAAGTCATAGAGTGGGGCAAAATTCACTTAACTGTCTTACTGTACAAAATAAAATTTTAAGTTCAATTGTGGTCATAGGTTCAGGACTACCTGTCTCTTATTGAAACACGACAAATGATCATCATGAAGGGAGGACTGTGACATCTTTGATCTTTTTGCAATTGCATAGAAAATGGTAAGAATTAATATTCTACTTCAGTTCATTGGAAATGAAAGAAAGTCTCTTTCGCCCGCCTGTGCTTGCGGCAGAGCTCGGGCGGGCTGCCGCGAGCTCAGCTGGCTGAAAGAAAGTGCTTTAGTCAGTGGGGTGTCGCGGGAGATTAGAGAATGCCTGAGCATTGCATTTATTAAAGAAAAAAGAAAAAAAGGAAATTTGAAGGAAAAGAGGGAGCGTGGGGTGGGGGTGGGGGGCATCAGAAATGGAGAAAGATGAGGAAGAGTGAGCATGATGCTGCAGCTTTAAACAGAATGACAGAGTTGAAGCCTCTAAAAAATGCGCCCTCTAAGATGAGGCAGGAGAACTGCGTGCCTCAACTACCTCTGGATTTTTTAGACTTTTAACCCTCGCTTAACTCTGCTCGAGTGCCTAAAAAGGCAGACTAGATGAGGCATGCAGTTCTCCTGCCTCATAGTAGAGGGCGCTTTTTTAGAGGCTTTTTTAAACAGGCAGTCATTCACGGTGTGGCAGCAGCTAGCTAGCCTAACCTCAGCACTCGCCTTTTCCCGTTTACACTTTTTTTCCTTTTCATGATTGACAGTGGTGAGGCTGTGCCTCCCCTGCCTCCCCTGACTGCGCGTCACACTATACTGTTACTTGTTCAAGAAGGCAATAAAAATATAAAGACAATTTATACTTCCGCAGTGATCCAAACTAGGAAGTTTTACTTCTCAGCCAACAGATAGAGCATTGGGGCTCTATTACCTTGTTGACATTTTGGAGTACAACTCAATGTTTTTATAGTCATGGATTAGGGGACTATGGCCCATCTCCCAATAGGCATAGGTTAGTGGTTCGAAGCAATAGTTTGTAGTGCTAAACTAAAGTGATCCTGATTGTCCCAGCATAAACCTCCAAGGATGTTCAAGAAGGCCTTTGCACCCATTTGGGACTTGATTGAGAGCTTCTCTATTCAAATCCAGGCATTCCCTCTAAATAGCAGTTATGATGCACACATAATTTTCAAATATTGTATGTACTTTATAAATGGGGAAATTGCTGTGAAAAAAACAAAAGAATACCAGAAAAAGTAGTTGACTGGAAAGACCTCCTACACGTGGACACATGAGCACACATATGTTTTTCCTACATATGTTTTTCACGACGTATATCTATAAGATATGCACTGGCTTACATTTGAAGGCTTTTACTCCAAAAGTACCAAGAAATTAAATTGGCACTGTTCCCACCTTAATTGATCTCTCCTCCGGTTTCTCCACACCATCCTGACTTGCATGACAAAATCGAAAATATATATATCCTGAATTTTGGGAAGGACGCTGCTCAAAAGAAAAGTAGAACTTTGGCCAAAGTAGAACTGTCAACAACGGGGGGGGGGGGGGATAAATATGGAACGAAGATTAAGATGCAGGTATGCAGCACTGTAAGGAAAAGCAGTCATTTTTCACTGTTTTTTTTTTTTTTTGAAGACTAAGATTTCTAATTTTTGGAAAACTCTGGTTCCCCAGTCATTTTAAACCCCCAAAACGTAAGCAAGCTCACGTTTTGTTGAGCTTCCTGCCCCACAGCCTCATGTAGAAAGTTACTGGAAGTTCAGCAAATAACGAAAAAAATCCTGCAAAGACCAAATCGCTTCTTGATTTATTGCAAGGAATCCAGCCATTTTGTTGGAGGTGCAGCGAAGCAGAGTTCGCCACTGTAGGACCCGCAAATTCGCGGTTCTAAATCCCAAATCCGCGAGGAAAACGCACGCAAAGTGGAAGTACTTGAGAACCATGCTCGCATACAAAAGAAAAGGAAAGGGAAAAAAAGAAAAAAGGGAAGAGGAAGAGAAAAAGAAAAAAAAGTTGGGGGCATGGATAGATGGAATTGCTTCAGAGGAATAGTGGCGTTGAAATCTTCTAGGATCGCTTTTCTTCCCTTTCGTCTCCCAAACTTGGAAGCAGGGGCAAAAAGCGTGGGATGTAAGAGATCGTTCAAAACCTAACGCCTTTCAGACGACGGTTCCTTCCCAGCTTTTAAGGGTAGCTCCTTTCCTCCTCATCTATCCTCATTTCTTAATGCCAAGAAATCTATCCTCATTTCTCAAGCCCCGTCCACGTTCCGATCTAGGTGCGCTCAGGGGTTCTAGAGCGAGAGCGTTGCGCAACTGCCCTCGGCAGACATTACCGCCAAGTCCCCATGGGCGGATTAAGGCTTCCTGGTGCCCTAAGCAATGAGAAATCTTGGTCCCCCCCTCCTTTGTACATTTCTACATACTTCATTGATTTGCTTTCTTTCTTTCTCAATTTTGTGGTGCCCCCTTTGTACCTGGTGCCCTAAGCACGCGCTTAATCTGCTTAATGGTTAATACACCACTGTAAGCCCCGTTAACAGCCTGGTATCCATTTTCTCTCGCCCCACGGACGTTTCCCAAAGCTTTCCCTTCGATGCGCACTCGAGCCCCTCTCCCTTCGGAGACGACACCCTCCGGAGGAAACGGGAAGTGCCCCCCCCCCGAGCATACCGCCAAGCCCCGTCCACGCTGCGCACACTTCTACCTGAATCGCGGTCCTGCCATACACGTTTAGCCCGTTGGGGTCGGCGCCACCGTCCAGCAGCCTTCGCAATTCGGCTACGTTCCCTTCCGCGGCTGCTCGGCTTAGCCGTTCCGACGGAGTATTTCTGCACGTTGGCTCCATCGGGTGATCTACTGCTCACCCCTCCTCTGCGGGCTTGGTGTCACCCAGCAGTTTACCTCCCCCTCTCCTGGGCTGGATTTTGAACACGGCGGATCTGATTGGCTGAACTCTTACATGTACAACCCCCCCCCCCCCATAGGCACGCCTTTAGAAGCAGCAGCAGAGGGACACTAACTGGCTTTTTTTTCCGGAGGGGTTGTAACGGAGTAAGTTGAATAGTACCCTCTCTCCCGCTATCCACGCCCACCCCCCGGTTTTTATTCTGCAGCTCAGGAAACCGCAGCAGGGCTGCTCTTTTTCAAATCCACATGCCCTCTTGCATGAAGATCTGTAAAAACTAAACTCCCCATCACCAGCTGCAGGTGAATTCTGATTCTTATAAGTTCCCTTTCTTCCTAATTCCATAAATATGGAGGGGTGGTTTTTTTGCTTGCTACCTGTTCAACGAACAAAGAAACAATTTGGTTTGTTAAAGCATTTGGAGGGGTGGGGGTCCAGGAAGAAAGGAGCACCCAGCCATGGGGCTGATTATTTGAGTAGCTCCTTGAAAATCCCCCGTTTAGCTTTAAATTTTAACTACTCTTGTTTAAATTGCCTCTTAATATAATATTTATACACAGCTTTTATATTTTGATATTTTACTTAAACACCACCCAGATTTGCTCTGTGAGGGAGATGGACAGTGTGTAAAGTAGATAAACAAATAGTTACAGTCATATGAAAAAGTAAGTAGACTCTCTTTGGGTTCTTTGGTTTCAGAACATAATAAAAATCATCTGGTCCTTAGCAGTTCTTAAAAGCAGGTTAAATATAATCTCGGATAAACAGCAGGTGACATATTGCACCATGTATTTTACAAAACGAAATCCAAAATGGAGAAGCTGTGTGTGAAAAAGTACCTTTACTTCCATAGATATGCTTCCATAGGTATGAAGAGGTGCTGCTAATCAAGTGCCCTTCATCAATTCACCATCATGACCACCTCTATAAAAGCCAAATTTTAGGAGTTTGCTGGTCTCCAGCATTGAGGTTGTGTTAACAATAGGGTTTCCTGCCTGGGCAGGGAGTTGGATTAGAAGACTTCCAAGGTCCTTCCAACTCTGTTACTGTGTTGAAACATTGGCAATGTTCTTAGAGAAGCAACTGTTGCCACCCATCAATCTGGGAAGAGTTATAAGGCCATTTCAAAAAAAATTAAAGTCCATTATTCCACAGTGACTAAGTTTATTCAGAAGTGGAAAACATTCAAGACAGTTGCCAATCATCCCAGGTGTGGCTGTCCCAGAAAATTTTACCCCAAGATCAGACTGTGCAATGCTCAGATAAATTGCAAAAAATCCAAGAGTTACATCTTAGACCCTATAATTGGCATGTTAAATATTCAAATTCATGACAGTACAATTAGAAAAAATCTGAACAAGTATGTTTTTTGTTTGGATGGGTTGCCAGGAGAAAGCCTCTTCTCTGTAGAAACAGCAAGGTAGCACGGCTCAGGTTGCATCTGAACAAATCACAAGACTTCTGCAACACTGACCTTTGGACAAATGAGACCAAAGTGGAGATGTTTGGCCATAATGCACAGTGCCATGTTTGGTGAAAACCAAGCCCAGCTAGCTGTTGTTGTTCATCTGTTACCTCATTTTAAAAACTGCTAAGGATCAGATGTTTTTTTTTTCTATGTCCTGATGTGTAAAGCCATAGAACTCAAAGAGGGTGTACTTTCTTTTTCACATGACTGTAGATGTACTGAGCAACAACATGTGTCTGTTTGCACAATACACTTCCCTGAATGAACATACATCCTTGTGTTCACATGACATAGGGAATTAAATTAACTACATTGGCTGGGGTACTGTAAACCTGTGAGCCATCCCTCTGTTAGCGTGGTGCTTGATAGGAATAGGGCTGATTTGATCTTTTCTGAGAGCCAGAGGGATTCCAGGGCTAAAAACTATTGGTTCACTTTCATCAGACAAAGTTTCTTCCAAGAGCAATGTGTCTAAACTGAGGCTCAGAAGGAAATTAGTCAAGTTCAAGGGTGCTTCTTCTCACAGAAGTCAGGAAATTTTTTAAGTTGGTACTAGTGACTAACTCCAGAGCCTGAGGTTGTGGAATGTGGGCAAGTGACTTCCTCCTATATTTATCTTTATCTCCACTGCTGGGGGGCAGGGAGCTGCTCTAAGGTGAAGATTCTCAGATAATTCAAGTTCCTAATTGCAGAACAAATCTGATCTATTTCTTTCACTTCCAAAACAGGTCTGGTTATCACAGTTACAGGCTTCCCAAGACATCTCACTCATGAGATCCCAAAGCCAACTTCCATTCTTCCCATGTCCTCTTCTGAGAAGCTTTTCTCTTCTGCTTCCAGTTAGGAAATCTAAGACTTGCTGGGCTGGATCAGACCCAAGGCAAATCCACTAAATCGACAAGTCTGAGTGAGCGAAGAATCAAGTGTCTCTAGAAGGAGCAGCAAATGAGCTCAGTAGGCACTCTTACACTACTATAATTGGCTTAGCAAATAATGTATTTTTCCGTGAAGCAGGAGAACAAACAGTCCTGATCACAGTTGCTAATTTAAAAAAAACGTTTTGGGCTCTTGTGTTAGCATTGTAGAAAAAGAGCCATATTAGTCTGTGATGGCTAAAAATCAGGAGTTTGGTAGCATCTTTTCTCACGAGTCAATGTTATTAAAAGCTTTGATGAATGTTCCAAATCTTTTGCTTTTTAATATAAGTGGTTAGTCTTGATGTATTGTCAGCAGTCAGAAAATCAACTGATGGAAATTAATAGGTGAAATTTTTATGGGAAGAAGAGGGAGAAATGGCTTTTCTTGTGTTTCCACCCTTGTTTCAACAGTATGGTAAGATACTGTTACAATAGAAGAGAAATAAGATACTCTATCTGGTGGTGGAAAATAGTAACAACATGGCTGTTCTGTTTTCTAAATATTCAGCCATTTTGAAATATTAAGAGGAAGTTCATTAAAAGCTGCAAGAGTGATAATCCAAACCAATTGGAGTATGTTGCCTTGAACTCAGTGGCCCTTTTCATGTAATACATCTGAGTGTACTTTGCTTAACCATGATTTATATGCTTTTCACATATGTATATGTCAAAATTCACTAGGTTTATACATATGAAACTATCAGCCATGGTTCACAAACCATAACAACAGCATTCAACTTACCCACAAAGTCACAGATTTAGCATGTGGAATGAACCCAACGGTGAGACAGATTTTCAAGTCAATTTTTGTGATTATAACATGACTTTGTCACAACTCCAGTTCTTAAAGTTTTCTTCAGAGCTCTGTCTTAATGGTGAAGTACTAAGGCTGACTTAATTTTTTCTCAGAACACACATACTGTATGATGAAATAGGCTGCAATCCATAGAATTGTATAATCAGTCATAAATGGGTCAGTCTCTAAGATTCAACTCTTGTTTTTGAATGAATTAGTGCAGTTTCTGAGAACATTTTAGTAATACTAGCAACTTTACTAGTAATTAGTACTCATTTTATTAATACTGAAATACTTTACTAAGTACTTTTTAATTTTTAATTATTTTATTACGCAAACTTAAGTACAGATGCAAAACAATATTGGCTTTTGTATGCCTCTGAATTGACCTTTTGGTCTAGCTAGTTTGCATATGCTAAGCCATAACATGATTCTTTTGTTTGGCTCTAAAGTGTTGTGTTTATTTCATCAGTTGTGTTTATTCAAGAAAGCTGGGTCCTCTCCACCTTGTGTATCTGGTCGGCAGTTTTGGCTCGATGAGATCAAAGCATCCTCACTTCCCAGGCAGGCTCCTAACAACTGATTGAAACAGAATGGAATGAACCTGAAACAATTAACTGCAGGGTATTTGAATATTATGGACTATAATCTACTTCACTGGTTCAGTATAGGTTGGTGAATAAATATTTTCTGACTTCCCAGAACAAGGCTGATAGACAGCTATCCAGCCAGCTTCAATGCTAAAGGACAACTAGAACTTGGATCGCCCTGTTCCTAGCCCAGCATCTTTCATTAATTAAATTAAATTAATTATTAATTAATTAAAATAGAGTTACAGAAATGCTGGGACTTTTAATGCAGAGATTCAGAAATTCTGGTCCTCTTATGAGAAACTGCAACAGTGAGATGGGCAGCATATACATTTAATTTAATAAATAAATAAAAAGCATAACTTTCAAATTAAGTTAGGAATTACACTGATGTGTAATACTGCCACTCCGACCATCTCTTATAGGAATGATAGGTTTTGCAGTTCAATATGACTAGAGGTACATGGGGGATGCCCTTAGGAACTTGGAAAGAAGGGAATGGGTGTGTGTCTTATACACCAATCCAGAGGTGGTATTCAGCAGGTTCTGACCAGCTCTGGAGAGCCGGTAGCAGAGGTTTTGAGTAGTTCGGAGAACTGGTAAATACTACCTCTAACTGGCCCCACCTTCATCTATTCTCTGCTTCCCAAGTCCCAGCTGATCAGGAGGAAATGGGGATTTTCTGGTAACTTTCCCCTGGAGTGGGGAGGGAATGGGGATTTTACAGTATCCTTCCCCTGGAGTGGGGAGGGAATGAGATTTTACAGTACTTCCCCTGCCACACCCACCAAGCCATGCCCACAGAATCACTAGTAAAAATTTTTTGAATCCCACCACTGCACCAATCTAATGCTTGCCTCCTTAAAGGAAAAGCCCACTGAATCTATTATGAGCTGTGGTTAGGGCACAGTGGTTAGAATGCAGCATTGCGGTATTTCTGGTTGTTGTCATGGTATTTCTCAGATGCAGGATGGAGCTCCATCTTGTGCTGAACTCTTCCTGTTTGTGGGCTCCATGAGGGGCTAAGGCCACCTTGGAGGGGTGGTGAAGCAAAGAGGGGCACCCTGTGAGGTTGAGGAGAGGCGCAGCTCTCTTGGAGCCCTGGGGTTTATTTTCCCTCTCAGCCATGGCAAGAAGAGGCAGCTAAAGATGGCTGCCATAAAACTGTGACAATCGATGACCATCTAAGACTGGTGCTGGAGCGAAGCAGGTGAATAGTGGCTGGTTCTAGGGGAGAGGATTTTTCTTTAAAATTAACTCCAGGAACAATTTAGAACTATTTGCTCAGAACTATCTGTAAAAGTGGCTGCCAAGTATTCTGATAATTTACCAGACTGGAAGTGAGAGATGTGGGAGAGAAAAATAATAAATTTGGAAAGACACAGAAAATTGGACTCTTAAATTGGGAGAAGTGGTACTGGTAAGACATTTTAAAATGCTGGAATCATTTACTTACCAAACTTATTCAGCTTTAATGATCATGCTATAATAAAAAAAAAGAACCTTTGACTAGTGGCAATATTGAAATTTAAGTTGCGAGTGCTACCTACTGATGAAAGGGAAAATCACCTCAGGGACTCCTGTGGGATCGTCGGTATCACGGCCATCGGAGGTGGTGGTTTCTTTTTAGACTGAAACCATCCCGTAGAGAGAGGCCCAGACCAGTGAGCACAGGGAAAGTGCAAATTCCCTGGTCTGGCTGGAAGAAGCCGCTCAACCTGGCGATTGTGAAAACAGCCATTGGGAGCCGTTGACAAGCTGGCTCGGCCACAAGGGAAAAGTGAAATTAATGAGAGTGTGAATCATCTGGGTGAGAGACTTGTTATATTTTAAAATAAATGTTTCCTTTTTAAAACTCCTTGAATTAAGTAAGAGAGGATAAAATGGCACAAAGAGAGGAGGTGGGAGTGAGTGCATGCTCCCTCCTCTGTAATATAGCGGCGAGGAAAGCGTGCGGGCCCAGTGGAAGAAAGAACTGAAAAGAAAGTAAATTTGGCACGTTTGGAAATAAGAGGAGAATATCCAAAAGCCAGAGTATTTTTTAAATTGCTATTGTGGACAAATGCATTTAATTTAAATCAAGGTGTCAAAGGAGATTAAGTGAATGATTTGAAAAATGATTTGGAAAATTTTGTGTAATTTTCAACTATCAGAGTTGATCACAATGCCCCCTAGAGGTACAAGTGGGATTGAGATTGAATCAATCGAGTCATACGAGCCAATGATAGTAAATGACCTTGACCAAGCCAGCTAAACTGATAAAAAGATGTTTGGTCTAACATAATAAAATACTGAGAGTCTTGTTTTTACTATTGACTGCAATAGTGAATCTTGCGAAGTCTGTGAAAGGAGAAACAATAAGAAAACCTGGGGATTTTTTTTCCTTTTTCCATTGGAGGCCGCGGGGCACATTCCCATTCCTTTTCTTCTTTGCTACTGGTGACTATTTTGTTCCTTCTTGTGTTTTTTAAAACTTTTATCTTTGTTTTCCTTGTTCTGCTTTTTTTTCTTGTAGAGATTGAGATTTATTAGATTTATATGCCGCCCTTCTCCCAAGGCCTCAGGGCGGCATACAACAATTAAAAGAAACACATGATATAAAAGTTTTAAAAAAATTAAATGGAATATCCCAAGCCCAATTAAAATTGACAATACATTTTTTTTTTTTAAAAATCGAATTAAAATTAACAGTGATCAATACTGTATTTTGTTTTGTTCAGGCCAGGCTGGCTTGCTGGAAAAGCCAACTTTTTAGGGTGCGTCAGAAGGACCGGAGGTCGGGGATTATACAAAGCTCCGGGGGCAGCTCATTCCAGAGGGAAGGCGCTCCCACAGAGAAGACTCTCCCCCTGGGGGTCACTAGCTGACACTGTCTGGCCGACAGCACCCTGAGGAGGCCAACTCTGTGGGATCGCACTGGATGATGGGAGGCTACCGGTGGCAGTAGGCGGTCTCGCAGGTACCCTGGGCCTAAGCCATGGAGCGCTTTAAAGGTCATAATTAGTACCTTGAATCGCACCCGGAAGACAACTGGCAACCAGTGCATGCCGTCTAAAAGGGGTGTAACATGGGAGCACCTAGGTGCCCCCATGATAACCCGCGCAGCCGCATTCTGGACCAGTTGAAGCTTCCAGGTGCTCTTCAAGGGCAGCCCCATGTAGAGAGTGTTACAGTAGTCCAGGCGAGAAAGGACGAGGGCATGAGTGACTGTTCACAGAGCATCCCGATCCAGGAAGGGGCACAATTGACGTACCAGGCGAACCTGGTAAAAGGCCCCCCTGGTCACAGCCGTCAGGTGTTCTTCTAAACTAAGCCACGTATCCAGGAGGACGCCCAGATTGCGGGCCCTTTCTGAGGGGGACTTTTCGTTTTTTCTTTTGGTTTCTTTTTTTCCCCTTGTGGATTATTTTTCTCTCATAATATTTGAGTTGTGGATTAAGATGAGTAGAACTGAAGATATTTTCTGCTTTTTGTATTTTGGCGTGCGTTTGCCATCCTTTGGTGGATTTTTCCCTTAGCTTTTTTTTATTTATTATTTTTCTTTCTTTTTTTTTGCTCCTCTTTTCATTTTTTGATACCACCCCCCCAATGGGGTGGTGGTGGTTAAGTATCTGAATTATAAATTACATTATATTACAAATTGTGTTGATTATAACCAGAAAGACAACTCCAAGACAACACAAGATGAAGAAAAAAAAACAACAAATATATCTACAACATCTGCTTTGACTGCTAGCCTAGTGACAAAAAAGAACACTGGACACAAAGAAAACTAACGCTATGAAACTAGAACTGAAAAAAATGACACAAGCATTACATGAAGATTTTAAAGAAAAAATTGGCAATCTGGGCGAGAGAATGGGGAAAGTGGAGGAGGAGCTGAAAGATGTTAAAGCAGGGGTGGGTTTCAACCATTACGGCCTTACTGGATGGTGAAATTTAGCATGCCTTCCCGTACCCGTTGGTCAGGAGGCCCTGTACCGGAATGCTTCCTCCCCTCATTCACGCTTTCACTCACCCCGCCCATCGCCCACCATGCTGTTCTCAGAAGAACCAGAAGAAAAAAGAACTGGTAAGTGGTTGGGGTGGGTGGGGGAGGATGTTGGGGAAGAGGGAAGAGGCAGAGGGGCTGCTGGAAGAGTGTGTGCTTGTGCATAGGCTGCGGGTTTTAAAAATGTCTGAGTGAATCCAGGAAGAGGGAAGAGGCAGAGGGGCTGGAAGATACTATAGGAACACAGTCTGCCAGCCCCTCTGCCTCTTCCTTCTTCCTGGTTTCACTCAGACGGTTTTTAAAACTCACAACCTGTGCACACACAAGACATTTTTAAAACTCACAGCCTGTGCACAACACACACATTTCCAGCCCCTCCGCCTCTTTCCTCTTCCTGGATTCACTCAGATGTTTTTAAAAGTCACAGCCTGTGCACACACGTTTTTAAAACTCAGCCTGTGCACACGCACACACTTCCATCTCCTCTGCCCCTTCCTTTTCCTGGATTCACTCAGATGCTTTTAAAACTCACAGCCTGTGCACAGCACACACACTTCCAGCCCCTCTGCCTCTTCCCTCTCCCTGGATTCACTCAGACACTTTTAAAATTCACAGCCTGTGCACAGCACACACACTTCCAGCCCCTCTGTCTCTTTGGGCCTGGAATGCCTCCTGCACCAATCTGGAAACCAATAATGGGTGAGGGGTGGGGCACATCTGCATGGGGAAGGGAGGGGTGCATGCACAGGGAGTGTTCACATTGCACCCACCCTCATGGCCTTCAGAAAAGCTGTTAAGACCTGGCTGTTCCGGCAGGCCTGGGGCTGTTAACCTTACTATGTAGGGTCCAGCCCCAATCAGAACGTATGCGTGTTGGAGAATTTTTTAAATTTTTTTTATTTTTTATTTTGTTTGTTTTCTTTTCTTGTTCTGTGTAAGCCGCCCGGAGTCCTCCAGGATTGGGCGGCCTATAAATCTAATAAATTGAATTGAATTGAATTGAATTTTGGGGTTGTACGCACGCTTTGGGGCACTTGACACCGAAAAGGTGAGCCATCACTGTAGTAGAGGATTGAACTTGTAAAGAAGACACAAAGGAGCTTTTGATAACCTCTGGGACTACTTAAATGGAACTGATGGTTAATTTATGAGACATAAAGAAATGGGACTAGTGTACTCCTCGAAGGGTAATTCAAAGACTGAATAAATTGTTCTTGGACTGTTGGATAAAAATCAAATTTTCTCTTTTTTTAAAACAAAAACAAAATAAGAATGGGTGGAATTGTACGAGATGGAATTACTCTTTCAAAATATAAAAGACATTATGGACAAAGGACTTAAGGAGATTATAGGAAAAAAGGAAAATGGTGGCTTGCAAAGCAACCCTTTTCATGTGTGAAACTAGATGTTCTCTTCCATCTTATTACACCCCAGAAGTCCACAAGTAAAAATATAGCACGGCTTACCACTTCATCAAACAAAGATTGCTGCTGGAAGCCAGGAGGCTCTTCTGAAGTGTTGCAAGGAGCCTGCAGTTGAAATGCCCCTCTGACTGTGGGTTCCAGTGGGTATTTATCAAGTGGAGACATTTCGATGACCTCCTGAGCATCCTAGAAATAGTGGAATTGTGTTTGATGAAGATAATGATAATGATGATAATAATAATAATAAAAAGATAAGTTTCTTTGATGAGATTTGTCCAATTGCAACCTCAGAGCATGGAAGCCCCACAACCACATCAGGGTGAGATGTAATTTATAGAAACCCATATTGGATCAGTCATTGCCAGGTCAAGAAGAATCACATCAGATGTTGGAGTTCTGGACATCTGGTGACAATCAGGCTATGGAACTGAGGCCTGTTGGCTGAGCAAATGAGGTCAGCAACAGCAGAACTATCAGTAGAAAAGTTACTTTCCCATCCCAAATACACAAAGATTGGGGTGGGGGGTGGGGGAACAATGATTTACAAATCAAGTCCTGTGATAAAGGATACTGCAAAAATGTACCAGTTCTAGAAAAAACAATATTCTGAATAAAAAAAGATAATAGAGGATATCAATGGCAATTTATAATATGAAACAAAGTATTCACAGAAGCAGAATTGGAAGAACTACAAAGGTCTACCCAGGGTACATAAATCCAAGCATTACCAAAAGTAACTCAGACTGTAGAACAAGGGTGTCAAACTTGATCACAGGTATCAAACTTGATAGGTGACATATTGTGATATATCACAACATTTTTTTGCCTTTGCCTAGCTGGGATGGGCGTGGCCTGTGTATGACTCATCTGGCCCCCTGAGCCACCAGTTTCTCAGGCCTGCTTAGAGGCAAACTAGGGGGAGTCAGCAGTAGAGGAAGCCAGCATTGCTACTGAATCATTTTTACTCTGAAACCAAGCACCTCTACTCTGCCTACTCAGAAAAAACAAAGCCTAATAAACAAGAGGAATTGAAACAAAGAATAAATGAGTATGTAGCATAACACAAAGACAACAAAATAGTACTGCATGCATAGAAACTTGTTCCAAAGAAATAGCTAGCACAATATTAAAAGAAGCCAATACTGTAATATCAAATATAAATACCAGCTCAATGCAAGAAAAAAATCAACTAATGTACAGCATGGCTTCAGTTAGTTAATGGTTCCCGCTTGGTAGCCACTGAAGTTACAACAGACCTCCTCAGCGCTACTTATGACCCATTTTGAAGTTCCAATGGCTGCATCATACATCTCCCGTGGTCATATGATTACATTTTAAGTGATTTGCAATTACTTGTATTTACAGCTGTTTGCAGAGAATCCCCCCATCACGACTTTGAAACTGGCACTTTTTTGTCAGTTTCTGGCATTTACTTTGTTTCTAGTAAAATTGCCATTGGGGAAAACTGACACATTTAATGACTGCCAGAAATAAGGTCATAAAATCAGGCCTGGTCACAAGGTGACCCACTAAATGACAACTATGACTTATGACCATAATTCTGGGCTCAATTACAGGTAGTGCTCGACTTACAGGCACTCACTTACTGACTGTTCATAATTACAATGGCACTGAAAAAGTGACTTATGACCATTTTCACACTTATGACCATTGCAGCATTCCTGTGGTCACATGATCAAATTTGCCGGCTTGGCAACTTTCCTGTATTTACGAAGGTTGTGGTGTCCAGGAGTTGTTCGTATACCACCATCCTATTAGAACCTATCCTTCCACCTCCCCCACCATCCAGTCTCAACTATCTTTTCATCCCCCACCATCAGAACTGATGAAGCTTCTTGGATGAAAAGGGAAACATTTTCTTCTTCATCAAGAAAAAACAGTCCAGTTGCCTTTTGAAAAAACATTTTATTATGTGGGCAGCACATGAAATAAAAAAACCATGCAAAACATATATCAACAAGACATGGCAATCATTAGGAGCTGAAAAGTTTGAGAAATAGACGGAGGAGCTAATTTTGGCTGCACAAGATCAAGCCTAAGATGTTCATAAATCCAGAACTGAGAAGACAATACATACAGGAAAATTCCTAGCTGTGTCAGAAACAAGGGGCTATAATTGCTACATGATGTTCACATACAGGAGTACAAACCACAGTGCACTGGATTATCTGCAAGAAATACCATTTGCCCACAAAGAACTGGTGGGACCATAGAAGTAGACAAAGTAATACAAAATACAGTATGCAAAAGTGCTCTGGGACATTAACAATCCTTAATAAGACAGACACAAAATCTGAATAGTAGCCATGACTGTACCCGGGGACAGTAGAACAGAAGAGAAAGAACTGAAGATAACAAAATTCAAATAGAAATAGAAGGTACTAAAAGAAAACAAAGGTAGTAGCACTGGTAGTAAGTGTTTTGGGTCCAATCTCAAAACAACTGGAGCACCATTTGAACGCTATCAGCACTGTCAAATAACCACGTCAATTGCAGAAAAGCAGCTTTACTTGGAACAGGTCACACATCCTGTGATAATCTTTAACAGCCCCAAAACAACACCTGCTTATCTCAGGTGGATAAAAATACCAAATCAATCGAAATCCACACATCTGGCTGATAGTACAACCAACCCTAATAATTCATTCTAATTTATTCTGGAAAGGAAAGGCCTTTGAGAGATCCTTCATCTACTCCTCTACTCCTACGAGAAAAGGAGAGAGGGTCTCTCGAAGGCCTTTCTTAACAACAATTGTATTCGCTTTAGCCTGCAGGGCAGGAGAGAAGACAAAGGGAATCCCTAAGGTCGGGACAACTTGGGAAGGGCCTTCCCGGCCTAGCAGCAGATGCGCGTTAGCAGTAGTTGGCCGACTTGGTTCGAGCTGCAGAGCTTCGAAAGGACGCTCTCCAGGTTTTCTGCCCTTGGTCCGGTATCTTTCTTTCCCCCCTCGAGGTTGCTTGAAGACTGCGCGCGGAGAGCAAGGAGACGGCCGCAGTCTGGTTGCGCTTGCAAAGCCGAAGTGGCCTTATCCTAGGCCGCTTCAACCCGGAGCGAGGCCGTTGGGTGGATTCGGCCGATCGGCGCAACGGCCTCTCCGCCCCACCTGCTCAAACTCTACGACGAAGAAGGCCGAGGACGTCTTTCGCTCCAACTTTAACGGTCTGCTTAACGCCAGCTTCCTATTACTAGAAAGGAAACCTGAAAGAAGCGATGATCGCAGGGGGTTGGGCTTGAAGACCTCCAAGGTCCCTTCCAACTCTGATATTCTATTCTATTATGGCACGGGGCGTTCAGACGCCCAAGGATCTTTTTACCGCCATCGTAGGATTTCCGATGCGCCTGGAAAACAGGAAAAGGCCATCTGAGCGACTAACTGCAAATCCCCACGAAAGCTGCTTGGGGCTGGGATGGGTATTGGAGACTGTGTATGTTATGAAGATACGTAGGATGGGCTACCCTCGGCTTGCCCGATGACCGAAGAATGAAGGCGCCCAGGCGGCAATCGATCCGAGCAAAGAGACAGCAGGTGCTATCCCGAGAGAGGAGGGAAAGCACCACATGCCCAAACTTGAATATAGAGAAAGAAAGTCAAGCCATTACTTGCATCGGAATGTAAGGAATGAATTCCAATTTTCAGGAAACCCCCCTTTTCCTTTTGGCTCCATTTATTCTCCTAAATTTATTCCATGGCTTTCTTCGCTGTTTCCTCCCACCCCTTCATTTTATTTTCTAGAAAGAAACAAGAATATTGTTCTTAAAGGCGAAAAAGGCGTCCTATTTTGACCTTTCTGAAAGCAGCAGCCTTGGCTTTTAACGGATAAACTTGCTTAACTTCCCTTTTCTTTCATACAGCATGTGTGCGCTCTTCTTGAACTTCAACAGCGTCTACGCTTCATTTTTCTGAAAATGGAATGATGATCGCCACTTCCTTTTCCGAAGTAGCCAAGAACTGGGTGACTAGCTGGCTCATCAGCTTTTGCAAACAAAGAAACGTGCAAGAAGCTCCTCAGCAGGAAAAGATGAGCAGCAGCCATATTGGAAAGAAAAACAGAGGAAGAGAAAGCAAGCACTGCCAAGGAGGGACTTTGAGCTCCCGAAGTCAGCCATGTGTTGCCAAGTCAGGGAACATTCCACAGGTGCATGGAAGGGCACAAACCAAATTCAGGAAATAATCACCCATGTGTGGACACCCACAGGAAGAATGACAGTGGAGAAATTGACTCCTTGCCCAGGATGGCTCCTTAATGAAAATGCCCTTGCCCTTGTCTTAACTCAGCCACTGATTCATATTCTTTCATTCTTTGAAGTCCACTTTGGTATAGTAGTTAAGGCACCAGGCTAGAACCTAGGAGTCTATGGGTTCTAATCTGGTTTTAGGAACAAGTCAGCTGTGTGACCTTGGGCCAGTCAGTTTCTCTCCTAGGAAGAAGATTTGAAGGTTTGAAAGTTTTATTCAACTTGTATGCCGCCCTATTCCCGAGGGACTCAGAGCGGCTAACAAAACCAAGGGGGGGGGGGGGAGGACAATACAAAAAGGAAAAAAAAAAACAGTACAAAACAGTCTAAAAGGTCTCAACACGCATACCCATTTGAGTAGGGGATGGGACTCAGCAGCGCAAAGGAAGTAATGGCAAATAGTCTTGAGGGGATTTTTCCAGGCAGTCACCAAGAGTTGACTTGAAAGCACCCCTCTTTCCTCCTCACAAAAGTGTCCAGTTGGCTAACTCGACCACTGATTCAGATATTGTTCATGTAGTCCAGTAAATACTGGTCCTGCCTAATGCTTAACTGAATTATGACAGTTGGTGAATTAGCTGGCTGGACTGCACTGTACGTCTGCCTGGATTTCACCACAGAGTGCCAGAGGGCTCTTTTCAGTCCTATCTGGAAAAGTAAAGAATTGAGTCCAGGTTTCTTTACACCTCAAGTTAAGTGTTGTGGTGGAACTACAGCTTTCTCCTTTAAAAAAAACAACACATTCACACCAGTCTGTTGTCCGTCTCTGCATTAAGGTTGGGCCATGGGGCTGACATCTCCCATTGCCAAAGGTATCTGAAATGATGTCCAGGAGCAGGAGACAAACAGGGCAGGCATAGATCCTGTCAAATTAATGAAGCTTTTTGTCATGCCACAATTGAGGGGAGTTCAACAAGATGGATGTGCAACTGAGCATAGAGTCTCTATGATGAGAGATTGGTTCCTAAATGTGATTGATTGATGGATGGATGGATAGATAGATAAATTGAGAATGCTAATTTTGTTATTCTTTGACAGGAAATTATTCTTCACAACAAAATAGTGGTTATTTCCCCCCAAAATACATGGCTCTCCAAAGTGAAGTTTCAGTGCTTCTTCCTTAAGAGTCTCCCCACCTTAAGATCATACCGATGTTTATATCTGAGCTGAACATGAATGTTTAGCGTTCTGTTGGGGTCTTCGCTCTCCCTTCCTTCCTTGGCTTAAAGATCTGCCTGCCTCTTCCCCAGGAAGGTTTTAGATGCAAGAGTACCTGCATTCATTCTGATGGCAGAGGAAAAGCATAGATCCATATTCTTATTAAAAGTGCATTGAAAGAGGAGGAATTGAAACACTTTTGTTCCCCAATGGTCTATTTCAATTGACATCCTCAGCTTGGTTACTGCATTATTTATTTATATCTCACCTTTATTGTTTTATAAATAACTCAAGATGGAGAAAACACATACAATACTCCTTCCCCCTCCTATTGTCCCCACAATAACAACCCTCTGAATTAGGTTGAGGTGTGAGAGAGTGACTGATCAAGTCATCCAGCTGGCTTTCTTGAGATTAGAATTTGGGTCTCCTGACTTCTGGACTGGTGTCTTTATCAATGTACACAATGCCTTGAACTAATACACTGGGCTGGGTTTGCCTAACAGGTATGTGTGTGTACATGTGTGTTATTGGCACACATACACAAACATGTCCCCACATCTCCAAACATGCACATACATGCAACCCCCAAATCAAAGTTAACACTAACTAAACTTAGTATATTTTGCAAATACGTGTGCCAGGCTCATGCCAGACCTAGTTAAGAGTGATGTATAAATTAGGCGAATAAAATTTTAGAACGTTGAAATGCTGATTGGAATATCAGAGAATCAGTGACATGTTCATATTCTCAGAGGCACTTGAGCACGTTTTCTTTCTGGAACATGTCTTAAGAATGGAGACCATAAAGAACTCAAAACTTCGTGAGGCTGTCAGGGAGTTTGACTCTTGAGTACATGTGTGTGTGTGTATATATATATATATACACATACATACATACATATATATGTATATGTATATGTATACACACACACACACACAAAATGAACAGCTTCTTTTGCTTACCAGAGTTTGTTTTATTTAAAGAAAGAAAAAAATGGTCTAGGTAAAGGGTATAAAACAACAAAAGTCTGTGCTCATCTGTAAGATGGTTATCTAAAGTTTGCCCAAGCTTAGTAAGAAGAAAATATTTTCAATTAAAATTAAATATTATGCCAGAATATTACATATTCTGGGAAATATTATTCCCCAAAATATAAGGATTGTACTTCAAAAAAGTAGAGCTCAGTTCTGATTCTCTGCACACTCATTTCAGAGTATGCTCCATTCAGATTAAGGAAATTTGCATCTGGAAAAAACATATATAGGATTACAATGTTATGTTGCAAAAGCAAGAAAATCTTACATTGCATTTCAAAGCTTAATATCTTTCTCCTTTACTTAATAAATGAGAAACTTAAACTTTACTCTCAAGTAATAGTATAAAAACTACAGCTGTAGGTGAGAATTAGTTAAAAACAAGTCTTATTGCATTCTGGAATTTATTTCTATGTGAGGCTGTCCAGGAAGGGGCCATAATACATTTTTAATTTATGTTGACAAACACTCATGGTGGGATATTTGGCTGAAGGACTGGTGTAATATTCTTGGGCCTGCAGTATTTGGCACCTTTAATGGTTAAAAAAAAAACTCCACTAAACCCTACCAATCTTAGTTCTGAGTAAACCTATATAGAATTGTGCTGTTACATAATAATTTTTTTCAAACCATGCATTTGATATAAATAGCTGCACTAGACAAAGTACTCGGAATTGTTTAAACTTGTCTTTTGATTAACGTATCTTCGTTCCTTCATTGGGAAGGTCCTGCTTCCTGTTGTTTCAGTTTAGAGATCAATTTCTTAGAAAAAAAAATAAAGAAAAATAGAAAAGAGGTCTCCAGACAGAAATAAATTTTCTTTTATTTCAAAGGAAGATTTAAGTATGTAACAGAATGTCCCAATGCAAAACAGAAACTATTTTTTAATATTTAGGTCATGGTTTTAAGCTTGTCTGAGGCCCATAAGGTGTCAGAGAAATTTTCAGGGAATCCTAAGAATGACTGCAACTATTATATTAAGGGCAAAGAATTGAAGTAAATACCTATTGTTAAATGGTGGATTATTGTGCTAAATACTACCAAGATTGTAGGATTCTCTTCTAGGATTTCATTAGTAGTTCTACTTATATTTTCCAATCTGCTTTATTTTATTCTATTTATTCTATCTTTTAAATTTCCCAGATAGTCTTTGCAAAAAAAAAAAAAATCTACCTGCCACTGGATTTCACAAAAGGCCAGATTAAACAGAAATCTCAAAGGCCAAATGCGATTTTACTAAAATTATCTAAAATAACCATTGCCCAAACATTTTAAAAAATCTATTTTTTTAAAAAAAAAATCATATAAATTATACTTTGATATTTAGAGTAATATACAGTATCAGGAGTTTTCTTTCTTTTAACTCTACAAAATGAAAGTTAAAAAGACAATATAATTTGCTGTTTAGGAAGTAGAAGATGTGGATTTATTAATGTAGGAAAGCTAAAAAGGTAAAGTTGGCATAGAGAAAGAAAAAAGCAGGAGACTGATGTTGCACGTTTTTTCCTGGCCCATTGAAAATGGCGTATGGGAGGGCAGGGGAATTCAGAAGGGATGTCTATTCTTACAAGCATGGACTTTCTAGTGAAAGTTTTGAGCTTCTTTTACATTTGCATAATTGACCCTCTTTATTTTGCATCCTTGCAAAAATATACAAAGTTGCTTTAAGATATGGAGAAGATCCTATAACTGTTATCGGCTAAATTGGGTGATAATGAGCAACAAAGAGAGTGAAGTCAGCTTGTTTTAATATGAAAAGGCCTACTTATTTTAAGAACAGTAACCAGTAGGAGAGGCCTTTTAAAGCCACAAGGTTTTAAAAGGTTGCACAAAGTGTTTGTGAACTTGTTTTTTATCCTTTTGTTATTCCCACACACTATCTCTAAATTAGTAAATTCATGTTTATAATACGGCTGTGGTTTTTATGTAGTAATGTGCAAAATCCAGTGTTAAGGATTTGCCTAAATCCATGCAGTGTTTTCTTTTACCAGATCTGTGTAGACTATGTGTTTGTATGTGTATTTCAGAATTCCTGTCATTTCAATTAAACCCCTTGGGGAGAAAAAAGCCCAACCACAAGAATAAGGATTTTTTCTCACTTGAACCCCAGTCGGTTTCAAGTGAGTGACTATATGCATACCTATGTATACATATGTGTGTGTGATATGTGCATTATGTTTCTGTATGCATACATAAAATGGAGGGCGATAAAATTGCCTCCTAAAATGAAATCTCTTAAAGGGAAAGAGAGAGAATGAATTTCTTTTGAAAAGGGAAAGAAATAGAGCAGGAATTGGGAAAGTCGCATTCACTCGGAAGCGGCATTCCCAGGGAGGCAAGCCAGGCGCAGCAGCGTGCCTCCCCGACGGCAGGAGCAGAGGAGAGCTAGCCCTATTTTTTTACCTGTCGAGAGCAGGAGGTCGGACTCCGCCGGTTCTTCACCACCAGCATCAGAGTGTGGGGCAGAGATCTCGTTCTCACCACTTTTCTGATCATTTTCAGCAGGCAACGCTGCAGGAATGGAGGCAATCTCTCGCCTCGCGGGCTTCGCACGAGACACTTGACCCTGCCGCCCATGTCTGGCATCCACACGCGAGGTCTTGGTGGGTGGGTAGGGGGCGCCTGGCGGGAACGCGTAGCGGAGATCTGCTTTTATGCCTGGCAGATGCTCGTCACGGCATCCGGAGCAAAGGAGGGGAGTGGGGGGGGGGGGGTGACCCCGGGCCAAGAAGATCCTTGAATCCACGTGCCGCAGAGCAGAGTCGACTTTGCTTTTTCCTTTCCTTCTCTTCCTCCTTTATTTTATTTTAATAAAATATTAAAATATTTTTTTTAAAAAAAGAGATGGCAAACCAAACCAAACCAAAAAGGGAGGGTGTGTAGACGCACGTCGCGGAGCTCCTTTTCTCCAACTGGAGGAGGAGGGGGGAAAGGGAGGAGAAGGAGGAGGGGAAAGGGAGGAGGAGGGGAAAGGGGGGAGGAGGGGGACGAATTTCTCTGCCGCGGCGACATCTCTTTGAAAAAGGCGACGATCAAGCGACGCTTTTCACGTTTTCAAAAGTCGCTTTCAAAAGTTACTGTCTTTTTAGCTAAGGGTGAGAGTGGGGGGGGGGGGGCGGGGCGGGGAAGAGCCAGGTCAAGAAACGCTCGTTTGAGCAGTCGCCGCCTTGCGCATTTTCAGTGGCCCAATGGCGCCCAATGGCGAGGGAGAGGCGGATCTAGATCCTTCAATAGCAGTCCCGCGCGCCAAACAAAGTGTTCAGAATCTCTTGCTTGGCGATCGGCTTTTTGTTTTTGTTTTAATTCGCAAGCGGCCGTTTCCGCATTTCGGGATTCTTTTCCCGAGCCAGTGCTTTTGCCCGGCTGTCTCGGGAAAGCAGCAAGGTCTCCGATTTGGATAAATGACGTTCCTTTATGATTCGCTCCGCCACCCAGCAAAAGTTCCGTCTTTCAAAAGAAAACTTGAAATGTGATGCGAGAGATGGGTGCGTCTCTTGGTTTGACAGTGGCGGGAGTGGCTTACTTGGGATCCTTGGAGACCTTGGGATTGGAGACGGCCAAGTCAAAGGAGGTGTTTATGTATTTTTTCCTCCCGCTGGACGCCTGCTTTCCTTGCCTCCTTAAGGGCGCTTCACACTGACCTGCTGCGGTGTGACGGGTAAGTCTCCATTTATCACCACCGCACAAAAAGGATCTCCAGGCCTCGCCCGTTATTGCTGGGGGAAAGAATGCGCTGGTTCTTAGTCCGGAACGAACTAAGGAGCGAATCGTACCTTCGATCTTAAATCTTCTCCTTAACTGCGGCGAATTTTGCAAACCTGCAATATTCGCAAGCGGAGAGAATGAAAGAAAGCGAGTATAACTTTCTGGTTTATTGACATTTCCGTATCCGGGCCGTTCCTGGCATTAGAGCGCGAATCTCAAGCACACGAGATGTCCGATCTCTTCTGAACCTTTTGCTTTCAGATAGAAGCGAGAGGCTTTCTGGTTTTTGGATTTATTTTACCCGGCTTGAGTGTTCCTTCATAGGTGTCTCTACTTAGGCAGGGGCAATAAACTGTGAGATGATCTCACCACGTATTAAATTATCTTTTTACTGGAGGGCGGAGACCGTTTATGTATCTGTGACTCAGTAAAACAATAACAAAACTGTTAAATCAGTAAGTAACTAAACCACACATTGACTGATTTCAGCAAAAACACATTATTTCTAGAGTAATAACTGGAGAGTTTGAATGTCTCAATGATAATCCACATGATTATAGCATCGCTTCACCTCCTTTAAAAATAAATATCTGTAAATACCCTTTCTTTGAGGAACATACAGATTACAGTTTACTGCCAAAAATATTTTTCCTTTGTTTTCCACGTCCCTTCTTATTCCCAAACCCTTCTTATTCCCAAACCCTTCTTCCCATTTTATCTTCAGAAATTCTCCCTTTTTGAACCTACTATTTGTCTGCATATTAAAGTTACATTTTAAGTGGTTTTAAAGGTCTTCCCAAAATTTTGTTTTTATTCATTAGTTAATTTCATCACATTCCTTTTTCTTTGTATAAAGAAAAATAAAAATATATTTCCAGGGAAGAGGGGGAATCCTGTACCACGTTTAAGTATTGCTACTACATGTGAAGTTAAGCTTTAGAAAATACCGCAAATGCTGGTATACTATTTGTGAGCCTTTCTACAGTAAGTCAATGAAAACAATAAGTTGTTGTATCACCGCAAGACTCCACAATACCCTTTAGGTGAGTTTGCCTTTAAAGACAACTCACAAACTCCAGCCAGTAGCCACATTGGTGTAACATGGTAGCCAAGATGTTAGCTATGGCAATTGGCTACTGAAGAATTATATATGTATATTCTTACATTATTGCAGTGGTTGTCAATTGTTTTTTGGTCCTGTCAAATTGCTGTCTCCCCCTCCCCCCTCCAAAAAAAAGCTTATATGACACAGCATTAGCTACATGGGAAAGGGAGTGTTTTACTCAGTTTAATTCCGTCTGTATAATCTGGTCATCTGGGAAAGACTATCTGAAAATCCTGTCCTGTATGGATATTTATATTCTTCAAAATCCTCTCTCTGGAATAGTTAAATATTCCTCTCTTTGGACTTCCAGAACAATGGCTGGCCCCAAGTCTCCTTGCATTTGAAAATATTGTTTTATTTTAACTAACCTTCAGACCCATAGCATGTTTGCCTATGACTGTGTGTTCTGATTTTCTATCTTAAATTATTGGGGAGGGGGATTTGTGTTTTTTTTACTATGCACCTCTCAGGATCATTATAAAATCTATAACTAAATCAATAAATATGCTAGCCTTGCTCTCAAAATATTTAAAAGTGTGTCGTTGCAAGAGAGAGAGCCTCTACATGCTTCAAATGTGAATCTTTTATTATATTCATTCAGGACAAGTTTCTGAAGATTTTTGCTGATTAATATTTGTTAAAATATTTGTTACATTAAAGTAGGACTAAAATCTCTTTAATTAAAATGTGAAGGGGGAGA
This sequence comes from Thamnophis elegans, assembly GCF_009769535.1. Taxonomy (NCBI): domain Eukaryota; kingdom Metazoa; phylum Chordata; class Lepidosauria; order Squamata; family Natricidae; genus Thamnophis; species Thamnophis elegans. Next base: position 66,838,221 of record NC_045543.1, on the reverse strand, counting down.
GGGAGGGTCTGTGAGGAAGAGTAAAATGAAACATGAGACTTGGCATAGGATTTTTGAGCTTCATACAAGGAAGTAATGACATTGCATAAAGACATTGTAGTCCTTCATTCAGCCATCTTAGTGCTAATGTGAGTGTAGGCCTCAGCCTGGCTCTCTTTGTACAGCACTGTGTTCTATCTGATTCACTTTACTCCTACTTTTGTTTTAATTTGTCCTTACCTAATTACTTTGCTTTTACAACAACAACAAAAAGGATACAATAGATCAATAGGTCGTACACCCATTAATGTGTTTGCATTAATTTTGTTATAATGAAAGGCAAAATTCTCTTTTCATTTCTTCTAATTACACCTGACAGCAAATCAGGTTATCTAGAATGCAGAAAATATTCATTCTCTTATCATTCCTTACGTAATACTGGGAAGATTATGCTGAAATAATATTTACCTTGTTTCGTTGTCTCCAGCGTTCTTTTTTTTTTTTTAATCTATCTTTGGGAACTGCCTATATGTAAACAGTATAGTAATTGTTAGCGTGGGCATGTTTTCAATGTTATTCAAAGCAGGTGCTTGGCATAACTAACGTGAGGGCACATTTAAAAAAGAAACTTCTTTTTTTAAAAAAAATCTTCTGTGTGTAAACCTGGAAAAAAATAGAATGGCTTATGCAGAGACTGGGGAAAGTGGTGGCTTCTTTAAAAATATGTAAAATTCATGCACCAGTAATTTCTGGGTGGGGCGGCTCATCTGAATTATTTCTGGATTATGTCTCGAATATACATTATTACCATTAATTCACAGTAAAAAAATGTAAGAATAAGTCTCAAATGGATCTTGGGTATATTTTTATTATTTGTATTGATCTTCTAGTGCCCAGCTGATTCGTGAAATGTTGGTGCTTGTTATCAGACAGGTAAGGCTACGTGGCATTTCTTGTATTTATTTGGATGTAATTTTTTTTCTGGAAGAGAAAGAACCATCTCTAAGGGATATATAATATATGTTGTAATAATAGATAATAATTGTAATAATATATAGTTGTAACAATATATAATTGTAAACTGGCATTTGTAATTTTAAATATATAGTTAGCTGTAACAAATATTTCTACCCTGTTTTCCTGAAAATAAGACCTCCCTGGATAATATGCCTGGATAATTGAGCGGCTGTGCTAAAATAAGCCCTCCCTCGAAAATAAGCCCTCCCTGAAAATATTGCAACACAACAGCAGCCATGAAGTGACCATGCTCGCCACCTCCTGCACCTCAAAAATAGTAAGACCTCTCCTAAAATAAGGCCAAGCACTTATTTCGGGGGTCAAAAGAAAATAAAACCTTGTCTTATTTTCAGGGAAACACGGTAGCTAGATTAGAACTTCTAAAATGTAGAGACATTTGTCATGTAAATATGTTTCACTTTCAGTTTTCTGTATTAAAAGTTCATGATTTTTGAGATAATATCATTTTAACTCTTTAAGTAGCTTAATAAATAAACTGATTTATTGTGCTTTCTTCTAGAAATGTTCCTTTTATTTGCTTAGAACTGATAGAAAAGAATGCTGAAATGTTTCTATTACTCCTAATAGTAAATTCATTGTTCTTATTTTTAAGGTAAGCATTTATTCCTAATATTTGTTTAATCTTTTTCCTGAGATAGGATCAGAAAAAGGTATTTATTTACTTCTCATTTCCCAAGAATTTACTGATAATTAAAATTTTAAGGTAATAAAATGGAAGTAGAAAATGTAATTGTTCAGAGAGTTAGATTTGCTATTTGAAAGTGGAGTGGCTGAAATATTAGGATTTTGTTGATCTAGCAGGGCTAGTGGGAGATGGCTGTAAGACGATGGTAGCCATTTTCAATCTTTTTAAAATATCACTTTGTATACTTAGAGTTGTACACTTAAGGGATTGAAATAGCATCAAGATAGAAAAATGTAACATACTTGCAGGTCGTTGCAGATTTGGTACAGTATGTCCAATTAATTTAATATTATCATTGAAGGGTAAATATATATTAAAAAATTATAATGCTATCAGAGTCTTTTCTGATAAAGGACAAAAAGATAAGCAAAGAATAGGTTTTCTCCTAATGGCGTTTGAATATACTTTGTTTTTATTCAGTCTTTCCTAATTTATTGTCTTCCAGATGTGTTTGGGAATATGGTACTTGCTCTCCAGGTAGGAAGATCCGGGGCCATCATAAATAGGAATTTTGAAAAATGTTGTCCAATCACATATGTAGAATCAACATATTATAAACAATATTTTAGTTGTAAAGATTATCTATTGTGTTGAAACCTTTTATATTTATCATATTAAAATTATCTTGTTTTAATCTCCCTTAAATAATAAAATTTAGATAATTTTGTAGCCAGAGTGACTTCTAAGGATATGCAAAACATTTTGTATTTGAACCATTTAAAAGCTGAAACCCCCTGTTTCCTGTGGGAAGATTTTTTTAAATATTATTTTGGAAGTTGTGTTTAAAGCAGTTCTGTTTTAACTAAAACAGAAAAAGATGACTGAAATAGCTGTTTCCCCTTTGAAGTAGGGTTTTTTTTGACTTCATATAAATCAGAGATCATATAAATCAGAGAAGTCAAAAAGGATGCATATTTTGTGTATCCTTTTGTTATCTGTATTTCCTACTGATTTTTAAACCTGGTTTTAACTACATACTACAGCATGGATGTTATTCGGTTATTATTTTGTTAGCCATCCTGGGTTCTTTTTAAGATAAAAAGCAGTGTAAATATTCCAAACAAACAAACATGAAAATATTTTGACATATGAAATTATTAATACATGTTTCCTTCATTTTATCCTTTCCATAACTCTGTGAGGTTGGCTTACCTAGCAGAAACTGAAACTGAACTTTGCATTCAATTGAATTCTTGAAGTTGAAATTAAACTTCAAGAGTATGCAGGAATATGAATTCATTTTAGGCTTAGGGGGGCATTTTAACTGATATAATGCATCTATTCTCAAAACACACACAATTGGTTAGTTACAACTAAATCATAAAGTTTGCTTGTTGTTGTTTTAAACTGGCTCAGGATATCTACTGGGTTCTAAAATAACAATAATTGAGCTAGACGAATTTGGGGTTTGAGTGCATTATGCTTAAGGGATTACAATATTTTTTCCCTCTCTTCCAGCCTCCATACTTAACTAATATATTCTCACTAAGTCCACTGGTCCAAGGTTCATTACTATAATCCATTTTGAAGGTAACACCAAAGATCTCCATCCTCACAGTTCAGGAGAAATAAAACACTTGGTTCTGTCCATTGTGAAATTCTTTCTCTCACTTCAAAATTGCTGCATCACCCTGCTCAACAAAAAATATGCATCCGGTTTTAGCTGGTAATGAAGATTACAAACACATCTCTACAGTTAAAGGAAATGGAGTGCTAATGAGTCCTGCACGAAATTGGAAAGAAACAGGCAAATCACATCTTTCTCATATTTAACACTGTAATCTGAGGTTATCAATGTGATTTTATTTTAACTACCACTTTTATTAGAGTCCAGGTCATCTTCAATAGTAGTGATTGTTAATGAAATTTATATCGCATGAAATGCAACATGCTCTAATAAATTTGCAACTTTCCCTATTATGTGCTTTTTAGAAACACATTTACTTTTAACATATCTGCAATATGCAACCCTATAACTGACTTTTATTAATATCAAAAAGTTAGGTAGGATTAGAGATGGTTAGGAATTGGATAGGAGACCTATTAGTAAATCTCAGAGTCACAGACTAGATTGGGAAGTCAAAAATGCATCCTGGATAAATGCAATATTTCTATATCGTTTCAATAAATATCATGGATAAATTGGTAGGAGTTTATCCATTTGCCAATCATGTGGTAGGTGTAATTAGTCCAAGACACCCAATTAATCAGGAGGCAAATTGGTAAGTTTGTTCCTCATTCTCTTCCTTACCTTGTTGAAATGTTTTTATTTTACAGATACTGTAGGTGACCCATTTTCAAACATCCGGGTTGTCTGTCCTGTCTGGGATATATAAGGAGAAAATAAAGATCAGAAGCTGGTGCTTTGCTGCATGCCAGGATTACTTTTCAGGGTGAGTCTTTTTATTTAAAAACAAAAAAAACCCCATGATCAGATGAAGAGGAAGTGGAAGAAGTATTGTAGGTATATACTGTATGAAGCCCATGTCTTATTAATTTGTCCTTTTATTGTTGAAAGTGTAATTCATGGATGTGACTGTTCAGCACCTCATGACTTCCTAAGAGGACATGGGGTGCTGGTAAAGTACTAAAGATTTACTCTGTGCCTCTTCCTTGTCTACTTTTCTCCTGCTCTTTTTGTTTGATTGCTTCTTTTTCCACACATGCATGGATCACACATTCTTTGATTGGCCATTTGACAGGATGCAGCTAGCTAAATGCTAATCTTTTATTATCTCTGTGATGTATTTCCTGTAAATACTGTACCTCTTTCTGTTATGTTTAAAAAGTCCTTTCTTTAATTCTTGTTCAGGTCAGATTCCTATTCCAGAATCATTCATGTGCACCAAAAGAATACATTCCTGAGATAGAAATATTGGTTCTTAAAATTTACAATGTGACTGACCCAGATTTTTAATTCAAGGTTTAAATTATGACACAGGAGTTATCTGAGATGTATCTAGTGCTCCAGCACTCAAGATTTGACTAGTCACTTCCATAGCGAAAGTACTATTACAATGCTTAATATTTAGATGCGGCTGCTGCTGATAACAAACAATGTGGGGCTTTTTTATATTTCTCTTGTAGTGAAGGAAGAGTAAACCATAACAGCAGATATGAGCGTTTACAAACTTAGTGCTTGTTGAAATAGAAAAACTACTCTGATGAAGATGTAGGAGGTTGGATAAGAAGGTTGATAGAGATGGCAGATTATACTCTACTCATACTCTATATGTTGCCTGGCCTCACTGCCAAGGCAGTGCCCAGGCAGAAAAGACAATTGGTTCCTGAAATTGGAAATTTGTCCTTAGGTGGGAAGAAAGGGAACCATAAATTACACAAGTAAGAAGCTGCTTATGTAATGAGCAGACAAGATAGCAATAAATGAATAAGTGTGACTTAAACCCATATTAAACCTGGGATGTCTATCTCTTAGATAGACATCCCAGGTTATTTGAAGAACCTCCTCTTTCCTATTATTTCACCTGACTCAATAGAGCTAGAAGGCAGGACATGATTCAGATCCCATCAATTATATATTATCATCTGATGAAAAAAGGACTTCCTTGATGGTGGCCCCTTTGTTATAAAACATCAACCCCCACACCCTGTTCCTTTTCCTAAAGGCCCTTAAAGGGTGGCTTTGTCAGTAGGCCTGAGCACTACAAATGGAAATAGAACTGATCAAAAGACTCATCCAATTGTGTTCTTGCTGCCATCTGGGGTGGAATAGGGAATTTTGACAGTTTTATTATATGTTGGAGCTTTTACATTTTTAACTACAGATAGTCCTTGACTTACGGACATAATTAGCCCAAAATTTCTATTGTTAAGTAATTTTTGCCCCATTTTACAACATTTCTTGACACAGGTGTTAAGTGAATCATTGCAGTTGTTAATTTAGTAATACAGTTGTTAAGTGAATCTGGCTTCCCCATTGATTTTGCTTGTCAAAAGGTTGCAAAAGGTGATCACATCACCTTGGGACACAGCAACAGTCATAGGTAAGAAACATCTGAATTTTGATCATGTGACCATGGGAATGCCACAAAGGTTGTAAGTGTAAAAAATGCTCATAATTCACTTTTTTTAGTGCCGTTTTAACCATGAACAGTCACTAAATGAACTGTTGTAAATCGAGGACTACCTGTATTGTAAGCTGCCTGGAGTCACCTATATATGAGTTTAGCGCAGGGATGAAATTCAGTAGGTTCTGACAGGTTCTGGAGAACTGGTAGCGGAAATTTTGAGTAATTCAGAGAAACCGGCAAATACCACCTCTGGCTGGCCCCAGAGTGGGGAGGGAATGTAGATTTTACAGTATCCTTCCCCTGCAACGTCCACCAAGCCACGCTCACAGAACTGGTAGTAATTTTTTTTTTAATTTCACCACTGGTTTAGTGGCTATATAAATTTGTAGATATTTAGATATGTAGATATTTAAATAGATAGATAGATAGATAGATAGAGAGAGAGAGAGAGAGAGAGAGAGAGAGAGAGAGAGAGAGAGAGAAAGAAAGAAAGAAAGAAAGAAAGAAAGACTTGGAAGATTCTGTTACATTTTAATAAAAGTAATTTTAAGACTGTGAGACCTATCTTGCCGTGCTGACAGCTTATATGATCACAATTGAGGCTAGAAAGAGACTAGGAGAGCAGTCTCTTTGCTTAAGCATTTCATTTTGAACATTAGAGTTCTTGATTTGAGCTGTTGATTTGACAGTCAAGTGTAGATATTACACCAATATCTTGTGCTATGATTTGTGCACTGCAAATACAGATCAGCTTGCCACTCCTCGAATTTACTTCTTTGAGGGATTTCAGATATGAGTTACCTTAGCAATCCTTCCCATTTCCAGGCAATTGTGATGTCTACTAGCTTTTATCCATCTTTAGGAATGTTTGGAAATATAATGTTTTGTTATATGTCAAACATTTTGGAGCAGAATAACATGTCATAGCTATCAGGGCAATTATAATAAATGATTCAAAGAAAAACGTATGTTTGCTTTGAACATGTGGTTTAGGTATAAGAGTTTATACATAAACATGACAAAGAAGGGACATACATTTAAAAAAAATATATTAAATTGATTATACCAATAAAGGAGACTATTTGTAGCTCAGGGTTGCTCTCTGAGCTTGGGTTTTTTTTCTTGCAGATGTTCCATTACCAAACTAGGTAAACTCATCAGTGCTAGTAAGGAGTAATATAAACTGAAAGCAAACCTCATTCCTTACTAGCACTGATGAGGTTACCTAGTTTGGGTAATGAAACGTCTGCAAGAAAACAAACACATAGAATGCCAAGAACCCCTAAATTGATTGGTAATGAGAGAGAGAGAGAGAGAGAGAGAGGGAGGGAGGGAGGGAGGGAGGGAGGGAGGGAGAGGGAGGGAGGGAGAGGGAGGGAGGGAGGGAGGGAGAGAGAGAATATTAAGGAGAGATACAAGGGGATGAGAGATTCTCAATTCTGGATGGACCGCTATTGGATAAATGACAAAAATGTATTGGATGAGAAGGATGAAGGAAATGTAATGAGCATGAAAGTAGAGGAAAGCAGGAATAGAAAATCGAAATGTTGTTCTGTTGGGGTGGTGATTCTCACATCTCATAACAGAATCAATGAAAATGGGCTCTGGGAAGGAGGATGTGGAAATTAGAACAGAGAAAAGATTTGTGTGACAAGAGTGTATATATGGAGCTATGTAAAAACAGTTGCTTATTAGAATGATAAATGAAAAACTACATGCAAGACATGGATGCTAATAAAGGGAAATAAAGATATTGCAATGTAACTATGGAGAAATATTTGCAAATAATGTAAATTAGCACAAATATGTTTTGGAAGTGAGTAAAAAGGACTACACAAGGAGCCCAAAAAGAGTTAATGGAATTAAAAATAAGAGTGATCAGATGTTTGGATGAAATTGAAGTGATGAAAGGAGTACTGTATTTCAAAAATTTGTATAGGAATTGCAGAAATATTAAAATATATGTGGCTTGTGCAACTGGCTGTGCAACTCATTTAATAGAAGTGAACATTGTTTCTGCACCTGATGAAAAATCAATTTTCCTATGTTACTTGTTCTCAAATTTTGCAACACTATCACAGTCTGCAATAATACAATGAATTTTTGTAACCCCTCCCTGAATAAAACTATGATTTCACTGAGTTGAGTGGTTGTCATAAATAAACACACAATTTACATTAATAATTAAATATCAATCTATATATCATGTAAAAGAACCTTACAACTTCAGTCTTATGACTTCATAAACTATTTCATTGGAAATAAGCAACTGAAAAATCCTCAAGCAAATTTAAATGCATATTTTAATGGTAAGAAGGAAGTTACTTTTGCAATTTCCTGAAATTTGGCCATCAATTTCAAGACACACCCTATTATTTTATGAAAGCAAGTGGGGGTGGGGGGTGGGAGAGAAAAGAAAAAGGTGTTTCTTTGCCACAGTTTAACTGTTCTTCAACTATTCTTACAATTCTGCAGCTTCCAAAAAATGGCAGGCTATAAATTAGTTGTGGCACCCTTTCTTCCAGTACAACCACATATTCACTAGATTCTTTGTAGCAATTTCTCTACAGAGGAAGCACCAGGTCACATGGTCAGATTTTTGAAAGAATCCAGGTAAGTAACCTTTCTGAAAGGTAAATCCAGGGTACTAATTTTCCCACACAGACTACTCAATCTTTGTGAGGGATCTGCAACTTTCCGGAGCATTCCTTTCCACACAACATACTTTGCACTAAACTGGCTAACTTACTTGAAAAGCAGTGTGAGAGGCACTTTTGGGCAACTCTCCATCCATTGTCTTGTGACCCCCCTCCCTTTCATATTGAAAACCATACTATACTAAGGGAAGGGGCGCAAGGGTGAAATAAAAAACTATAAGGGGGTGTAGATTTATCTAAGAGAGAGTTTGGCTGCAAGGAGAGAGTAAACAAAATTTGTGAAGGGCAGTTTCTGCTGGGCAGAACAACTTTTGCTCTTTGGCAAGTCGTTGAGGAATGTACAAATGTGAAAAAGTTTATTGTATTCCAAAAAAAAGTATTATACTGGTAATAAAGTGAAGAGGCCTTTAATGAATCATATCTTTCATTTCTTTAGCCTTTTTTTAAAACTCTTTTTCTGCACTTGGTCTAAATCTACTTCTAGCCTGAATAGCGTGATGGGTGTGTATGCATGTTTATGTCAGTGTTTCTTGCCATTTTCTTTGCCAGGTATTAAGGAGACTTGGTTTTCTTTCAAGTTCTGTTTTTATTTTAGGTTAAGCCTCTTGATATCTGCTCTCACAAGAAATACAATGTATTCAAGAAGCTGACCCTCCAAAGACAATAGAAAATTCAAGAGATTCCTGTCTGAAATTTATAATAAAAAGTTGAAAAGCAAAAGGTACTTTTGTAATTTCAGTGTTTTTTCTAATTATTTGTTATTTCCAATTATTGATTATTATTTATTCAGAAAGTAAAATCCTTGTTTCTTATTCTGGAGCAATTATAATTATAATTGGTTATGTTGAATTTCTTTTCCTTTCCTTTCTAAATCTATCAATTTTGCACTCATAAGCCACTTTTTGTCTTTTTACTAGCGTGCAGTATTTCTTATAGGAAAATTCCTCAATCTACTTCTTACTGACATCTTCTATTCCTCTTTTTATTTAACTGCTGACTTTTAAGGACAATATACCAAATCCTTTGCTCTGGTAGATGTGGATTCTCTTTTTCATCTAAGGATTAGATTCGTTTCTGAGTTGTGAATTTTGATATGCATATATATCTTATTAAATATATCATTTTATATGTATGTATGTATGTATGTATGTATAGCAATTGTCTGATGTATTCAGACTTTGTCCAGTTAAAACTTATCTTGTGGAATAGCTACCTAAGCAATGCCAAGGAGGCATTTTATGTGGTTTAAAGCCATATATGACTCCAGCTTGCTTACCTGGATATCAGTTTTACAGTGAGTGTACATTTGTGTGTATGCATGTTAAAATGCAAAACTACTGTTGCTATACTTTTAGTTTTAGAAAAGCTGAGAAAGCTATTTCAACCATGGCCATGATTGAGATAAATCTATCAGACTTTCTAAAAGAGAAGAACAGTGCCTTCAGAAAGTATTCAGACCCCCTTCACTTTTGTCAGTTTTGTTATTCTGCACCCTGATTCTATAGTTGTTGAAATTCATTTTTTTCTCATTAATCTACATTCAGTACCCCATAATAACAAAGTGAAAATGGAATTTTAGAAATGTCTGTAAATTTAGTTAACAGAAAAAATTGAAATATCACATTGAAATAAGTATTCGGACCCTTTGCAACAATACATGAAATTTAGCTCTGTTGCCTCCCATTTCTTTTGATTGTTGCTCACATATTTCCACATCTTGAATGGAGTCAACCTTACATATTGTTGCAAATACTTATGCCAATATGATATTTCAGTTTTTTTTTCTTTTTCAATTTATAGACATTTCTAAAATTCTCTTTTCACTTTGACATTATAAGGTTCTAAATGTAGATTAATGGGAAAAAAATGAATTTCACCAATTGTAGAATGAGGCTGCAGCATAACAACATTGACAAAAGCTCATTATTGCTTTTCCATGAGTAAGATTCCTAGCAATCAGACTATTTAGAGGATAGATAGCAGAGCCTGGTTCTTTTGAAGTACTCCAACTATACCCTCAGACTGATGAAGGATCTTGTACTGTTAGATAGTGTGAGGTGGCAATTAGTAGCACCTGTGTCAGAGTTTTCAATAAGCTTATCAAGTTTAAATTGGATGCTGTTTAGGGAAACAAAAACTGCCACAATGTGAAAGAATGTATAAATAGACAAAGCTTACCCAAAACCTTTGGGTTGGCCTCTGAGGAGTGACTATTTTTCCTAAACCTCATTTGGAGAGGAAGTATAGTCTTCTTTTCTCAAGCTAGCAAGCTTGTTCTTAAGTAAAGGAGTACCTTACAGCTCCATGAGAATCAAGATGTGGTAGGAAAAATACTTCCCCCCCCCCACCTTGTTTTTTTATTTCTTCTTTGTTGCACTGTTGAATGCTTCCTGTGCTATTTCTCATTCATGTCTTTCCTTTCTGAGGTAATTTGTAATGTTTTAAATTCGTCTCTTGGCTCAGCTTTTGTTTCCTTTGTTGTGGAATTCGCTGGATGCAGCTTGTACCGTGTACGCAATTTGGCATTTCACTGCTCCTCAATTTGGCATTTCACTGCTCCATGTTTTCTCCCTTTCTCTCTGCCAAAATCTCAACAAAGTTGTCTTTGTTGATTTTAGCTTTAATTCATATTTGTGACTGCTAGAAAGAGAACTGATAGCCACACACTCAGGAACACCCAATGACTATAGATTCAGCATTACAATTGTTTCCTATCTAGTGATTATCTAGTTCAGGAGTGTCCAACATCGCAACTTTAAGACTTGTGGACTTTAACCCCCTGAATTCATAAGCAAGCCATGCCAAAGTTGGGCACACCTGGTCTAATTTAAGGGTCAGCTTTGATCATTTATGGAAAGAACAAGATGTTGTCCTTCCTCCACACCCACCAGTGCTAATTAGGATGCCAGTACTGCACAGAACAAGCTGCTACTTGGCCCTCAAGCTTCATTTGAGGTGAGCCTAGCGATCTACCATTAGAATAGATCCCCTCAGAGCAGAATATCAAAAGAGTTAGCACTGTAGCAAAGAACAGGGCTGGAACCACACCTGGTCTTTCTGAGCAGCGCTCAAACAGCTAAGTGGGGTTACACCTAGTTAATAGTTGGATGAAAGATCACCAGAGAAATCTGAAGGCTATAGAGTCTAATTTGGAAATTAGAACAACATTCCTGAAGAAAACAGTGTAAACTATTTTCATATTGTCCCTTAGGTTTCTTGGCAACAAAACACCAGGAGGTAGCTCAAGACATGCCCAGAAGGCTTGGCTGTCATGAGAATCCGTTCAATGTTGGTGTGCATTATATGGGAGTTAAAACTGAGAAGCTCTTAGATCCTGCTTGAGCACAAGGGACTGATCATTTCTGATTTCCTGTACACACAGGAAGTCAGTAGTCCCTCTGTGAGCACTCTTATTTGCTCAAAGGCACTTCTGCTGCCTTTGAATAGTGAATCTTTTACTGACATATAATATTCCAAGAGAAGGTGAACACACTACATTCCCTTGCATCTTCCTGGCAGGGGAAAAAAAAGCATTTTGGCTTAAGGAATATAGTAGTGATATTGGTGATGTAGCAATTGTAATAAAAATGGAAAGTTTGAAGTTGCCTAACCAATGTAGGTTCTTTTATTTTGAGGATCCCAAGTGAGATTGGGAGTTGTTACTTGTTACTCATATTCCACTTACATATAGTACTCTCTAGCAGAGGCATTCTGGCAGAGAATGGGAGAATACATTTGATGCTTATATCCATGTGCTTCCCAAAGTCACAGACTTGATAGTGGGCCAGCTAAAGTCCTTACCATTAAGAAGGGAGTGAGGACATTTGAGGAGTAGATTTTAAAAACTCAGGATGGAAGTCCTATAACTGCATGACAAAGCCCTGATTCTTTTGCGTGTGTGGAAGGGAGCACATGTATGACACATATAGAAAAGGCCTTTGATCATATGTTTGCAATTGACATGCTGTATTTTTTTGACCCTCCTCTGCAAGCATTCCTGAAAGCAGGGCTGTGGAAAGCGACTTGGACTCAGCTCCATGAAGTGATTTGCACCACAGAGTTGATTGCATTCTTTTCTACTTGTGATAAGATGGGAGGTCGTGGCTTAAGAAGCCACACTGCTCTCAGCAAAAGGATTTTCCTGGCCATTCATGCCAGAGGGCAGAAATCTTGCCAAGCTATTGAACCTGTTGGAAGAAGTCTGTTAAGAGAAGCCAAATGGTGTGACACAGTTAGATGTGTACGTGTGTGTAGATGGGAGCATGGCATTCCCAAGTAGGTTTGAAAGGGTGTTTCATCTGAAGTTCTTTCCAGTTGTTCCACTGTCCCCCCTTCTCCAAATAGCAATAAATTATTTATTTTGAACAAGCAAGACAAATTAACATAAAACCATTGGAACCATGTTGTACAATGCAAGGGTTGGAAGAGAATTCTATGGTGAGTTGCAGTTCCGTTTGGGTGGGAGAAGGAAAGTGGGGAGGAAATCTGAGCACATATACAGTCAAATTAGCAAGCCAGAAGAGAGACCTCATTGGAACTATTTTTTCCAATTGATAAATTCCCTATATGCAGTTAATGTTTTTTTTTAATGAAAAAAAAGAAGACCCCAGTTTCAGTCGGAAAGAGCATGTTCCTTCTAGTCTTTCCATGAGTCTTGAGGAAAAAAAGGGTATCCAGCATGAATGTCCCAGGCTTATCCATGCCACCATGGTCTTTATTGGTGTCATTTTCATTACTTTTCAGGAGCATTCCCTGCTCCAGTTTTTCTACTGCTTCTTCATGTATCACATTGAAACATTTCAACCAGATAATCAGTCACGTGATTTTGCCCATTCTTTCTTGCCAGGTCTAGCGGGCTGTTATCTTGTTTGTCCAGATGATCCAAGTGAGCCCCCCTGTGGTATAGGAGCTTCAAAGTGTCCAGGAATCCCTCCCGGGCTGCATCATGGGCTGGCGTTGCACCTGTGGAGGGGTCTGGCCGGTTGGGATCTGCTCCTCTTGGCAGCAGCAGCTCTGCCATTTTGGAGTTTCCCATCATCATAACCTGGAGGAGAGAAAAAGTAAAAAGTTGAGTTTTGACTGAGCAGCTTTTCATGTTTGTCCTCTATAAACTTCAACTCTCTTTTTGGCAACAGCTAACATTATCTGGTCTGTAATACCTAGTCTTAACTAGAGCTGCTCTGATTTCAAGATTTTATATTTTAGTCTCCTTCCATCTTCATACATGAATATAGTCCCCAAAGTATAGTCCTAGTCTTTAAAACAGAACGAATCTGGAGCTATACCTTTGGTCTTAACACTTGCAATGGGATGGAGTAAAAGATTAAAAAGAGAGAATGTGGTGGTATTTTTTTTGGTTGAAAGATAGCAAGGGTTTCATGCCTTTGGATGGGGTGTAAGATTATTCTGAACACTTGCAGATGGTCCCTGAAATTAAATTTATCACAGGAAAATGAGGTCCTGTGTCTATTAACAGTTGAAGCAACAGCATAATGCTATGTTAACCTCCATCTTTCCTTTTGATCTCATTTCCAGTACAGCTCATTTTGCACACCATGACTTTTCTCCAGTGAAATAGAAAGTATGATTGTCTAGATGAGAGGTTAACCAATTTCAATTATGCTTTTTTTTAATAGAACTTAGCTATTTGCACAGTCATAGAGTGTTTTGTTGGGCTTTTTAATGCCCTAGTAATTCCCCTAGGGCATGTTTGAAAATTTCCAATTTGTGGTAGATTCATATTTTCATCTTTCTGAATTTCAGAACGTCCTGTTGCAATTTGTCCAAATGGCATGTTGGATGAAAAATTGTCAGTTTGTCTAGATGAGTCCATGGGGAGGTCTTCAAATTGCCCAACGAATCCACATCACATGTGTTCCAACATTCTGAATGAAATGCATTTCCCCATTGGCTAATGATGTGCTAATGGGACAACAACTAAATCAGAAGAGCAAACCAACCAGCATATCTATAACATCTGAAGACCTGCAAATCTGGCAATGGGTATTACATCAGAGGTAAGACAGATTAGTGATGTTGACACAAGGATTGGTTAACGTCTTATATGGTTAGTGGGAAACTGACATGAGAAACACTCAATAAGGAACCTGTAACCACATTTCATCTCTCCGTACTGCTGAAAAAAACCAGTTATCTAGCTTTGATACTAAAGTCATATCCTGTAAGAGAAAGGGATGTCTCCATTGTGGCTTCTCTGACCTGTTTTTTCTCCCTGGCTTTTGTCAGTAGTTAAAACTCCCAGAATTTTTTAAAAAAATACTTTTCGCATTTTACTCTGGTCCCCTCTCCCTTCCCTTGTCACTATGTTTACTGGGAATCTGTCCTTTTTCTTTTCTTCCAAAATAATTTATCTGTAAAGTGAGACATTATCTGATTATCTTTTATTTATTGAAAGTATGATATCGGGACAGCTGAGGTATTTTCAATTAGGCTTTCTTTTGTGGTAGTGGGGATTACTTTAAATTCAGGATCATTTTCCTTTGGGATGAATATATTTATTTTTCAAATATATTTAAAATAATTTAAAATTATTTCAATTCACCTGAAATTAGAAGTCTGCTTTACAGAGTTTAGCATACACAGCATAGTATATACAAGGTACCATATGCCAGTATAAAAAGCTACATATTTTGAAAACAAAGAGCTTCCTTTTTCAGTCAGACTTAACAATATCAAATAACAATTGATAAATTATTAAAAGATGAGCTCTCAGTAATATTTTACTCACTGAAGGGAAAATAATACCTAGAATCTGAAGGAAAGCATAAAACTCCTTTCTTTGATGGATGTGATTGGTTCATGGCAGCCTTATTTGTTGGAAAACCTCTTTGAAAAAAACCTATCTGGGTGGTGATTAAGTATTATAATGGCAATCTCAGGGTCAAGCACACCCTTAACCTAATCCAAACAATTCAAATAAATTCAATTTATTATCGGTTACCATTGAGAAAATCTGGTAGTTACATATTTCTTTCTGATGTTCAACGTAAACAGGTTTGTCCACTCATCCTACCACTCCTTCAGGAAAAGCTCTAAAAATGGAGGGACAGATGGGAAGAGGGGGAGAAAGAGAAAGAGAGAGGGAGGGAAAGAGAGAGAGAGAGAAAGAGAGAGAGAGATTATGATATTATCAAGGCCCTTATCTATTGTCCTTACAATATTGGCCTCATGTTGCCTACAGGGCATAATTTACAAAGGTTGTTTTCTGTACTATCCAGAGTTCTTCTGTTACAATTCAATATAAATTGAATAAGCACACACACACAAACATACAGAGGATTGTGAGAATGCAGGAAATTAGGCTAGAAGTTCACAATCACTAGAGAATTGGGATACATTGTCATCAATTTCCTTCAACTTTTCTTTTTCTTTAACTTGGGAAGTGGTTGCTGTTCTGAACTTGTAATGAGTTCACAGAAGTTGATAAAGTCAGACAATCAAGACAAAATAAGAAAAATAAACTAGAACTGGCATCACAGAGAAGGCCTTTGCAAAGAGAACCAGACAGGGGATAGTGAAAAAGTAAGTGGCAGTTTGAGATCTTGGAAAAAGTGTGGAGTAGAAATGAAAAGGCAGCATGAAAATTATGAGTCAACAAAAAGCAGATTAATTGGGCCACAGGTAGAGAGTGAAATGGGACTGGGCACAGAGCCATCTTTATCACGATCAAATATTGACATTTAATGTCATAAAAGACTGATAACGTTTACAGAAAGTCTCAATAATAAAACAGAATAACAGAGTTGGAAGGGGACGTTGGAGGTCTTCTAGTCCAACTCCCTATCCAGGCAGGAAACCCTACACCACCTCAGACAAATGGTTATTCAATTTCTTCTTTAAAACCTCCAGTGTTGGAGAATTCACAACTTCTGGAGGCAAGTTGTTCCACGGATCAGAAAATTTCTCCTTAATTCTTGATTAGTTTCCACCCATTGCTCCTTGTTCTACCCTCAGGTGCCTTGGAAAGTAGCTTGACTCCCTCTTCTTTGTGGCAAGCCCTGAGATATTGGAACACTGCTATCATGTCTCCCCTAGTCTTTCTTCTCATTAAACTAGACATACCAGTTCCTGCAATCGTTCTTCATATGTTTTAGTCTCCAGTTCCCTAATCATCTTGGTTGCTCTTCTGTGCACTCGCCGTGCAAATAAGATGCCTTGTGGGGCTGTCTCTAAATGCAAACGGGGGTCTGGATAGGCAAGTGTTTTTTTGGTAAGAGATTTGTAAAAGTCCGCTGGGAAACAACCAATTCAAGCAACAACCTCTTAGCCTTGCAGTTCAGCAAAACCGCGTCAAAGGAAGCAATGCGACAGGACCGATCGCAGAAACCGTTAAGTTTCCGAAGAGACCGTTTAATCTTTCTGAAGCAGCAAAGTTATGCGCGAAAACCAGAATGAAAGAAACGTTTGCTCCAGCGAACGGGGCTATATAATCTAGCGTGTTTATTAGAAAGTATTGGCTAAGACTCTCGATTGAATAAGCCGCAGTGACTTGAAAAGAAAGCATGTCAGGAGGATTTAGTAAAAGAGGTGGTTGCAATGCGAGAGCAATGTTTGACTACAATGCGAGAACAATGCGATGTTTGAGTGAAAGAAAGCTTTTTTACACGCAGGTAACAGAGTTCAGGAAATCCCTTTCAGTACTCCCTTGCCGTGGTGTAAAGTTTTGTAGTTTAGTAAGGAATTGGATATGTCTAGTTTTAATGAAAAGAAGGACCAGGGGTGACATAATAGCAGTGTTCCAATATCTCAGGGGCTGCCACAAAGAAGAGGGAGTCAAGCTATTCTCCAAAGCACCTGAGGGCAGGACAAGAAGCAATGGGTGGAAACTAATCAAGGAGAGAAGCAACCTAGAACTAAGGAGAAATTTCCTGACACTTGGAACAATTAATCAGTGGAACAACTTGCCTCCAGAAGTTGTGAATGCCCCAACACTGGAAGTTTTTAAGAAGAGATTGGTCAACCATTTGTCTGGAACGGAATAGGGTTTCCTGCCTGGGTAGGGAGTTGGACTAGAAGACCTCCAAGGTACCTTCCATTTCTGTTACTCTGTAGTAGCCCTATGTAGAGATGGTGACCCTGTGGTTGGCTGAGGACGATTGGAATTATAGTCCAGTGAGTTCAGAAAGCAATAGTTAAAAGGCAGGCTGAAAATTACACGCGTGCAACGAGATAATGAGCACCCTGCCTTGTCATAAGCACAATGCAATACCATTCCACGTATAATATCCGTCGTTTTAAAGATGGCCTGACAAAACCACGTTTTGGTGTGCTCTCTGTATCTCCGGTAATCTGAAACCGTAATCATCCCGGTGACTGCTTTTCATCCAGTAACGGTTTACTCGCATCGGCGAGCAAACGTGTAGATAAAAAACAACGAGACACGATCTAATCGAATAAACCAATTGCCACGGAATAGGAAAACGGGGATTACATTTCTCGAAATAAGAACACTGATCGGACGATCGAGGGGTGGGGTGGGGGGAAACCCCAGTATAATTGACCAGCAGCGCTTCCAGACGCAAAGCGTTTGCGGTTACTAACAAGGATCACTGTTTCTAACCTGCCTTTGCAAATTCGTGAACCCATTTCAAAACTTTTGAAGTTGGGGAAAAGCTGCTCGGGGGAATCAACTTTATCCAAAACTCTTATTGGAATGCCCCCCCCCCCGGGAAAACCTATGTTTCTCTGGTTACCTCGAATTCTTAAAACCAAACCAGCATAATCTTTTTCTTTTTTTCCTCGAGAGGGGTAATGGTGCAGACGGTATCTTTTTGCAGAACGATACTAAGCCCTGTCTATATTTGCGTTTTGGTCTTTCTAATTTAAAGTTTTGAGGCGCAAGCGGGGAAACGGACATCGGGTAGGATCGTCAAGGCAGAAAACGTAATTAAACTTGGAAAGATAGAAACCTATCGTACACCCGATTTCTCGGAAATAATTTCCGTTCAAGCTTTATAATTTCCACCTGGGGAGTTCCTACCTTGCTTATTCAGAGTTCAGGCATACCTCGGAGATGAGACAATATGTCTGCACTTTCGGTTTCCAGTAGTAAGTAGAGACATAATCACCCCATTTAAGGGTCCTTAATTTTTTTCTGGATCGCCTCATAGGAGACGGACTCAGGATTGCGTAACAGTTTATAGGGAAGCTTCCCGAGAGACGGAAAAATTAGAAGGAGGCAAGGATGATAAAGTCTTATTAAAATTGGCTAAAACGGTGTGTGTATGTGTGTATGTATGGAGAGAGAGAGGGGGGGGGAGGGATACACATAAATCTATTATATATCTATAAGTATATATGCCTTTTGCTTTTGCAAAATACATATCACTCCTCTATTTTATTTCCCTTTACATCTTCTTTTGCTTCATACCCAGACATTCCTCATACAAAATATAATCTAATTTGATCAATAATTTAGACATGGAAAAATGAGTTATATTAATCATAAACATCTTTCCTGTAAAATAGTTTAAATAATTATTAAGTAAAATGCGTGGGGATAGAAGAGTATTTAATATTTAGTCTTTTTTCCTTCTTGTCCTACATTCTCTTATTTGAATTCACAAGAGAGGAAATATATACATAATGCCGAACAATGTTGATTTAAGTTTGTGGGCATAGTCTCCTCCCCGGTTAGGACTCGGAGAAAAGTTTCTCCTAAATTTTGAAGCAGAGATTCGGTATGATAAAATGTTACACTGTCTTCCCCCAAGGGGGAGAAAAAATAAGACAATAAATAGTACCATATACAATAAAAACGGTCAGCCCTAAACAAAGCCTACTTCGTCTGTTCAGGAGCAGCTTATAATGTACTTTCAGAGCTGCTGACTCAGCACAGCAGCCATTCCCCTAGTTACCGAATTAATTCTAAATTCCAAATGACTCTTTAAGGGACAGGAACTGCGCGTGTGGGAGAGTGAGTGGCAGGGAGAGGTGGGAGGGGAGAAAGAGGAATGGAGAGATCGAGAGACTTCTCAGGGTCCCCGAGGTCCCTCTTTGGGCTGCAGTTCTTTACTCCGAGACATTTACTCCGAGCCAGAACCCTGAGTAAAATAGCTTTCGCGTTAAGCTCGAGGCGTCTTATATCCTGATCAAGGGCTGCAATTTTTAAGCAACCAAGGTGGAAAAAAATCCCAGAAGACAAGGCCTCCCCTCCCTCCCCACGATTTCAGGGTAAGACCCTCAAAGCCAAGGAACGTTTGAAGCCCAGCATGGTGAGCCGTCAGGAAAGTGAAGCCTCCTCCTCCTTTTTACAGTCAAACCTCAGATCTTTCGATCCGAGAAGGTTCCCACCTGGATCGGGGTCCGGCCGAAGACATTGGTGGCATTGGGATCCGCCCCGCTGTCCAGTAGCCTCTTCGCTGTCACTAGGTCTCCGCGGGCGGCAGCGTTGCACAACTGATTGGCCTGACAGTCGTCTCCATTGGGAGCTTCCATGTTTGACCCCAGCGGGTGTTCTCTAGGGCGAGCGCCTAGCGCATCTGCCGGCGGCTGGCTCCCTTCCCTTTCTCTTTTGCACACCCGGACACCAGTCCTGCAAAGATTCACGATCAAGCCTTCTGGTTTTCTCTTAGCCCCTCCAACCCCCTCGGAAAATCTCTTTCCCTACGAGCCTAGGCTGTTTCAGCTGTTTCCCCGCACCCTCCCACCGATCTCGTTTCCCCAGGTAACAGAGCGAGTGAGGATCGTTGTTGTTCCCTTGTTTCAGCCTGCTCGGGTTTAATCAGCCAGGCAGGGATTTAATTCTCCGGAGGGCTACTGTAGTAAGACTTCCACTAGCGCCCTCTCTCGGTAGCTTGTAGGGAAACGAAGCAACGACTGAGCCGCGGGGGCGCATGCGCTTTGTTGATATGTGGGACTTCGGCGGCGAAGGCTGGAATCCTTGCCTTGAATGGAGCGTTCGTCCTTCGGTGCCTCTTTAGAGTTGCTCTGTCTGTCCCGCGCGCGGAACGAGGGGCAGATGTCTGGATTCGGGGATTCCGCTTCCCCTTCTGATTGGACGGTGGTTTAGAGCAAAGTCCCCTGCAAAGGCAGCCCACGTAGGAGACCCGTCTCTGTTGGTAATAACAAATTAAGACACTTTGGCACATATGCTCAGAAGTGAATCGGGCTAAGCTCTCCTCCCCCAACTTCTGTGTGGCAATTGTCACACACACCAGTGCCACCCATTTTCTACCCAATGAGAGCGCTACCCCCCCTTATGGGCAGAAATGGCACAGTCCACAACTCCACCCTGAAGCCTACGAGCAACTCGTCACGGGAGGCTTTTGGCTTACCTGCGTATGTTTGCGAGTGCGCCCGCGGATGTAGGTATGTGCACGCCCTGGTTCCTTTTGCCTCCCAAACGTTCTGTGCGATTTGATGCCGGACTGTCGAGGGTTAAATTCATTCAGTCCGACTTAAAGCCGAAAAGGAATGGCCAAGAGTCGTTTGTTAGGGGGAGAGGTGAACCAGGAGCACAAAGACGGTTTGATGCTATTTCCCATAGGTTGAAATAGCCAGCTCGTCTTTATTATTATTTTTAAACAGGCCTTGACCGAGTTCACACAGGCTGCTAGAATAGGCTGTGTGCAGGGGTGAAATTCAGCAGGTTCTGGAGAACTGGTGTTGGAAATTTTGAGTAGTTCAGAGAACCAGCAAATACCACCTCTGGCTGGCCCCAGAGTGGGGTGGGAATGGGGATTTTGCAGTATCTTTCCCCTGCCATGCCCACCAAGCCACACCCACAGAACCAGTAGTAAAAAAAAAAGAATTTCACCACTGGCTTTGTGTGATATGAGAATCCAACCTTTGATTTGATACATTGCGTGAACCTATTTAAAATAGAAGACGCTTCTTGCATGAGAAGCGAAAGGTCTTCAAAAGGAAAAAAACAAGAAAATCCAGCTGCCTCCTGAATAAGCATCTTTGGGACAACCATGACCTAGATGACTGAAAATCTCTACAGACTTTTAGCTGTACAATTTGGGATGAACACCCTTTGAATAGTGTGGAAGTAGGAATGGATTTCCAGAGGGGAAAAAGTTGCAGACTACTGGAACCAGGAGCACTACTCAGGTGACCCTGAGGAGACAGATAAACCTCCAAGTGCTTCAAGGACCCTCTAAAAGGATGCAAATGACCAGCTGTCTGCAAGGAATATGTCGTTCCATTCCCCACTATCCTGTCAGAGCTGAAAAAGCTTCTTGGATGAGAAGTAAAACGTCTTCAAAAGGGGAAAAAAAGGAAGAAAGTCCAGTTGCTTCTTGAAAAAGCACCTTTAGGACTGTTCAAAATGGGGGGAGGGATTTGTGGCGGGATGGAAGTAGGCAGAGCATTTAACAATTCTGTATTGTGTGCCTGGGAATAGCCTGACATATTTATGTTTTGTATCTGAAGGAGGCTCTTGTAAACATAGATAGCTCCCTCAGAAATGCATCCCAATTTAACTGGTTGGATATTCATGTGCATTCCAATAGAAGCACATGAAGTAACAAAGCATGTAGTTCAGAGAGCAAATAGGGCAGCCCCACATAGTTCCCCACTCTTCAGTCTACCCACTGGAACACAGAGATAGTTTGTACAAACAGTCATATATCGCCAGAGCCATCCAAAAAAGAAAAAGTTAACACTACCTTTGCAACAGTTAGCCAGTTCTACAGAGGCATCCTTGGATTCCTTAAAGTTTGACGGTCCACCTTGGGAACAAGGATATTAACAAACTCGCTTTTCCAGTGACTTCATCATCCTTGCTGGCTGCAGTCTGAAGATTTGTTTCCAAGGGACTAAACTCACTGGTTTGCCTGACTCCAAGCTCACCAAAATTGGACTTCCTGTTATATCTTCTATGAAAAAGGATCTCTGGACAAGTCCAGGCTTGCTGTGCTGTTGAACGTCATAATCCAAAAGAGTCAAAAATCTGTCTTGAGTTGTCAGATGACTATAAATATACAGCATAACCTTTGATTAGGACTCTTTAGGCTGTTGTTTTTAGGCAATGTTTTTATTTATTTTCACTTTGGCCAAAGGCTATGTTTCTTTTAGAGATAATGTCTTGGGATGGGTGAGTGTGCCAACAGTGGGCAGGGGTGTAACCAGAGCCCAAATGAAGTGGAATGGAATAACTATCTCGCCCCCCCCCCCCGTCTCTTCCTCTGTTTAGCAAAGTGCAGAGGGAAGGATACATTCAAATTGATGCTTTGTTGAATTTCATGAAACCAGACTATCATCAACACCTCCCCACCAAATAAAACCCTTTAAAATAAAGGTTAAGGGCCCCTTCACTCCATGTCCCACTTTTAGATATATCCTACATCAGAGGTATCAAACTCGCGGCCCATGGGCTGGATGCATCACACACTGTCCCCACCCCCACCCCCATTTTAGCAAAGGAAAAAAGTCATGATACGTCACACAACAACGTGACGATGCAAATTTGATACCCCTGTCCTACACAGCATTATCTTTTGGATACTGTAGGAAGTTAGCACCCACCCCTCTCCTAGAAAAATGAAATATCCTATAAAATATTGAAAAGGCAGAATATTATATTTCCCTGGATAAGAAATGGAGAAATATAGTTTTAGGTAGGAAGCAAACTCACTGTTAATAGCCCCCACCTTTGTCAATGGGCCATTAAAAGACCTGAAGCAGTCTATTCTACATAACAAAAATCTCCCCTTGATCTCCAGGGTTATGGGATTAAGGCATGATAGTATCCATCTCACCACAGGATACCTGGGATGAAGCAATGCTCAACCAAACTTGTACTCAAAACACAGCCTACAGAGTTGCCCCTCTATGGCCCCATAGGAGCCTGACAACCAGTCAGAATACAAGCTCAGGTTCAAAGTCCAGAGAGGGCATAAAACTAGGGACTTTCAGCATCTGTTTTTTTTCTTCTTCACCCAACATCTGGAAGCATGTGATCTCCCTTTTCTGTTCAGGAGCTCAAGCCATGTGATCCTGTCCACCATTAAACCATCTTCCAAGCCTCCATGTTTCCAGTGTCTTTTCCCCACTTGGAACTGAACCCAGAAGGACATTTCTTCCAACAGTACACAAGGTAGTCTGATAGGGCCTGATTAGCACATGCTCACTTTTTCATCTTTTCTGTAGATAATCAAGATACATGTTTTTTTTTTTTTTTAAAAATGATCTGTTCTGGGCTAGGTAAAAGAGCACAGGATGCCTGCTTGAAGTGGAGGTAGATTTTGACAGCAAGATCCTACGAATCCTTCTGCTCTTGTTGCTAATAAAATACACAGAAAGTGAGTCCCATTGTCCCAATAAGTCTCTTCTAGTGGCTTTGTTCAGATGGAATAGAGTTTCTGGTATCCTCTGGTTAGTTTATGGCAGTGCTGAAATGCAATTTTTTTAAATTATGGATTCTGTGGGGGTGATTTGGTGGGCATGGCAGGGGAAAGATACTGCAAAATCTCCATTCCCACCCCACTCTGTGGCCAGCCAGAGGTGGCATTTGCCAGTTCTTTGAACTACTCAAAATTTCCACTGCCAGTTCTCCGAACTACTCAAAATTTCCACTACAAGTTCTCTGAACTACTCAAAATTTCTGCTACCAGTTCTCCGAACTACACAAAATTTCCACTACCAGTTCTCCAAAACCTGTCAGAGCCTTCTGGATTTCACCCCTGGTTTATGGGTCTCTGATGAGCTGGATAGGAGATATTCAGGTGGTTATGTTCATCTCATTGCTGTGGTCCCCTACTTCAGACTTCATGTGTAAACAATGGCTCCAGGAGTCTTGCTCTGCTATTTTGAGGGTTGTCAGAAGGACTTGGTAGGGTTCTCTTCACCTGGGCTGCAATGGGGAACTCCTAGTGAAGAACTGTATCCACACCCAACCCCGTGCTTTGAAGGGACGTAAAACTTCCTTTAGCGAGGGAGTTTGATCTGAGCACTCCATAGTCAAGCTGAATAGGCAACTTGAGTGGTTTGCAACAACCTATTGAAAAGTAGACAAGTGATAATACTGAATTTCCTGTGTAATGTAGCTGTTTTTGATTGCATTAGCATTGTAGTTTGCTAATGTTAATTCATATTAATATTAAATTGTTAATAAACAGAATAACAGAGTTGGAAGGGATCTTGGAGGTCTTTTAGTCCACTGCCTACTCAAGCAGGAAACCCTATATCATTTCAGACAAACTATTGTCCAGTCTCTTCTTAAAACCTCCATTGTTGGAGCACTCAAAACTTCTGGAGGCAAGCCATTCCACTGATTAAGTAACTGTCAGGAAATTTCTCCTTAGTTTTAGGTTGGTTCTCTCCATGATTAGTTTCCTATCTATTGCTTCTTGTTCTTCTTTCAGGTGCTTTGGAGAATAGGTTGACCCCCTCTCCTTTGTGACAATGTTTTAGATATTGGAACACTGATATCATGTCACCCTTAGTCCTTTTTTAAAGAAGTGGTATGATTTGCTAGGAAAGTCTGCAAGTTTGCAAGTTTCCCTTTCTCTTTTTCTCTCATATAAATTGCTCAATTTTTTATAGCCTAGTTCTTGTAGCTAAGATAGTGACACGAAAATTTTCTCAAGAATTACAGCTGAGAATATTGGTTGTGAAGGTATCTTATCTAATATCTAGAAAGAGCTGAGCAAGGCTGGCATGCAAATACCATTACAATATCAAATGGCATTCATTAAATGTATGTCTTGTGTTTTCCTCCAACATGGCAGTTACGCTAGCTATAAATAATAAATAATAATAAATAAATGGGGGTATGCAAAATGTTTCATGGTTGAACTATTATGTGCTCAGAATAGCCGCTTTCAGGTGTCTGTGCTCAAACTGAAACACGTTTGAGCAAAATGTTTCTGAGTGGGGAGAATAGGAAGAAAGGAAAAGCAACAACAGAAAAGGAGAACTAGGGAAAAGAAAGTCTGTGAAGATAGAGAGGTACAAAATCAAAGAAGCGAGATCACAAACAAAAAAAACCCACAAGACTTACACAAACTTCAGTAAGGTATCCCCAAAGTTTTGGTGTTAATGCAAAACTGGAACCTGCCCAAATAATATTCAACCATCATTCATAGTGAGCTCATTAAAGTAGAAACTTTTTGAATGATTTTAATGTTTATATCTTGGTGTTTTGCTACTGAATTGCAGTAGAATCCCCTTTATCTCTTGATTATCTATGCTTAATTGCCTATTACTTTCCCCAGAATGTCTCACATTAGGGCAAGTAGACCACTGTCCTTAAATTTAATCTGGCCAGCTCCCACATTCTTCCCAGTGTTGCCTTTCCCCTAATTCTACAAAACCATAGTGCCTCTTGAATTCAGTCATAGTATATCCAACTGACCCACCAAATCTTTTCTTTGTTTGGGAGTGGCAGAAGAGATGGCTTAGTATGTTATGCATAAATTCAAGAGTGCCATGATAGCTTAGGGAAAGGAAGATCCTGTGAAAATTAACAACTATGCTGACCTAGAATCCATGAGAGGAGAAAATTGAGGAACACCAGTCCTATTTGGCCCATAAGACTTCTCCAGAAGTGTCTTCGTGAACAGTGTTCTCAGTTTTGCATTGGCCAAGCATGACCTGTCCAGAATGGCTTGTCTGAACTTCTAAGAACTTGTTTGATTTCAGATTTGAAACAAAACATATTTATGTTTTAAATGAAGATTAAAAAACAAAATCATAATTAAACATAAATAAAGCAATTGTCATTCCTTGCTTATAAGAGGCTAAGTAGAAGGATCTAGCCTGAATTATATCGCAGATGCTAGTAGCCACTGTTTGTATTTACGTGACATGTCGAACCACATTTCAACCTAATGTGTTGTGTGAACCTAGCCTATGAACTAAGAAAAATGAGATAATAAATATAGGCATCATGGGGATGCAAGTACTAAGACAATCTTTGTTTATGCCCCTACTAAATGTGTTTCTAAAGGGGCATGATGGCTCCATGGCTAAAGATGCTGAGTTTGTCATATGGAAAGCTGACAGCCTGGTTTGAGACCCAAGTGCCCACAATGAGGTGAGCTCCCACTTCCTGTCCACCTAACAGTTTGAAAGCATGCAACTGTGAGTAGATAAATAGGTACCACTTTGGTGGGAAGGTAACAGTGTTCTGTGTGCCTTTGGCATATAGCCATGCTGGTCATGTGACCACAGAAATGTCTTTGGACAATGCTGGCCCCTTTGGTTAAGAAACGGAGATGAGCCCTGCCCCCTAGAATCAGACACGACTGGACAAGGGAAACCTTTACCTTTAAATGTGCTTCTAATAATGAGACTGAGCTAAGAATCTTCCCCAAAGACCTTAAAGATCAGGTAGGTTTATTTGGGAGAATGCCATTTTTCAGAGAGTCTGATCTTGTGATGCATGTGACGCCAAACAAGATACAAAAAACAAAACAGAAAGCCCCTAACAGGAACAATGCAGCAGCATATGCTGTGTTGCAAATTAACATTATTTCCATTGTGGGAAACAAAACAGAAAGCCCCTAACAGGAACAATGCAGCAGCATATGCTGTGTTGCAAATTAACATTATTTCCATTGTGGGTGCTTTGCTAGTCCCTGAAAAACTGATCCCAATATGAGAGTGAGTAACTGGCAGACTGCACGTCCATTTCCTTGGATTCAACATAAGATGGAGATAAAATTGTGACAACTACTACATCTTCTATGACGATTCTGTCAAGCAGCAGCTCACTTACTTTTTGAAGGACTAGTAAAGACAGGCAGGCTGAGGGGCATTTCTACCTTCTACCTGGGTCTCCAGGTATGAGTGGCAACAGGAAAAATATACCAGTTCACATCTGATTCATGAACAGTGGGGAAACCTATTTGATAGCTTCTATGATGAGGTGCCCATTGTGGGGGAACGAGTGCTGTCAGGTTGGTGTTTTCAGTTACGTAACTCCTTGTTTTTCCAGTTAACGATGCCTTTATATGTGGAAATTCACCTGACACTGGTTTCAATCTCTGACAGTTTCAATCTTTGAACTTTTGAACTTGAGAACAACCAAATTGACATTATTCTGTGCAATTAGCAGGAAACAATATTTAATTCTGTGCCATAAATACCCCAGCAGCTGATCTGGCAGCCATATTGGGTGTTGCCCTAATAGCTCCACTTTCCAGGTTAATTTCCAGGTTACTGCAATGCAGTAACTTATCTTATCTTTCAAGGAAGTAAAGGAAGAAGAGATATGAGGCACTCTTGGAACACAATTTATATTTTATTACTGCTTCTCTATTATTTCAAGGAGATCTGTAGTTAAAATGGAACCCTCTTTAGACACCGAGTATCAGAAAGTGATTAGGAAATGGTGGCCTCTGTTATACGGGCTCTGTTCATCTGGTTTTTCTCTATGTCCATGAGGGCGAACCTATGGCACGTGTGCCACAGGTGGCATGTGGAGCCATTTTTGAGGGCATGCAAGGTGTTGCCCTGTCAGCTCCAGTGCGCATACGAGTGCTGGCCAGCTGATATTCAGCCTTGATTTTTGGCCATTTTTCACTCTCTGGAGGCTTCCCTTGCGCAAACCGGAAGTTTGGGAATGAACTTCCGGTTTGCGTGCTGGGCTGTTTTTCGTCCTCCCCAGGAAGCCTCCTGAAGCCTCCATATGCGGGGCAGTGGGGTGTGTCATGCGTGCATGTGCAAGGGGCACAGCATGTAGGCACGCAAGCACATGTGATAGTGCGTGTGTGCTTTTGGCACCCGAGGCGAAAAAAGTTTGCTGTCTGTTCTATGTGCTACTTTGCTTTCCTGTGCACAATTGGAGTGTAAAACACTTTTGAAGTAAAGATAGGTTAAAGTCCAGTTTTCACATGCAGTGAAGCAACTCACTCCTCTCTATAACATTCTCCTTGACATGAATTATTTCCTTATTAGGGTGGAAATATAATGTTAGGTACAAAGAACCAGGACAACACCATGAGCTGGTTTGAGAAGTTTCTTTATTGATACTTGCCTATTTACAAGAATCTCACTAGACTGACCGCACCCTCCTGGGAATAACCGGATAAAGGCTCCAAGGGTTTTAGTGGTGTGTATGTGAGTGAGAGAGAGAGGGAGAGAGAAAGAGAGAGGGGGGGGGAGGGAGAGAGAGAGAGAGAGAGATCGAGAGAGAGATCTGTCCCTTTCTCTTCTGCAGAGATTCCAAGCTAGTCAGTCTCTTAACTTCAACCCTTCACTCCAGGTGCAGATTCCACCATAATATTTATCTCTATATAGATAATGCTCAACTTACAACCATTAATTTAGTGACCATTTTTTCAGCACTGAAAAAAGTGACTTTCGACCATTTTTCGCACTTACGACCTTTGCAGCATCCTCATGGTCACATGAGCAAAGGTTGGACGATTGGCAACTAGTTCATATTTATGACGGTCACAGTGTCCCAGGGTCATGTGATCCCCTTTTGCGACCTCCTGACAAGCAGTCAATGGGAAGCTGGATTTACTTAACAACCATATTACTAATTTAACAACTGCAGTGACTTAACAACTGTGGCGAGAAAGGTCATAAAATGGGACAGACAACTGTCTTGTTTAGCCACAGAAATTCTGGGCTCAGTTGTGGTCGTACGTTGAGGACTACCTGTATGTCATGATGGGGATAGGGCGTTTGGGGGAAATCATATGGATTGGAATGGATATCTACTGTAGAAAGAACAGCTATTTTGCTCTCCAAACTTTATCTCAATTGGTAATGTAGGATTTTTCATCCTGATAATAATTTGCTGT